>NC_041384.1:177649854-177673984 GCF_002162155.2 Triticum dicoccoides
CGAGAAAGACATGGGTGGGAAGTGGGGGCGTGGGCGGATAGGGTTTCGGGAGGGAGTGGGGATAAGGGAGTGGGGTGTGGGGTGGGCCGGCCGGCTGGGCCTTTGCCCAGTTGGGCTGGCCAGCTGGGCCACAGATGGCCCAGTGGGGGGGCTCTGTCTTTTGTTCTTTTTATTTTCTATTTTGTATTTTATTTTCCCTTTTTGTTTTATTTAACTTAGGGCATTTAAGTATTTTATAAATTTGTGTTTTCTTTACTATAATTACCTTTGTAATATTCGGCACAAACCGAACATTTTTGTTCTCATGTTTGAAAACTTTTGATGTTTGACAATATTTAAATTTTGAATTTGAAAAGTTTCGAACTGACGTGAGATTAAACAATGACGGAGGTGACGTGTCATATATAACAGAGGTTTACTGTAGCCTAATTATCCGGGCGTTACAGCGGTTTCCCTAAATCTCAAAAACTTCATCCACACAAAATTCAATAAGAACTCGTGAGATAAGTTACTATAAATCCATGCAAAACCTTATCATTCTCAACTGTAGAAAATCACTAAAATTATAGTTTGACATTGCATACTAAATGCCTCTGCATATTTAAGAGTCCCAAACATATGCAAACAATGCAAACATAACAGTAATCTGCCTAAACAGAACAATCTGTAAATAATGCAAGAGGAATCATACTTCCTTAACTCCAAAAATTCTAAAAAATTAACACACTGTAGATAATTTGTTTTTACTCATTGTGTGAAAATTTCAAGATTTTATCATGTTCTAACTATTCACGAATATTCAAAACATAACAACAAACTTTCTGTTTTCAAACAGCAACATATATACTTGTAAAATAAGCATGGTAAAGGCTATACTTGACCTTTTTATTGAAATAAAAGATGCAAAACATTACTCTAAATAACAGCAAGCAAATCCTAATAAAAGAAAATGACGCTCCAAGCAAAACTCATATCATGTGGTGAATAAAAATATAGCCTCAAGTAAATTTACTGATGAACGAAGACGAAAGAGGGGATGCCATCCAGGGCATCCCTAAGCTTAGATGCTTAGTTGTCCTTGAACTTTACCTTGGGGTGTCTTGGGCATCCCCAATCTTAGGCTATTTCCACTCCTTATTCCGTAATTCATCGAAACTTTACCCAAAACTTGAAAACTTCACAACATAAAATTTAACAGAAAACTCGTAAGCTCCATTAGTATAATAAAGCAAATCACCACCTAGGTACTGTTGTGAACTCATTCTAAAATTATATTGGTATTATATCTACTGCATTCCAACTTCTCCATGGTTCATACCCTCTCATACTACTCATAGATTCATCAAAATAAGGAAACAACACATAGAAAACAAAATCTGTCAAAAACAGGACAATCTGTAATAATCTGTAACTCTCGAATACTTCTATAACTCCAAAATTCTGAAAATTTAGGACAACCTGAGAAATTTGTTTATTAATCT
Source organism: Triticum dicoccoides (assembly GCF_002162155.2). Lineage (NCBI taxonomy): Eukaryota > Viridiplantae > Streptophyta > Magnoliopsida > Poales > Poaceae > Triticum > Triticum dicoccoides. The sequence goes on from NC_041384.1 coordinate 177,651,336, forward strand.
TCTGAAAAAGAATCAGTTTTTTATCGCGCTTATGCTAAAAATGAGAATTTTTTCCTGAGCGCAAAAGTTTTTGTTTTTCAGCAAGATCAAATCAACTATCACCATAGATCATCCCAAAGGTCTTACTTGGCACCTTATTGAAACAAAAGCTATAAAACATGATTACTACAATAGCATAATCATGTGAACACACGAAAACAGTAGGTATAAATGTTGGGTTGTCTCCCAACAAGCGTTTTTCTTTAATGCCTTTTTAGCTAGGCATGATGATTTCAATGATGCTCACATAAAAGATAAGAATTGAAACATAATGGGAGCATCATGAAGAATATGACTAGCACATTTAAGTCTAACCCTCTTCCTAAGCATAGGGATTTTGTGATCAAATATCTTATGGGAGCAACAATCAACTAGCATAGGAAGGCAAAACAAGCATAAATTCAAGATTTCCAACACATAAAGAGGAAACTTGATATTATTGCAACTCCTACAAGCATATATTCCTCCTTCATAATAATTTTCAGTAGCATCATGAATGAATTCAACAATATAACCATCACATGAGCATTATTTTCATGATGCATAAACATAGAAATTTTATTACTCACCACATAAGCAAATTTATTCTCATCAATAGTAGTGGGAGCAAACTCAACAAAATAACTATCATGTGAGGCATAATCCAATTGAAAATTAAAATCATGATGACAAGTTTCATGGTTACCATTATTCTTTATAGCATACATGTCATCAAAATAATGATCATAAATAGCAACTCTGTTCTCATAATCAATTAGAACCTCTTCCGAAATAGTGGATTCATCACTAAATAGAGTCATGACCTCTCCAAATCCACTTTCATAAATATTATAAGATTGAACACCCTCCAAAATAGTGGGATCATTACCTAGAGTTGACACTCTTCCAAACCCACTTTCATCAATATAATCATCATAAATAGAAGGCATGCTATCATCATAATAAATTTGCTCATAAAAACTTGGGGGAGAAAAAATATAATCTTCATCAAACATAGCATCCCCAAGCTTGTGGATTTAATTTGCATATCATTAACATTATGGATATTCAAAGAATTCATACTAACAACATTGCAATCATGCTCATCATTCAAAGATTTAGTGCCAAACATTTTATAAACTTCTTCTTCTAACACTTGGGCACAATTTTCCTTTCCATCGTTTTCACGAAAGATATTAAAAAGATGAAGCATATGAGGTAACCTCAATTCCATTTTTTTGTTTTCTTTTATAAACTAAACTAGTGATAAAACAAGAAAATAAAAGATTCAATTGTAAGATCTCAAGATATACCTTCAAGCACTAACCTCCCCGGCAACGGCGCCAGAAAAATAGCTTGATGTCTACTACACAATCTTCTTCTTGTAGACTCGTGTTGGGCCTCCAAGCGCAGACTTTTGTAGGACAGTAGCAAATTTCCCTCAAGTGGATGACCTAAGGTTTATCAATCCGTGGGAGGTGTAGGATGAAGATGGTCACTCTCAAACAACCCTGCAACCAAATAACAAAGAGCCTCTTGTGTCCCCAACACACCCAATACAATGATAAATTATATAAGTGCACTATTTCAGCGAAGAGATGGTGATACAAGTGCAATATGGATAGTAGATATAGGTTTTTGTAATCTGGAAATATAAAAACAGCAAGGTAGAAACTAACAAAAGTGAGCGAAAATGGTATTGCAATGCTTCGAAACAAGGCCTAGGGTTCATACTTTCACTAGTGCAAGTTCTCTCAACAATGATAACATAATTAGATTATATAACAATCCCTCAACGTGCAACAAAGAGTCACACCAAAGACACTAATAGCGGAGAATAAATGAAGAGATTAATGTAGGGTAGGAAACCACCTCAAAGTTATTTTTTCTGATCGATCTATTGGGCTATTCTTATTAGTGTCACAAACAGCCCTAGAGTTCGTACTAAAATAACACCCTAAGACACACATCAACCAAAACCCTAATGTCACCTAGATACTCCATCTCAGATTCATCTATTCAAACCAACACAAAGAACTTCAAAGAGTGCCCCAAAGTTTCTACCGGAGAGTCAAGACGAAAACATGTGCCAACCCCTATGCATAAGTTCGCAAGGTCACAGAACCCGCAAGTTGATCACCAAAACATACATCAAGTAGATCGCGTGAATATCCCATTGTCACCATAGATAAGTACATGCAAGACATACATCAAGTGTTCTCGAATCCTTAAAGACTCAATCCGATCAGATAACTTCAAAGAGAAAACTCAATCCATTACAAGAAGGTAGAGGGGGAGAAACATCATAAGATCCAACTATAATAGCAAAGATCACGGTACATCAAGCTCATGCCAAATCAAGAACATGAGAGAGAGAGAGAGAGATCAAACACATAGCTACTGGTACATACCCTCAGCCCCGAGGATGAACTACTCCCTCCTCGTCATGGAGAGCGTCGGGATGATGAAGATAGCCACGGGTGATGATTTCCCCCTCTGGCAGGGTGCCGGAACAAGATCCCGATTGGTTTTTGGTGGCTATAGAGGCTTGCGGCGGCGGAACTCCCGATCTAGGTTTTGTTCTGGGGGTTTTGGGATTTATAAGAGTCGTTGGCGTCGGGAACAAGTCAGGGGGCCCCACGAGTCAACCACAAGGACGGGGGGCGAGCCCTAGGGGGGGCGCCCTCCACCCTTGTGGTGGCCTCGGGACTCTTCTCTGATAACTTTTCGTTCTAGTATTTTTCATATTTTCCAAGAATAATCTCCGTAAATTTTCAGGTCATTTGGACTCCGTTTGATATTCCTTTTCTGCGAAACTCAAAAACAAGGAAAAAAGAGAAACTGGCACTGGGCTCTAGGTTAATAGGTTAGTCCCAAAAATCATATAAAATAGCATATAAATGCATATAAAACATCCAAGATAGATAATATAATAGCATGGAACATTCAAAAATTATAGATACATTGGAGACGTATCAGATGGCCAATGCTCCTTAGAGGAGGTCGCATCTATGGTACCAATGTAGTGCATGTTGATAAGGAGAGAGGTATCTTCCTGTGAACAAAGCGTGTTATCCGGACCCACACCTTTGAAGGGAACATAGGTCGGCATAGCCTCGGAAAATGTGTTCACCATACGAGGAGTGAGACCCATCGTACACCTAGTTTTTAAGGACTCGGGGTTTTTGGTGGTCTCTAGGTGGACCATGAGAACGGTCACCAGTACGTTTCCCAGGTTCGAGGTCGAAGGTAGATAAAAATGCTTTGTACACGGGAGAAACCTTCCTTAGTACTACACTTGCAACTTTACTAAAGATGCCAAGACCTTCCTCTGTTTGGGAAGGAATGTGCGCCTTTGCGCAACTTCCTTGGGCCATTAGTGCTTCACGAACTGTCCTCTTCTTGGGAGCCAACAGTTCAAGATACTTGGCCAGCCTCGAATGAGATCTCGCAGTGAGCCCCATTCCGAGCATCCATCTTGAGAAAGATGGACCCCTCCTTCCAACTTTTCCCGCCTTTCGCCCCTTCCGTGGAAGTCCGTCCAGCGTCATCTTGACGGCGCTCATGCCGGCTGATGTCTACTACGCAACCTTCTTCTTGTAGACTCGTGTTGGGCCTCCAAGCGCAGAGTTTTGTAGGATAGTAGCAAATTTCCCTCAAGTGACCTAAGGTTTATCAATCCATGGGAGGCGTAGGATGAAGATGGTCTCTCAACAACCCTGCAACCAAATAACAAAGAGTCTCTTGTGTCCTCAACACACTCAATACAATGGTAAGTTGTATAGGTGCACTAGTTCGGCGAAGAGATGGTGATACAAGTGTAATATGGATGGTAGATATAGGTTTTTGTAATCTGAAAATATAAAACAGCAAGGTAACTAGTAACGAAAGTGAGCGAAAACGGTATAGCAATGCTTCGAAACATGGCCTAGGGTTCATATTTTCACTAGTGCAAGTTCTCTCAAGAGTGATAACATAATTAGATCATATAACAATCCCTCAACATGCAACAAAGAGTCACTCCAAAGTCACTAATAGCGGAGAATAAACAAAGAGATTACAGTAGGGTACGAAACCACCTCAAAGTTATTCTTTCTGATCTATCTATTGGGCTATTCCTATAAGTGTCACAAACAACCCTAGAATTCATACTAAAATAACACCTTAAGACACACATCAACCAAAACGCTAATGTCACTTAGATACTCCAATGTCTCCACAAGTATCCGCGGGTTTCATTATATGACATGCATCACACAATCTCAGGTTCATCTATTCAAACCAACACAAAGAACTTCAAAGGGTGCCCCAAAGTTTCTACCGGAGAGTCAAGACGAAAACGTGTGTCAATCCCTATGTATAGGTTCACAAGGTCACATAACCCGCAAGTTGATCACCAAAACATACATCAAGTATATCACGCGAATATCCCATTGTCACCACAGATAAGCACATGCAATACATACATCAAGTGTTCTCAAATCCTTAAAGACTCAATCCAATAAGATAACTTCAAAGGGAAAACTGAATCCATTACAAGAAGGTAGAGGGGGAGAAACATCATAAGATCCAACTATAATAGCAAAGCTCGCGGAATATCAAGATCGTGCCCAATCAAGAACGCGTGAGAGAGAGAGATCAAACACATAGCTACTGGTACATACCCTCAGCCCCGAGGGTGAACTACTCCCTCCTCGTCATGGAGATCGTCGGGATGATGAAGATGGCCATCGGTGATGGTTTCCCCCTTCGGCACGATGCCGGAACAGGCTCCCAATTGGTTTTTCGTGGCTACAGAGGCTTGCGGCAGCGGAACTCCCGATCTAGGTTCTGTTCTGGGGTTTTGGGATTTATAAGAGGCGTTGGCGTCGGGAACAAGTCAGGGGGGGCCCACGAGGAGCCCACAAGGACGGAGGGCGCGCCCTAGGCGGTGGGGGTGCCCTCCACCCTTGTGGACTCCACGTGGCTCTTCTCCAATATCTTTTCATTCCAGTACTTCTTATATTTTCTAAAAATAATCTCCGTAAATTTTCAGGTCAATTGGACTTCGTTTGATATTCCTTTTCTGCGAAACTCAAAAACAAGGGAAAAACAAAAACTGGCACTGGGCTCTAGGTTAATAGGTTAGTCCCAAAAATCATATAAAATAGCATATAAATGCATATAAAACATCCAAGATATAGTATAATAGCATGGAACAATAAAAAATTATAGATACGTTGAAGACATATCACCAGCAAGCCCATGAAGAGGGACCAGCTACATCGGCCCAAGTGCACTTATATGCGATGTGATAGAGCTTAACAAGTGTGGGCACTTCACAAGGAGCAAGCTTGTCACAAACATTGGCGTTTCAGACGCCTGCACAAAATGCATCGAGGATGCCCTTGTGCGGGAGGTCTCGGACTTGACGTTTGACCTGGCAAAATTGCTGGGTGAATTCTTCAAGGGATTCACCGGGCCGTTATCTCAGCTGGAAAGCTCAGAAGGTGGTACTCCTACTTCCTGTCGGATGGGTGGAGAAGGCGAAGCACTCCCTTCTGCTGTGTGGGAGCAGGACAAAGGGCACCGCTCCGAGGCAAAGCACAAATCTTGGTGACTCCCGCGAAGACGCGGCCTTGGGTGAGCCCCCTGGCGGCGAGGGCGCGGGGCTAAACCGTTGGCGTGCGCTGCGCTGCTCACGTTCAAGTCCTTGCCGGCCGACGACGTTGCGCGAACACTCCCTCGCCATCTTGAAAAGCTCATGATGATGAATTTTGTGTCAACAAAGACGTTGGCGGCTTTGTTGATGTAAATCTGCACGAGCATCCCCTATCCGCCGCGCCAGATGTCAGGGCGCGTGTGCGGAACACACTCGTGACACCGTGGACAAGAGACATCCTTCTGCTAGTTCGGAATCGGGGCACGAAGACACGGACCTACACTACCAAATCATGCATAATGGGCACGGTGATTTATCCAGGTTCGGGCCGCATGGTGCGTAATACGTTACTCCTGTTTTTGGTGTGTGTTTTTATGGGTGGATTAGAGCTACAAAACCTTCCCGGGAACAGTGAGGACAGTGTATCCCTACTGGCGTTCTACTAAGTGTCCAACCTCTTAGCTATTTGCCTCTTTTTTGGTTCTCTCGGCCCCCCTCTCCTCCTCTTGGCCTGGCCGTCCTTTTATACTTTAAGGGCTACCACAGATGGCTTCGAGGCTAAAGGAAGTGACATCAATCGAACCAGGTAGGTGGATGCATTAATTGCGTGATGAGGTGTCATCGCCTTATGTCTTTCGGGAACGGACCCCTGTCTTATCAAAACCGACCTAGATGACACCTGCTGGAAGCATGACACGTCTCGGCACTTGCACCATGCGGCGGCGTGGGTGAGTGAGTCACCCCTTGCGTCTTGTCCACCGCCTGGCACGCCTGCCCACCGGCCGCGTGGCATGAGAGCCCTGCTGTTGGGTTTCGCAGTAATTTCAAAAAATTTCCTACGCACACGCAAGATCATGTGATGCATAGCAACGAGGGGGAGAGTGTTGTCTATGTACCCAACGCAGACCGACTGCGGAAGCGCTGACACGACGTAGAGGAAGTAGTCGCACGTCTTCACGATCCAACCGATCAAGCACCGAAACTACAGCACCTCCGAGTTCGAGCACACGTTCAGCTCGATGACGATCCCCGGACTCCGATCCAGCAAAGTTTCGGGGAAGAGTTCCGTCAGCACGACGGTGTGGTGACGATCTTGATGTACTACAGCAGCAGGGCTTCGCCTAAACTCCGCTACAGTATTATCGAGGAATATGGTGGCACGGGGCACCGCACACGGCTAAGGAATAGATCACGTGGATCAACTCATGTGTTTCTGGGGTGCCTCTGCCTCAGTATATAAAGGAGCCAAGGGGGGAGGGGGCGCCGGCCAAGGAGGAGGGCGCGGGAGGAGTCCTACTCCTTCCGGGAGTAGGACTCCCCTCCAATCCTATTCCAACTAGGATTCCCCAAAGTGGAAAAGAGGGAGAGGGGGGCCGGCCACCTTCTCCTAGTCCTAATAGGACTAGGGGAGGGGGAAGTGGCGCAGCCACCTTGGGCTGCCCCTTTATCCTTTCCACTAAGGCCCATGAAGGCCCATATGGTTCCCGGGGGGTTCCGGTAACCTCCGGGTAACCCGGTAAAATCCCGATTTCACCCGGAACACTTCCGATGTCCAAATATAGGCTTCCAATATATCAATCTTTACGTCTCGACCATTTCGAGACTCCTCGTCATGTCCGTGATCACATCCGGGACTCCGAACAACCTTCGGTACATCAAAATGCATAAACTCATAATATAACTGTCATCGTAACCTTAAGCGTGCGGACCCTACGGGTTCGAGAACAATGTAGACATGACCGAGACACGTCTCCGGTCAATGACCAATAGCGGGACCTGGATGCCCATATTGGCTCCTACATATTCTACGAAGATCTTTATCGGTCAGACCGCATAACAACATACGTTGTTCCCTTTGTCATCGGTATGTTACTTGCCCGAGATTCGATCGTCGGTATCCAATACCTAGTTCAATCTCGTTACCGGCAAGTCTCTTTACTCGTTCCGTAATACATCATCTCACAACTAACATATTAGTTGTAATGCTTGCAAGGCTTATGTGATGTGTATTACCGAGAGGGCCCAGAGATACCTCTCCGACAATCGGAGTGACAAATCCTAATCTGGAAATACGCCAACCCAACATCTACCTTTGGAGACACCTGTAATGCTCCTTTATAATCACCCAGTTGCGTTGTGACGTTTGGTAGCACCCAAAGTGTTCCTCTGGCAAACGGGAGTTGCATAATCTCATAGTCATAGGAACATGTATAAGTCATGAAGAAAGCAATAGCAACATACTAAACGATCGGGTGCTAAGCTAATGGAATGGGTCATGTCAATCAGATCATTCAACTAATGATGTGACCTCGTTAATCAAATAACAACTCATTGTTCATGGTCAGGAAACATAACCATCTTTGATTAACGAGCTAGTCAAGTAGAGGCATACTAGTGACACTTTGTTTGTCTATGTATTCACACATGTATTATGTTTCCGGTTAATACAATTCTAGCATGAATAATAAACATTTATCATGATTATAAGGAAATAAATAATAACTTCATTATTGCCTCTAGGGCATATTTCCTTCAGTCTCCCACTTGCACTAGAGTCAATAATCTAGATTACACTGTAATGATTCTAACACCCATGGAGCTTTGGCGATGATCATGTTTTGCTCGTGGAAGAGGCTTAGTCAACGGGTCTGCAACATTTAGATTCGTATGTATCTTGCAAATCTCTATGTCTCCCACCTGGACTAGATCCCGGATGGAGTTGAAGCATCTCTTGATGTGTTTGGTCCTTTTGTGAAATCTGGATTCCTTTGCCAAGGCAATTGCACCAGTATTGTCACAAAAGATTTTCATTGGACCCGATGCATTAGGTATGACACCTAGATCGGATATGAACTCCTTCATCCAGACTACTTCGTTCGCTGCTTCTGAAGCAGCTATGTACTCCGCTTCACATGTAGATCCCGCTACAACACTTTGTTTAGAACTGCACCAACTGACAGCTCCACCGTTTAATGTAAACACGTATCTGGTTTGCGATTTAGAATCGTCCAGATCAGTGTCAAAGCTTGCATCAACGTAACCTTTTACGGTGAGCTCTTTGTCACCTCCATATACGAGAAACATATCCTTAGTCCTTTTCAGGTATTTCAGGATGTTCTTGACCGTTGTCCAGTGATCCACTCCTGGATTACTTTGGTACCTCCCTGCTAAACTTATAGCAAGGCACACATCAGGTCTGGTACACAGCATTGCATACATGATAGATCCTATGGCTGATGCATAGGGAACATCTTTCATATTCTCTCTATCTTCTGCAGTGGTCGGGCATTGAGTCTTACTCAACTTCACACCTTGTAACACAGGCAAGAACCCTTTCTTTGCTTGATCCATTTTGAACTTCTTCAAAATTTTGTCAAGGTATGTGCTTTGTGAAAGTCCAATTAAGCGTCTTGATCTATCTCTATAGATCTTAATGCCTAATATGTAAGCAGCTTCACCGAGGTCTTTCATTGAAAAACTTTTATTCAAGTATCCCTTTATGCTATCCAGAAATTCTATATCATTTCCAATTAGCAATATGTCATCCACATATAATATCAGAAATGCTACAGAGCTCCCACTCACTTTCTTGTAAATACAGGCTTCTCCGAATGTCTGTATAAAACCAAATGCTTTGATCACACTATCAAAACGTTTATTCCAACTCCGAGAGGCTTGCACCAGTCCATAAATGGATCGCTGGAGCTTGCACACTTTGTTAGCTCCCTTTGGATCGACAAAACCTTCCGGTTGCATCATATACAACTCTTCTTCCAGAAATCCATTCAGGAATGCAGTTTTGACATCCATCTGCCAAATTTCATAATCATAAAATGCGGCAATCGCTAACATGATTCGGACGGACTTAAGCATCGCTACAGGTGAGAAGGTCTCATCGTAGTCAATCCCTTGAACTTGCCGAAAACCTTTTGCGACAAGTCGAGCTTTGTAGACAGTAACATTACCATCAGCGTCAGTCTTCTTCTTAAAGATCCATTTATTTTCAATTGCTTGCCGATCATCGGGCAAGTCAACCAAAGTCCATACTTTGTTTTCATACATGGATCCCATCTCAGATTTCATGGCTTCAAGCCACTTTGCGGAATCTGGGCTCACCATTGCTTCTTCATAGTTCGTAGGTTCATCATGATCTAGTATCATGACTTCCGGAACAGGATTACCGTACCACTCTGGTGCGGATCTTACTCTGGTTGATCTACGAGGTTCAGTAGTATCTTGATCTGAAGTTTCATGATCATTATCATTGACTTCCTCACTAAATGGTGTAGGTGTCACTGAAACAGTTTTCTGTGATGAACTACTTTCCAGTAAGGGAGCAGGTACAGTTACCTCATCAAGTTCTACTTTCCTCCCACTCGCTTCTTTCGAGAGAAACTCCTTCTCTAGAAAGGATCCATTCTTAGCAACGAATGTCTTGCCTTCGGATCTGTGATAGAAGGTGTACCCAACAATTTCCTTTGGGTATCCTATGAAGACACATTTCTCTGATTTGGGTTCGAGCTTATCAGGTTGAAGCTTTTTCACATAAGCATCGCAGCCCCAAACTTTAAGAAGCGACAACTTTGGTTTCTTGCCAAACCATAGTTCATAAGGTGTCGTCTCAACGGATTTTGATGGTGCCCTATTTAACGTGAATGCGGCCGTCTCTAGTGCATAACCCCAAAATGATAGCGGTAAATCAGTAAGAGACATCATAGATCGCACCATATCCAGTAAAGTACGATTACGACGTTCGGACACAACATTACGCTGTGGTGTTCCGGGTGGCGTGAGTTGCGAAACTATTCCACAGTTTTTCAAATGTACACCAAACTCGTAACTCAAATATTCTCCTCCACGATCAGATCGTAGAAACTTTATTTTCTTGTTACGATGATTTTCAACTTCACTCTGAAATTCTTTGAACTTTTCAAATGTTTCAGATTTATGTTTCATTAAGTAGATATACCCATATCTGCTTAAATCATCTGTGAAGGTGAGAAAATAACGATATCCGCCACGAGCCTCAATATTCATCGGACCACATACATCGGTATGTATGATTTCCAACAAATCTGTTGCTCTCTCCATAGTACCGGAGAACGGTATTTTAGTCATCTTGCCCATGAGGCACGGTTCGCAAGTACCAAGTGATTCATAATCAAGTGGTTCCAAAAGTCCATCAGTATGGAGTTTCTTCATGCGCTTTATACCGATATGACCTAAACGACAGTGCCACAAATAAGTTGCACTTTCATTATCAACTCTGCATCTTTTGGTTTCAACATTATGAATATGTGTATTACTACTATCGAGATTCAATAAGAATAGACCACTCTTCAAGGGTGCATGACCATAAAAGATATTACTCATATAAATAGAACAACCATTATTCTCTGATTTGAATGAATAACCGTCTCACATTAAACAAGATCCAGATATAATGTTCATGCTCAACGCTGGCACCAAATAACAATTATTTAGGTCTAATATTAATCCCGAAGGTAGATGTAGAGGTAGCGTGCCGACCGCGATCACATCGACTTTGGAACCGTTTCCCACGCGCATCGTCACCTCGTCCTTTGCCAGTGCCCGCTTATTCCGTAGTCCCTGTTTCGAGTTGCAAATATTAGCAACAGAACCAGTATCAAATACCCAGGTGCTACTGCGAGCTCTAGTAAGGTACACATCAATAACATGTATATCACATATACCTTTGTTCACCTTGCCATCCTTCTTATCCGCCAAATACTTGGGGCAGTTCCGCTTCCAGTGACCAGTCTGCTTGCAGTAGAAGCACTCAGTTTCAGGCTTAGGTCCAGACTTGGGTTTCTTATCTTGAGCAGCAACTTGCTTGCCGTTCTTCTTGAAGTTCCCCTTCTTCTTCCCTTTGCCCTTTTTCTTGAAACTAGTGGTCTTGTTAGCCATCAACACTTGATGCTCCTTCTTGATTTCTACCTCCGCAGCTTTCAGCATTGCGAAGAGCTCGGGAATAGTCTTGTTCATCCCTTGCATATTATAGTTCATCACGAAGCTTTTGTAGCTTGGTGGCAGTGATTGGAGAATTCTGTCAATGACGCAATCATCCGGAAGATTAACTCCCAATTGAATCAAGTGATTATTATACCCAGACATTTTGAGTATATGCTCACTGACAGAACTGTTCTCCTCCATCTTGCAGCTATAGAACTTATTGGAGACTTCATATCTCTCAATCCGGGCATTTGCTTGAAATATTAACTTCAACTCTTGGAACATCTCATATGCTCCATGACGTTCAAAACGTCGTTGAAGTCCCGATTCTAAGCCGTAAAGCATGGCACACTGAACTATCGAGTAGTCATCAGCTTTGCTCTGCCAGACGTTCATAACATCTGGTGTTGCTCCAGCAGTAGGCCTGGCACCCAGCGGTGCTTCCAGGACGTAATTCTTCTAAGCAGCAATGAGGATAATCCTCAAGTTACGGACCCAGTCCGTGTAATTGCTACCATCATCTTTCAACTTTGCTTTCTCAAGGAACGCATTAAAATTCAACGGAACAACAGCACGAGCCATCTATCTACAATCAACATAAACAAGCAAGATACTATCAGGTACTAAGTTCATGATAAATTTAAGTTCAATTAATCATATTACTTAAGAACTCCCACTTAGATAGACATCCCTCTAATCCTCTAAGTGATTACGTGATCCAAATCAACTAAACCATGACTGATCATCACGTGAGATGGAGTAGCTTTCAATGGTGAACATCGTTTATATTGATCATATCTACTATATGATTCACGCTCGACCTTTCGGTCTCCGTGTTCCGAGGCCATATCTGCATATGCTAGGCTCGTCAAGTTTAACCTGAGTATTCTGCTTGTGCAAAACTGGCTTGCACCCGTTGTAGATGGACGTAGAGCTTATCACACCCGATCATCACGTGGTGTCTGGGCACGACGAACTTTGGCAACGGTGCATACTCAGGGAGAACACTTCTTGATAATTTAGTGAGAGATCATCTTATAATGCTACCGTCAATCAAAGCAAGATAAGATGCATAAAAAGATAAACATCACATGCAATCAATATAAGTGATATGATATGGCCATCATCATCTTGTGCTTGTGATCTCCATCTCCGAAGCACCGTCATGATCACCATCGTCACCGGCGCGACACCTTGATCTCCATCGTAGCATCGTTGTCGTCTCGCCAATCTTATGCTTCCACGACTATCACTACTGTTTAGTAATAAAGTAAAGCATTACATCGCGATTGCATTGCATACAATAAAGCGACAACCATATGGCTCCTGCCAGTTGCCGATAACTCGGTTACAAAACATGATCATCTCATACAATAAAATTCAGCATCATGCCTTGACCATATCACATCACAACATGCCCTGCAAAAACAAGTTAGACGTCCTCTACTTTGTTGTTGCAAGTTTTACGTGGCTGCTACGGGCTTAAGTAAGAACCAATCTCACCTACGCATCAAAACCACAACGATAGTTTGTCAAATAGACTCCGTTTTAACCTTCGCAAGGACCGGGCGTAGCCATACTTGGTTCAACTAAAGTTGGAGAGACAGTCGCCCGCAAGCCATCTCTGTGCAAAGCACGTCGAGGGAACCGGTCTCGCGTAAGCGTACGCGTAAGGTTGGTCCGGGTCGTCTCGTCCAACAATACCGCCGAACCAAAGTATGACATGCTGGTAGGCGGTATGACTTGTATCATCCACAACTCACTTGTGTTCTACTCGTGCATATAACATCAACATAAATAACCTAGGCTCGGATGCCACTGTTGGGTTCTACTCGTGCATATAACATCAACATCGGGAGAGTGTTGTCTACGTACCCAACGCAGACCGACTGCGGAAGCGCTGACACGACGTAGAGGAAGTAGTCGTACGTCTTCACGATCCAACCGATCAAGCACCGAAACTACGGCACCTCTGAGTTCGAGCACACGTTCAGCTCGATGACGATCCCCGGACTCCGATCCAGCAAAGTGTCGGGGAAGAGTTCCGTCAGCACGACGGCGTGGTGACGATCTTGATGTACTACAGCAGCAGGGCTTCGCCTAAACTCCGCTACAGTATTATCGAGGAATATGGTGGCAGGGGGCACCGCACATGGCTAAGGAATAGATCACGTGGATCAACTTGTGTGTTTCTGGGGTGCCTCTGCCTCAGTATATAAAGGAGCCAAGGGGGGAGGGGGTGCCGGCCAAGGAGGAGGGCGCAGGAGGAGTCCTACTCCTTCCGGGAGTAGGACTCCCCTCCAATCCTATTCCAACTAGGATTCCCCAAAGTGGGAAAGAGGGAGAGGGGGGCCGGCCACCTTCTCCTAGTCCTAATAGGACCAGGGGAGGGGGAAGTGGCGCAGCCACCTTGGGCTGCCCCTTTCTCCTTTCCACTAAGGCCCATGAAGGCCCATATGGTTCCTGGGGGGTTCCGGTAACCTCCCGGTAACCCGGTAAAATCCCGATTTCACCCGGAACACTTCCGATGTCCAAATATAGGCTTCCAATATATCAATCTTTACGTCTCGACCATTTCGAGACTCCTCGTCATGTCCGTGATCACATCCGGGACTCCGAACAACCTTCGGTACATCAAAATGCATAAACTCATAATATAACTGTCATCATAACCTTAAGCGTGCGGACCCTACGGGTTCGAGAACAATGTAGACATGACCGAGACACACGTCTCCGGTCAATAACCAATAGCAGGACCTGGATGCCCATATTGGCTCCTACATATTCTACGAAGATCTTTATCGGTCAGACCGCATAACAACATACGTTGTTCCCTTTGTCATCGGTATGTTACTTGCCCGAGATTCGATCGTCGGTATCCAATACCTAGTTCAATCTCGTTACCGGCAAGTCTCTTTACTCGTTCCGTAATACATCATCTCACAACTAACATATTAGTTGTAATGCTTGCAAGGCTTATGTGATGTGTATTACCGAGAGGGCCCAGAGATACCTCTCCGACAATCGGAGTGACAAATCCTAATCTCGAAATACGCCAAACCAACATCTACCTTTGGAGACACCTGTAATGCTCCTTTATAATCACCCAGTTGCGTTGTGACATTTGGTAGCACCCAAAGTGTTCCTCCGGCAAACGGGAGTTGTATAATCTCATAGTCATAGGAACATGTATAAGTCATGAAGAAAGCAATAGCAACATACTAAACGATCGGGTGCTAAGCTAATGGAATGGGTCATGTCAATCAGATCATTCAACTAATGATGTGACCTCGTTAATCAAATAACAACTCATTGTTCATGATCAGGAAACATAACCATCTTTGATTAACGAGCTAGTCAAGTAGAGGCATACTAGTGACACTTTGTTTGTCTATGTATTCACACATGTATTATGTTTCCGGTTAATACAATTCTAGCATGAATAATAAACATTTATCATGATTATAAGGAAATAAATAATAACTTTATTATTTCCTCTAGGGCATATTTCCTTCACCTGCGAGCGCAGAACTGTTGCACCATGCGTAGGTGAGGCGGTAGCTTGCTGTCGAAAGCTGGTTGAGTGCATGCCAGTTGTGGGAAGCCGTTGTTAGGTGAGGTTGTTCCCGGGTCTTGGTCATCCGTCGTTGTCGGATGTCTTGGTAGGACATTTGCTGAACTTGTGGGCGCCGAAGGAGGATGCAGTCCTTCAGTACAAAGTACAAAGATTTGCATGCCACCACCGAGCCCAAGCCTTGCTTGATAGGTCTTCTTGTTGACATTCTTCTTTACGAAGATGTGCATACCACCACCAGGGAGCATGATGGCACGCAGTTCTTCTCTCTTCTTGAGCTGGAACCGTGGCGATCATGAGGCGCACGGTTGGTGCATGACGCATCTTGTCACGACATCAATAAGATGTGAACCATACTTGAGCGGCTGGAGGGAGGAAGAAGCTTTTGTGAGGGTGTGGATTAGGGCTGGAAGAAGAAGATGATGGAGAACGGCTGGATTTTGATCCCCGGGCTAACAAAATTGAATGATTTTTTTTCCAGGCAAATGTCAAGTAGTCACCGGCCAATTTTCCTAATTTCCCCAATTTTGCAAGTACGCGCACCACATGTTGATGCAAGCAAGCTACTGGCTCCCATGTCCCAATCACAAGGAGATACATACATTATTCTTCATTCCCTCTCCAATTGATGCACTGATCGCAAAAATATTATTTTTCAACGAGACATGCATGCAAACATAAAGATCCGTATCGATCCATTAATTCGTCAAACTACTCGAAATAATTATATAGCGGTGTTAGTTGTTGCCCAGCAAGGCTGTTTATCTGACTGAAACGAAGAAAACAACAGTGCTCCAAATGTTAATCTTGTTTAGTTGTTTAGCAAGGGGAAAAAGACAAGAATGCTAAATTGCTAGTAGCACTTGTCATTTTATTCTAGCGTCTCTGATGATCTGGTCACAGTATAAGGCTGGCCATAGTGGGGGTAATATAAGGTTGGTTGTAATGAGGAGTATCATATACCAGTACTCCCTCCATTTTTATTTAGTCCGCGTATTAGCTTTAGTCAAAGTCAAGCTTTCTAAACTTTGACCAAATCTATAAACAAAAATATTAACATATACAATAACAAACCTATACCATTAGATTTATTATTAAATGTACTTTCACAACATATAGATTTCTTATAGGAAATGTTTGTACTTTTTTCTTAAAATTTGGTCAAACTTTACAAAGTTTGACTTCAGTCAACTCTAATATGCAGAGTAAATAAAAACGGAGGGAGTATCATGCATATGATACTAATCTATGATACTACTCCCTCCGGTCCTTTTTACTCCGCACATTAGCTTTGTCTGAAGTCAAAGTTTGTTAAGTTTGACCAAATTTATATTACAAAATATTAACATCTATAACATCTAATAAATATAATATGAAAATATATTCTGAGATGGATTTAATAATAAATGTGTTGTTATGTTAATGTTAATAATTTTTTGTATAAACTTGGTCAAAGTTAGATGAGATTGACTTCAGACAAACCTACTATGCAGAGTAAAAAGGACCGGAGGAAGTACATCCCTAATGCATAGTATCATATGTTGGTATCATAGAGGACTATATTTATTGTCATGCATGACACAAGTAGCACATCATTTAATATGATACGGTATCATGATATGATACTCAAGTCTCTCTTTCTTCATTTAATTCTATGCCACCTCATCAAAATTGCTTAGTTGGCATGCATGATACTACCTATGATACTCTCATTACGGGTAGCCTAACTAGTATCATATACTTGGGACTCGCAAACATGCTTACATGGCAGGAAATTAAAGAAGAGAGAGAGAGTCATAGTAACATAGGTAGATACCGTAACATAATAAATGTTATGGTACTATGTGTCATGCATGGCAATAAATAAGACCACCTATGATACTACTTTATGATACTATGCACTATGGATGTAGTATCATACACTAGTATCATATGCATGATACTAGTATATGTTACTCCCCACTATGACCAGCCTAAGAAGTAGTGCTACTACTCCAAACAAAAGCCAAATTTACTGGATTTTGAACACCCTTGATGCACGCTACAGCTATAGCTCCCAAACACGACCAGATCTACAATTTCCCCCTCTCTTCCTCCCCCCATTGATGCACCACTGGTCTGTAAGAGCAAAAGTATTAATGGAGATCACAGGATGGCAGTAAACCGCAGCAGGTACCCGCTCCTTTAATCGTCTCCTTAACGCCCCCCACCTACCGTCGCCCAGGCCGATCGATGAGCTGCCACCACTTGAATGACGCTGCCTCCCCGGCTATAAAACCTCCCGCCACCTTTCTTCCTCCTCCACCTCCCACAGAGCTAGAAGCAGCAAGCAAGCAAGGCAAGCAGCCACTCACACACTAGCCAGGAGCAAGAGCACCAGTTCACGAGCAAGCTAGCGATGGAGAAGTCTACCAAGATGGTGGCGGTGCTCGTCCTCGCCGTGCTGGCCGCGGCGACCAGCGCCGAGGCGAGGAACATCAAGACGACGGAGGCGGCGTCCGCCAGCAAGGACGCGGTCCTGCAGCCGACGACCTTCCCGCCCTTCGATCGCCTCGGCAGCGGGTCGCCGGGGTTCGGCGGGCTCCCCGGCAGCAGCGGCATGCCGGGATTCAGCCTCCCCGGCAGCAGCGGCGCCACCCCGGCCTTCGGCAGCATCGGCAGCATGCCCTTCCTTGGCGGCAGCTCCCCCGGCCTCGGCGGCTTCGGCGGCATGCCGGGCTCCCCCGCTGCAGCTGCCGTCGACGAGCACGCCAAGAAGCCGTGAAAAGCTGAGGGCGGCTGTTGATAGCTAGATCCGCTGGTGTGTGGCAAGCACTGACGGGGCGCATGGTTGATGGTTCGGTAGTGCTACTCGTAGCGTGCATGCATGGTTCTGTGGGCGCTATACGCCGCGCGTACGTACGTTTGGAGAACTCGATTTGTTTGTTGTGTTTGTCGCTTAATTACGTCGTTAGGTCAATCTCTATCGGTCGTTCGTGTTAAGTTCTTTGTATCTGTAGTAGTGGAGCATGTTCTTGAGGCATATGAATAATGCTAGATGTACGTGTCAGCTTGTGCCGTGGTATGCAATGATGAAATGAAATGGAGTATTATTGTACTAGTAATCTTTTGTTGGTTTACTTGTTAATTACGAGCTTGACTACCATTTGGTTGGAACAGCAAACTCGCATTGTGTTTTGGTCGGAGTATATTGCTAAGCTCAGTAGTGTCGATTGGCTGAATGAAACTTGACGATCTAGACAAGTTTTTCTTAAGTCCTCATCACCATTGGAGATTTCCTAGCTGAAGTGCATCAACAGATATCTTGAACGGTACTGGAGTAAAAAAAATTGAAGGGAAAAAGAAAGAGATGTCTTTAGATGACACGAGTTGGAAGCCCAATTAACACGGCCCAGTTAATTAGCTACTCCCTCCGTTCGCATCTAAAAATTACCCCCTCTGTCTCATAATATATGCAAAATTATCTTATATTATGAGATGAAGGAAGTAATACTGTACTAGTATAAATTAAGACCAAGACAGAGGGTGAATAAAACACCACTGCTCGGCAATAGTGAGAAGGAAAAATAAATTATTATCAAAACTGAAAAGAAAGAGCGCTAGCTAGCTTTGAAGTTACCACATGGCATTGCAGGTTGCAGCACGTACAGGCAGTACTGCTGTCGATGTAAATCAGCTGCAGGCTGTAGGGGTAGGGGTGGGAGTAACTATTCTCGCATTTATGTACATTACCTCATTCTACGTATAAGGAGTAGTAGTCATGCCTCTGTATCCAAACCGCTATACATACAACACTTGGGCCCAGTTCTTTTGTCAGAATCTGGGAATTCTCCCAGAATCCGACTCTTACCAAGCTTCTCTCAGAATTTTGAGCCCAGTTTGTTTTACAATCCTATCTAATTAGACCCTAACTAGATAGGATTGTAAAACAAATGTGGCTCAAAGATTTTGGGGAAGCTGGATAGGGGTCGGGTTCTGAGAGAATCCTCTGATTCTGGCAAAATAACTGGGCATTGTTATTCTACCTTCGTACGACAAGAAATCCAACGGCTTACTGCATTTTGCCTCTATAGGTGTGGATTTTCCTTTCCAACAAAAACAAAGTATGTAAAAAGACGACATATACCAACTGAGCTGCCCCGCGTCGTCCACGTGGGCGACACAAGCGGCCTGCAGATCCATTTTTTCGGCGAGCTTCTGCCTAAGCGTCCTCTCATCGTTGCTGCCGTCGCCGCCGGGTTTGCCTGTGTGGCCGATGGCTGTTCGTGTTGCTATTCGACGAGGTGTGGCGATGTATAGGTAATGGCTTTGATGCAGTACAGGTGGTCATGATGTAGCAGCAAACAGTTCGTTCTAGGGCACGGGCGGCTGCGCGCCTTCCTAATCTTTCACACCGTCGGGTTGCAGCAAGCGCCCATGTGGCGGTGGAAAGGAAAGGGAGCAACACCGCCATGTCCTTCAACTTGGAGAGCCGGTGTGCTCTAGAGGAAGTCGTCACCTGCGCCGCCGGCTGGCATGTGTGGTGACCATGTAGCAGATGTTGCCACCGTCGCAAGCGATCTGGCCTGCGCGCACCATGCTTGGTTGGTTGGCGCTATCTTTGTGGCCGTGTCATCGACTCGACGGTAGGCGCCGGAAGGTCGGAGGGGCTTCGACCTTCGGATCCGGTGAGGTTCGCGTTGAACATGGGAGAACTGGTAGAAGATCAAGACAAAGACTTTCAGAGGGTAGCCTACAAGGCAAGGTTCATCACAACCTACTCAACTAAGACAAAGCCCAAAATTGCTTGTGGTTGCACATGGAAGCAACTATTCATGAAACCGGTTGGTCTTTTTAAGCCTTAACGGCTGTCCACTAGTGTGCAATGCCATAGGTGAATCTTTTAAGAAATCACATTCTCCATGATGCTAATTGTACCTCACCACTTTATAATTACTATTCCATCCACGTACCACGAATTTAGTTGGTCTTCCTTACTACATTATCATTCATAAATTCCCACGAATTACACTTCACCGAAGTATCCGCCTACTTCAGCAAATTAAGCAAACTACAACGACGACAGACAAGTAATTAGAACTCGGACCTACTTATTGAACTACAGTGGGATCATACTTGCATATTTAGGATATATAAAGATGCTCATACGTACTACTCAAAAATATACTAAATGCTTAGAAAAGATGTAGGTAAATGGACATGCACGAAAGAATGTGACTTGCCTTGGTGCCGGTGATGATACTCTAATTCATTAAGTAAGCGGCTTCGCACTCCAAACAATCTATCATAGAATGAAACAAATTTGTAAACAATTATAATTAAGCATGCAAATAAAATTACTTGCAAAGATAGCAAACAAAACTCAACAAAACATATTATTCCCTTTGATCCAAATTAATCGACGCAACCTCTATACAATGTAAGTAAGATATTGTATAGAGGTTACGTCAATTAATTTGGATCGGAGGGACTAGTATATATAGCCTTAGCTAATATAGGGTATGTGCAGAAGTGCAGCTATAAAAGCGAAAGGCATAAAAGATACATCATATACATGACATAGGAATGATTTTGATGTGTACTATTAACGGCTTAGTAGATAGGATTTGATCAGGCTTCCATCATGCAAACAGAAACAACTAAATTGGATCTCCAGATTGCAAGATATGGCTAAAATAATATATAAATTTGAATTTGCATTGATCACATTTGAATAATTAAAAATGTTAAACTAATAGGTCATAAGCACTCCAAGACTACCAATTTGCAAAATGTTCGTCTTCTTTGGAGCTACAGTTGAAAAGTTAGAATGCTAGAAGTTTCGTGGGATTTTCTGCAAAATAGTGTGACACGTGGCAGCATCAGACTAGTTGATACCGATTCATGGCTAAATAAGATAGTCGTCCTATTTAAATGAAAATGGACAGACCAGATCAAAAGATACCGATTCACGCTCAAACAGAATAACAACCGTTGGATTTAAGTGCACATCTAGGGCCAAGTTCAAACAACAATTTGGCAGAAATAAATTCTAATTTGCACAATCTATTTCTAAACAGACGAATGAGAATGAGATGGGGCGGTAGTGGACAGTGGCGGCCATGGAGAAGACAAGTGGCACGACGACTCGGGTCAAATGTGGCATGGTCTCCGACGGTTGTCAGGGTTAAAGTTGTCGCAGTCATCACGGCGGTGTGGTTGGTGATCTGGACGGGTGTGGAGTGCTCGGCGGTGCTCTGGTGTGGTTGGGTGTGCACTATTTAGACGATGTGGTGTTCCATGGACAAAAACAGTATGCCAAAACGACGCGGAGCAGCAAGGCAAGAAAAGAGAGAAAGAGATGATCATAAAACTAACGACCCTCGATGCCCATACTGTTTTGAGAAAGGAATTAGGCCCGGGGCCTAAAATGGTCGCGATCTGTTTGGTGTGTTACTGGGCTGAAACACTGTTCCGGTCTAGTTAGGATAGGATTTCATAATAAAATTAGTCTAGAAATTGATTTTGGCTCAAATAATAGTCTAATATATATATTTTCAGAAAATACCAGAAATTTGCAAAAAATAATACTCATATAGAGCCTAGAAAAATTATTCCCAACTCAAAGTGCAATTTTGTAAATTCATTTTATTTTATACAGCTAGTTTGGACCAAATAATAATTCTATTTGTAGGGTTTATTTAATTCCCATGACTGGATTTATCCACTCCAAATGACATCTTAACATTTTCTCACTCTTTTCATAAGGAAAATAAGTGATATTATCTTCTCTCTTTTAGTTCCTTGAGTGGAAAAAAAATAAGGCAGCCCGGTGCATGTAGCTCCCGCTTGCGCAAGGTCTGGGGAAGGTCCGGCCACTTTGGGTCTATTGTACGCAGCCTTTCCCTATATTTCTGCAAGAAACTGTTTCCATGAGTCGAACCCGTGACCTCTTGGTCACAAGGCAACGCACCAAGGCTCCCCTTGGTTGAAGATAGTTTAAATTTAAATGTCCTAGAAAGTCCAAATATGCATTTAAATAATAAGATGTAAATTAATGCTTTTATAAACGTCCTAATAATTAATAAAAGTGGGATGTTACATCTTGTGTGGTCTTTGTGGTTGTTGCTAGAAACCCATGGTGCTTTGATGCCATGGATCGATTCATCATCCACCGGAATAATGATGATGGGACGATGTCATTTTAGTGATCGAATCATCGTTGAAAGTAAATGATGAGATGGTCATGTTTGGAGATGCAGTTCGCCAAAGTGAAAGAAAACTTACTTCGTATGCCCTTGTTCAGGTATTGAATACTTGCAGTGCAACACTTATTGCTTCTACAAAACTCATAGTTAGGTCTTTTGCCATCCATATCCATTTCAAGTGTCACACTGATTTAAATGATCTTATATTTCTTTACAGAGAGAGTACCTTTTAGGAAGTGATCTAAATGGTCGTATA
>NC_041384.1:177674643-177694203 GCF_002162155.2 Triticum dicoccoides
AGTTCTACATTTTCAATTCATTTCCCTATGATTTATACACATTACTTTATATTTGGAGCTTATAAATTCTCAATTTAAGAAAATAAGTCTCAAATGTGAATCACTAAAAGAAAATTAATAGAACAAGCACATAAACGACAATTTTAAGAAAATGTTTGTTTGCTTGCCCTAATTCAGACAGCATTTAAAATCTCAAATGTTAAATCAAATGCGCATGTCCATTGACCCTGCAAGTTGAAGGCACATTCTCTACTAGTCGAGAAGTCCATATCACCTCTTGAAATCATTTTAGGGTTCAAATTACAATCTCGGACTTTGATTTGGTTCATTTAACCATGTGAACTCTGAGAACCGTTCACTTTACATCCCACTTCTCGCGGGTTTGTGCTAGTCTGCTGTGCCAAATCACATAATTTCTCGCTCCTCTCAGCTATATGCCTATGTCATCTCTTTTTTGTCTCCTTGTAATAACCAAAACTAAGATAGGTTTTCTCAAGTTGTATGCTAATTTTATGAACATTTTTTAAAACCTAAATCAGGTACATAAAACTTTGACAAAATTATAGTGAACGAGGAATAGTTCAGTGACCAAATGTTATTCAGATAAACTTAATATTTTAGTTTCATGTTTAAATGTTGGGTTTAAAAAAAGCAAACTGCACACAAACAAGCAAATAACCAATGACCGACCATAATTCAGTGAACATCTGGTCAAATAAAGAGAAAAATATTTATGCAACAAGTGGAAACATGGAACTGCATGGTAGATTAGCAGGGTAACTTGACTAAATTAGGAAGTAATATATCTACTATTTTAAAATTAAACCAAGTCAGAGTAACTTGACTAAAGGGAGAAAACATGACCTTCATTTCAGAGTATTATGCTGGACTTTCAGAGAAAACAACTTAGGTCTGAAAAAAGAGGGAGGTGCAGACTTCCAGATATCATTTAGTAACTTTCATTAGACTTCAAAAAACATTTATATCTAATCGCAGGAAAACGTGGTGAAAAATCATAGACCTCTAATTTTAACTGAACTAGTTTCATATACACCTAAGAAAACCACCGTATCGTGTGGTCTTACAGAACTATCAAAAGCAAGAAGATTCTCTGGGCATCAAAATATTGTGAAAGACTTCTGCATTAACCCTTGTGTTAGTACTGTGAAACATGGCTGGTAGCACTAAATTGTCAAGCTCCTGTAGAGATGGTTCAACACTACTTAGGAACATTAGAAATAGTAAAACTAATCAATTGATTTTGCCTTAGATGTAATAATACGCCTTTGAGAAAAATGGTTGAACTACTTCTAGGGTTTTGTGTCTGCACACAATTGCGACATTAAATGATCCATGTAGACTTGCTAATAGGTATGAATAATATCCTAAGGTGAGATTGACTTGCAATCCTGCTTGGTACAGTACATACATACTGCAGCAAATACAAAAAATATCTCTGTAAATAACAACTAAATCCTGACTTTGCCTGACATGCACCAAGTTACGAAGTTTGTTTTGATGTGTTCCTGTAGACGGTAGGGCTGCATATAACCTGTTATGAACAATACTTTCCCCGGTTTTTTACATGCTTGCCTTCATTACTACTCCCTCCGTAAAGAAATATAAGAGCGTTTAGATTCCTAAAGTAGTGATCTAAATGCTCTTATATTTGTTTACAAAGGGAGTATGTTCCTTCTGTATCAAAATGATTAATTTATAATACAAGGGGAACTTTCAAATGTCAACTTTTATTGGACATTTTATTCCTCGAGGATATGCAGGTGCATTAACAAACTGCAATCTTCCAATTAGTTATTGTCATATAGTACAAATGTGTTTCATTCAAAGTAATAGCCTGATATAGGCCAATTGCTCAATACTGTGATGTACCCAACAATGTTTATATAACAGTATATATGGATGATGTGGTGGTACTCAATTATTCCATAGGTTAGGTTGATTACTTATTTCATTTTATATTTATAAAATGATTAAAAGCTTACCGATTGGTCAACTGCTTATGGATTCAGTCTCAACTTTTCAGGTAAGTAAAATAAAAGCGGAAACCAATTGGAGGATGCAAGAACAGAGAAGTACATGACAATAGAAATTGAACACCTTCCAGTGCAAGAATTAATGTTTCAAATGCAGCCGTATTGTTTTACAACACTCAAGAGTTCGAAAATGTGGCATTCATTCTCCCGTTTCGAATTTTATATTATGATGAAATGTTCCCATATAATCACATTAACACACTGCTGGCCCACTCTTAATTGTTACGGCAGATATCATCATTGAAGTGAGTAGCATACACTAGCCTCCACATGTAGTGTAGTAATTAATACCTATGACAAAATTTTCGAACAGACAATTAAACACTCATATATATTGTTTAGCAACAATACCATTTGCACTAGTGGGTCTCTGGTAACGGGAATCAGGACACCGTCGGGACGGGCATGATGGAACCCGACGGCTCTGGCGACGCTCCGTACGACCCGGCGGCTCCACCGCCGCCCCAGCCCCCGTCCCCTCCCTCGGACCCTGGCCATGCGCTGGTGTCCCTCCCGCCCGCTCCGTCGTCGACTCCCCCCGCCGCCCCGTCGCGCGTGGTCTGGGCGGACCTCGCCAAGGCCGACGACCTTGTCGCAGGGCGCCCCGTCGTTTGGCGCGACCGCGTTCCCCCCAAGGCCCCTGCCCGGCCGCCTCGGTCTGATTCTGTCGGTGGCCTTACTCCCAGGTGTGGGAGTTCGGCCGCCCGCGGGTCTGCCCGGCGCCGGCGCCAACCCTCAGGCGTGTTTCGGTCGGCGGCAGGGCAAGGTGCTCCCTTGGGCTCGGGGTCTCACCCTCGGGGGCACCGCTCCGGCGGGTGGCGTGTCGTTGGCCGCGCCGACCGCGGCCTCGCGCGTTCTTCATGGATGGCCACTGCTCCGGCGCCGCCCTCCCCTGCTCCGGCCTGCGCACTGACGGCGTTCTCGGCGGAGCTCTCGTCGGTGGTTTTCCGGCGGTCCCCCTTCCGCCCTTTCATCTCGGCTTTCAGCGCCGCCGCCCCCCCCGCCTCCTGGTGCCCAGCGCGGCCCGTCCTGGCCTCGCCGCCCCCGCCCTGCCCCGCCGGCGACCACCATGGCAGCGCTCGGGGAAACCCTCGCCCCTCCCCTGGTATCCCGGGATTCTCCTACCGGGCCGCGCTCGTCTCGGGCCGTTCCGTGGGCCGCCTCCTTGGCGCCTCCCCGCGGGCCTCGGCTTCTGGGCCGCCGCGTGATGTGCGGGCCGTTGGCCCCTGTGTGGGCCGGTCCCCTGGACCGTCCTCACCCTTCGCGGCCCAGCCATGCCCCTGGGTGGGCCTTGGCCCGATCCGGCGCTCCATCTCGCCACCGCTAGGGTTCCCCCGCCAACCAGTCCCCAACCCGACGCCTCCCGCTCCCCCCAACGAAGTTCCACCCGCCGCCCCTAGCTCCCCCCTGCTCGTCGGCGCCACCGGTCCCCTTGCACCCTCCCCTCCTCCCTCGCCGGCCATGACCCGGGAGTGGGGCGACGGCGCGGGACGCCCCAAGCGCAGGGCAAACGACCGCCGCGCCCCCCCTCGACCCTCTCCTGATGGTCTCCGGCGGGAGGCTGACCTCAGGCAGGAGCTCGACTCCCGCCCGGCTCGGCGCTCCCCAGCCCGCGACGCTCGCCGCTCTCCCCCCACCCAGCCCGTCGGTCCCCTGCTCGGGACGACCGCCGCTCCCGGTCCCCGGCGCGCCGCTCGCCCCCTCGGGCTGCCTCGCGGGATCGTGGCTGGTCACCGGCTGGAGGGGGGGGGGCTCGGCAGTCCTCCCGGCGGCGGTCCCCCTCCCCGTCGCGCCATCGGGACCGATCCCCATCTCCTCCCCGACAGCAGTCCCTGACCACCGCCATCACCGCCCCGGCCGCCCGCCGCTACCAGCCCCCTCACTCCCAAGCTGCATTCCCGCCGTCCAATGGGGGCAATGGGGACCGGGGGCGCCAGGGCACACAAAAGAAGAAGAACGGTCCCCCTCGCCCCCGACCGCCTTCACCTCCGCTGGCGCGGTGGCTCCACCTTCGGGCTCCACCCCGCCTCTGAGGGTCCGCCGTGCTTCAATTCCGGCCTGACCGGGCACTTCCAGGTGGCATGCCACAAACCTTCGAGGTGCTACCTCTGCAAGGATGCCGGGCACCCCGTGATTCTCTGCCCGGACCGCCCGGTGACGGAGGAGATCATGATGTACGGCCACGGCATCGAGGACATGGGCTTCTTCCGCATCGAGGTCCCGGAGATTCCCCCTTCCCCCTCGCTCCTGGCTCTCGTGACTGTCGTGGGTGCGGGCGTCGCCATCCTGGAGCTGATCGAGGCCAAGCTCAACCACTTGTGCAGGTGCAAGTGGGACTGGCAGGTGACCTCCACCGCTGCCAACGCCTTCAAGGTGATCTTCCCCGACGCTCTGAGCATGGGACTCTGTACCCACAACAACAACATCACCTTGGCCCTCAACGGGATTGTGGTGAACATCTTAGAGCCAAGGTGGGATCCCAAGGCCGTGGCTGTTCTGGACACTGTGTGGCTCCTCATCGCCGGCCTGCCTGATGTGGCCCGGTCTGAGTGAGTCATCCGCAGTATGTCCAAGATCCTGGGAAAGGTGGTGGTGGTCGATGAGCTCTCTCTACGCAAGGAGGAGGAGGTCTGGGTCAAGGTGAAGTGCCTGGACTCCTCCAAGCTCCACGCCACGATTCAGGTCTTCTTCAACAACGACAGCTTCGACCTCAAGATCTGCCCCGAGCCTCCGAACCACATCGGCCGCCCCCGATTCTCTGATGACAGCCACCTGGGGGCGGTCCAGCTCACGCCGACGACTCCCACCACTAGCGGTCCCGCCACTCCCCCCTCGACGACCCTGAGGATGACGAGGACTTGTCAAAGCACTCCCGCTCCCTGTCCCGCGAGCCCGCCAACCCACCTTCGGGTCATGGCTGTTCCGAGGCGGGACGTGTTGGAAATATGCACTAGAGGCAATAATAAATTGGTTATTATTATATTTCCTTGTTCATGATAATCGTTTATTATCCATGCTAGAATTGTATTGATAGGAAACTCAGATACATGTGTGGATACATAGACAACACCATGTCCCTAGTAAGCCTCTAGTTGACTAGCTCGTTGATCAATAGATGGTTACGGTTTCCTGACCATGGACATTGGATGTCGTTGATAACGGGATCACATCATTAGGAGAATGATGTGATGGACAAGACCCAATCCTAAGCCTAGCACAAGATCATATAGTTCGTATGCTAAAGCTTTTCTACTGTCAAGTATAATTTCCTTAGACCATGAGATTGTGCAACTCCCGGATACCGTAGGAGTGCTTTGGGTGTGCCAAACGTCACAACGTAATTGGGTGGATATAAAGGTACACTACAGGTATCTCCGAAAGTGTCTGTTGGGTTGGCACGAATTGAGACTGGGATTTGTCACTCCGTGTAAACGGAGAGGTATCTCTGGGCCCACTCGGTAGGACATCATCATAATGTGCACAATGTGATCAAGGAGTTGATCACGGGATGATGTGTTACTGAACGAGTAAAGAGACTTGCCGGTAACGAGATTGAACAAGGTATCGGGATACCGACGATCGAATCTCGGGCAAGTATCATACTGATAGACAAAGGGAATTGTATACGGGATTGATTAAGTCCTTGACATCGTGGTTCATCCGATGAGATCATCGTGGAGCATGTGGGAGCCAGCATGGGTATCCAGATCCCGCTGTTGGTTATTGACCAGAGAGTTGTCTCGGCCATGTCTGCATGACTCCCGAACCTATAGGGTCTACACACTTAAGGTTCGATGACGCTAGGGTTATAGGGAAAGTATGTACGCGGTTACCGAATGTTGTTCGGAGTCCCGGATGAGATCCCGGACGTCACGAGGAGTTCCAGAATGGTCCGGAGGTAAAGATTGATATATAGGAAGTATGGTTTTGGCCACCGAAAGTGTTCCGGGCATCACCGGTAGTGTACCGGGACCATCGAAGAGGTCCGGGGGTCCACCAGGTGGGGCCACCAGCCCCGGAGGCCTACATGGGCCAATAGTGGGAAGGGACCAGCCCCTAGGTGGGCTAGGGCGCCTCCCACCAAGGCCCAAGGCGCCTCCAATAGGGGAAGGGGCAAACCCTAGGGCAGATGGGCCCTAAGGCCCACCCTAGGTGCGCCTCCCCCTCTCCCCCTTGTGGCCGCCACCCTAGATGGGATCTAGGGCTGCCGCACCTCTTGGGGTGGGAACCCTAGGTGGGGGCGCAGCCCTCCCTCTCCCCATATATATAGTGGAGGCAAAGGGGCAGCCCAACACACGATTTAATCTCCCTGTTGGCGCAGCCCTACCCCTCTTCCTCCTCGTCTCTCGTAGTGCTTGGCGAAGCCCTGCTGGAGTCCCGCGCTCCTCCACCACCACCACGCCGTCGTGCTGCTGCTGGATGGATTCTTCCCCAACCTCTCCTTCTCCCCTTGCTGGATCAAGGCGTAGGAGACGTCACCGAGCTGTACGTGTGTTGAACACGGAGGTGCCGTCCGTTCGGCACTAGGGTCATCGGTGATTTGGATCACGACGAGTACGACTCCATCAACCCGTTCACTTGAACGCTTCCGCTTAGTAATCTACAAGGGTATGTAGATGCACTCTCCTTCCCCTCGTTGCTAGATTACTCCATAGATTGATCTTGGTGATGCGTAGAAAATTTTGAATTTCTGCTACGTTCCCCAACAGTGGCATCATGAGCTAGGTCTATGCGTAGTTACTATGCACGAGTAGAACACAAAGTAGTTGTGGGCATCGATATTGTCAATTATCTTGCCGTTACTAGTCTTATCTTGATTCGGCGACATCGTGGGATGAAGCAGCCCGGACCAACCTTACACGTACGCTTACGTGAGACCGGTTCCACCGACTGACATGCACTAGTTGCATAAGGTGGCTGGCGGGTGTCTGTCTCTCCCACTTTAGTCGGTTCGGATTCGATGAACAGGGTCCTTATGAAGGGTAAATAGAAATTGGCAATTCACGTTGTGGTTTTGGCGTAGGTAAGAAACGTTCTTGCTAGAAACCTATAGCAGCCACGTAAAAAACTTGCAACAACAATTAGAAGACGTCTAACTTGTTTTTGCAGCAAGTGTTTTGTGATGTGATATGGCCAAAGGATGTGATGAATGATATATGTGATGTATGAGATGATCATGTTCTTGTAATAGGAATCATGACTTGCATGTCGATGAGTATGACAACTGGCAGGAGCCATATGAGTTGTCTTAATTTATTTATGACCTGCGTGTCAATATAAAGGTCATGTAATTACTTTACTTTATTGCTAACCGTTAGCTGTAGTAGTAGAAGTAATAGTTGACGAGACAACTTCATGAAGACACGATGATGGAGATCATGATGATGGAGATCATGGTGTCATGCCGGTGACAACGATGATCATGGAGCCCCGAAGATGGAGATCAAAAGGAGCAAAATGATATTGGCCATATCATGTCACTTTTTGATTGCATGTGATGTTTATCATGTTTTTGCATCTTATTTGCTTAGAATGATGGTAGTAAATAAGATGATCCCTCATTAAAATTTCAAGAAAGTGTTCCCCCTAACTGTGCACCGTTGCGAAGGTTCGTTGTTTCGAAGCACCACGTGATGATCGGGTGTGATAGATTCTAACGTTCGAATACAACGGGTGTTGACGAGCCTAGCATGTACAGACATGGCCTCGGGACACATGCGAAACACTTAGGTTGACTTGACGAGCCTAGCATGTACAGACATGGCCTCGGAACACGGAGGACCGAAAGGTCGAGCATGAGTCGTATGGTAGATACGATCAACATGAAGATGTTCACCGATGATGACTAGTCCGTCTCACGTGATGATCGAACACGGCCTAGTTGACTCGGATCATGTAATCACTTAGATGACCAGAGGGATGTCTATCTGAGTGGGAGTTCATAAGATGAACTTAATTATCCTGAACATAGTCAAAAGGTCTTCGCAAATTATGTCGTGGCTCGCGCTTTAGTTCTACTGTTTAGATATGTTCCTAGAGAAAATTTAGTTGAAAGTTGATAATAGCAATTATGCGGACTAGGTCCGTAAACTGAGGATTGTCCTCATTGCTTCATAGAAGGCTTATGTCCTTAATGCACCACTCAGTGTGCTAAACCTCGAACGTCGTCTGTGGATGTTGCGAACATCTGACATACACATTTTGATAACTACGTGATAGTTCAGTTAAACGGTTTAGAGTTGAGGCACCGAAGACGTTTTGAAACGTCGCGAAACATATGAGATGTTTCGAGGGCTGAAATTGGGATTTCAGGCTCGTGCCCATGTCAAGAGGTATAAGACCTCCGACGATTTTCTTAGCCTGCAAACTAAGGGAGAAAAGCTCAATTGTTGAGCTTGTGCTCAGATTGTCTGAGTACAAAATCATTTGAATCAAGTGGGAGTTGATCTTCCAGATGAGATAGTGATGTTTCTCCGAAGTCATTACCACCAAGCTGCTAGAGCTTCATGATGAACTATGATATATCAGGGACATATATGATGATCCTTGAGATATTCGCGATGTTTGACACCACAAAAGTAGAAATCAAGAAGGAGCATCAATTGTTGATGGTTGGTGAAACCACTAGTTTCAAGAAGGGCAAGGGCAAGAAGGGATACTTCATGAAACAGCAAATCAGCTGATGCTCTAGTGAAGAAACCCAAGGTTGAACCCAAACCCGAGACTAAGTGCTTCTGTAATAAGGGGAACAGCCACTGGAGCAGAATTACCCTAGATACTTGGTAGATGAGAAGGCTGGCAAGGTCGATAGAAGTATATTGGATATACATTGTGTTAATGTGTACTTTACTAGTACTCCTACTAGCACCATGGTATTAGATACCGGTTTGGCTGCTAAGTGTTAGTAAACTCGAAATAAAAGGCCGCGGAGTAAACGGAGACTAGCTAAAGGTGAGCTGGCGATATGTGTTGGAAGTTTTTCCCAAGCTTGATGTGATCAAGCATCGCACGCTCCCTCTACCATCGAGATTGGTGTTTGCGTTGAGAATAGACATGATTGGATTATGTCTATCGCAATACGGTTATTCATTTAAGGAGAATAATGGTTAATCTGTTTATTTGAATAATACCTTCAATGGTCTTGCACCTAAAATGAATGTTTTTTGAATCTCGACCGTAGTGTGATACACATGTTCATGCCAAAAGATATAAGATAGTAATGATAGTACCACCTACTTGTGGCACAGCCACGTAAGTCATATCGGTATAAAACGCATGAAGAAGCTCCATGTTGATGGATCTTTGGGCTCACTCGTTTTGAAAAATTTGAGACATGCGAACCATGTCTATTGGTGTATATGCATGAAGAAACTCCATGCAAATGGACCGTTTGGACTCACTTGATTTTGAATCACTTGAGACATGCAAATCATACCACATGGGCAAGATGACTGAAAGCCTCGTTTTCAGTAAAATGGAACTAGAAAGCAACTTGTTGGAAGTAATACATTTTGATGTGTGCGGTCCAATGAGTGCTGAGGCGTGTAGTGGATATCGTTATGTTCTTACTTCACAGATGATTTGAGTAGATGTTGAGTACATTTACTTGATGAATCACGAGTCTGAATTATTGAAATGTTCAAGTAATTTTAGGGTGAAGTTGAAAGATCGTCGTGACAAGAGGATAAAATATCTATGATATGATCATAGAGATGAATATCTGAATTATGAGTTTCGCACAGAATTAAGACATTGTGGAAATTGTTTCACAACTAATACAGCCTGGAACACCATGGTGTGATGGTGTGTTCGAACATCATAACTGCACCCTATTGGATATGATGCATACCATGATGTCTCTTACCGAATTACCACGATAGTTTATGGGTTAGGCATTAGAGACAACCACATTCACTTTAAATAGGGCACCACGTAATTCCGATGAGATGACACCATATGAACTATGGTTTAGAGAAACCTAAGCTTTCATTTCTTAAAAGTTTGGGGCTGCGACGCTTATGTGAAAAAGTTTTAGGCTAATAAGCTCGAACCCAAAGCGGATAAATGCATCTTCATAGGACACCCAAAATAGTTGGGTATACCTCCTGTCTCAGATCCGAAAGCAATAAGGGATTGTTTCTAGAATCGGGTCCTTTCTCGAGGAAAAGTTTCTCTCGAAAGAATTGAGTGGGAGGATGGTGGAGACTTGATGAGGTTATTGAACCATCTCTTCAACTAGTGTGTGGCAGGGCACATGGAGTTGTTCCTGTGGCACCTACACCAATTGAAGTGGAAGCTTATGATAGTGATCATGAAACTTCAGATCAAGTCACTACCAAACCTCGTGGGATGACAAGGATGCGTACTACTTCAGAGTGGTACGTAATCCTGTCTTGGAAGTCATGTTGCTAGACGACAATGAACCTACGAGCTATGGAGAAGCGATGGTGGGCCTGGATTCCAAAATGGCTCGAGGCCATATAATCCGAGAGAGGATCCATAAATGAAAACAAAGTGTAGACTTTGGAAGAACTACTTGATGGTCGTAAGGCTGTTAGGTACATATGGATTTTAAAAGGAAGACGGACAATGATGGTAAGTATCACCATTAAGAAAGCTCGACTTGTCGTTAAGATGTTTTCCGACAAGTTCAAGGAGTTGACTACGATGAGACTTTCTCACTCGTAGCGATGCTAAGAGTCTGTTGGAATTATATTAGCGATTACTGCATTATTTATGAAATATTGCAGATAGGATGTCAAAACATTGTTTCCTCGATGATTTTCTTGAGGAAAGGTTGTATGTGATACAACCGGAAGGTTTTGTCAATCCTGAAAGATGCTTATAAGTATGCAAAGCTCCAACAATCCTTCTAAGGACTGGAGTAAGCATCTCGGAGTTGGAATGTATGCTTTGATGAGATGATCAAAGATTTTGGGTGTATACAAAGTTTATGAGAAACTTGTATTTCCAAAGAAGTGAGTGGGAGCACTATAGAATTTCTGATGAATATATGTTGTTGGCATATTGTTGATCAGAAATGACGTAGAATTTCTGGAAAGCATATAGGGTTATTTGGAAAGTGTTTTTCAATGGAAAGCCTGGATTAAGCTACTTGAACATTGAGCATCAAGATCTATAAGGATAGATCAAAACGCTTAATGGTACTTTCAAATGAGCACATACCTTGACATGATCTTGAAGGTGTTCAAGATGGATCAGTCAAAGGAGTTCTTGCCTGAGTTGTAAGGTATGAAGTTAAGACTTAAAGCTTGACCACGGCAGAAGAAAGAGGAAGGACGAAGGTCGTCCCCTATGCTTTTGTCATAGGCTCTATACGGTATGCCATGTTGAGTACCGCACCTGATGTGTGCCTTGCCACATATCTGGCAAGAGGGTACAAAGGTAATCTAGGAGTAGATCACCAGATAGCGGTCTAAATTATCCTTAGAGGAATAAGGATATGTTTCTCGGTTATGGAGGTGATAAAGAGTTCGACGTAAAGAGTTACGTCGATGCAAGCTTAACACCTATCCGGATAGCTCTGAGTAGAGATACCGGATACGTATAATGGAGCAACAATTTAGAATAGCTCCAAGTAGAACAGTTATTTGAAATGGCTCCAAATGTAGCGTAGTAGTTGCATCTACAAGATGACATAGAAATTTGCGAAGTACATACGGATCTGAATGTTGCAGACCCGTTGACTGAAACCTCTCTCACAAGCATAACATGATCAAACCCAGAACTCTTTGGGTGTTAGTCACATGGGGATGTGACCTTGAGTGTTAATCACATATCGATGTGAACTGGATTATTGACTCTAGTGCAAGTGGGAGACTGTTGGAAATATGCCCTACAGGCAATAATAAATTGGTTATTATTATATTTCCTTGTTCATGATAATCGTTTATTATCCATGCTAGAATTGTATTGATAAGAAACTCAGATACATGTGTGGATACATAGACAACACCATGTCCCTAGTAGGCCACTAGTTGACTAGCTCGTTGATCAATAGATGGTTACGGTTTCCTGACCATGGACATTGGATGTCGTTGATAACGGGATCACATCATTAGGAGAATGATGTGATGGACAAGACCCAATCCTAAGCCTAGCACAAGATCATATAGTTCGTATGCTAAAGCTTTTCTAATGTCAAGTATCATTTCCTTAGACCATGAGATTGTGCAACTCCCGGATACCGTAGGAGTGCTTTGGGTGTGCCAAACGTCACAACGTAACTGGGTGGCTATAAAGGTACACTACAGGTATCTCCGAAAGTGTTTGTTGGGTTGGCACGAATCGAGACTGGGATTTGTCACTCCGTGTAAACGGAGAGGTATCTCTGGGCCCACTCGGTAGGACATCATCATAATGTGCACAATGTGATCAAGGAGTTGATCACGGGATGATGTGTTACGTAACGAGTAAAGAGACTTGCCGGTAACGAGATTGAACAAGGTATCGGGATACCGACGATCGAATCTCGGGCAAGTATCGTACCGATAGACAAAGGGAATTGTATACGGGATTGATTAAGTCCTTGACATCGTGGTTCATCCGATGAGATCATCGTGGAGCATGTGGGAGCCAGCATGGGTATCCAGATCCCGCTGTTGGTTATTGACCGGAGAGTTGTCTCGGCCATGTCTGCATGACTCCCAAACCTGTAGGGTCTACACACTTAAGGTTCGATGACGCTAGGGTTATAGGGAAAGTATGTACGCAGTTACCGAATGTTGTTCGGAGTCCCGGATGAGATCCCGGACGTCACGAGGAGTTCCAGAATGGTCCGGAGGTAAAGATTGATATATAGGAAGTATGGTTTTGGCCACCGGAAGTGTTCCGGGCATCACCGGTAGTGTACCGGGACCACCGAAGGGGTCCGGGGGTCCACCAGGTGGGGCCACCAGCCCCGGAGGCCTACATGGGCCAATACTGGGAAGGGACCAGCCCCTAGGTGGTCTAGGGCGCCTCCCACCAAGGCCCAAGGCGCCTCCAATAGGGGAAGGGGCAAACCCTAGGGTAGATGGGCCCTAAGGCCCACCCTAGGTGCGCCTCCCCCTCTCCCCCTTGTGGCCGCCACCCTAGATGGGAGCTAGGGCTGCCGCACCCCTTGGGGTGGGAACCCTAGGTGGGGGCGCAGCCCTCCCTCTCCCCCTATATATAGTGGAGGCAAAGGGGCAGCCCAACACACGATTTAATCTCCCTGTTGGCGCAGCCCTACCCCTCTTCCTCCTCGTCTCTCGTAGTGCTTGGCGAAGCCCTGCTGGAGTCCCGCGCTCCTCCACCACCACCACACCGTCGTGCTGCTGCTGGATGGAGTCTTCCCCAACCTCTCCTTCTCCCCTTGCTGGATCAAGGCGTAGGAGACGTCACCGGGCTGTACGTGTGTTGAACACGGAGGTGCCGTCCGTTCGGCACTAGGATCATCGGTGATTTGGATCATGACGAGTACGACTCCATCAACCCGTTCACTTGAACGCTTCCGCTTAGCAATCTACAAGGGTATGTAGATGCACTCTCCTTCCCCTCGTTGCTAGATTACTCCATAGATTGATCTTGGTGATGCGTAGAAAATTTTGAATTTCTGCTACGTTGCCCAACAGGACGCACCTGAGTTTCCGCCACTGACCTCGCGGTGGCTCTCCGCCTGGCCACCCCGCCGGTCGCGCACTCTCCGCCTCCATCGGAGTCGGCCAGTGACATCTCCAGTGTGGGCCTGCTCGTCGTGCCGCCTTCGTTGCCGTGCTCTCCCTCCACCGACTCCGCCCTTCACGCCTCGCCATCGGGCCCGGACCCCCCGTCTCCCCTGGTTTGACCTCCCCGGTCCCCACGGGTGGCGGCGGGTGCACTCCCATCGGCGTGCCTTCTCCGACCCTCCCACTCGCGGGGGACGCGGCCGGCGACATCCTGGAGCTCGTCGCCCCACTCCCCTCGCCGGTGGACTCCGACGTCCGCCTCGCACCGCCTGCTTCCCCGACCGCGGCGGTGGCCGTTGTTGTGACCACTCGGGCCTCTGCTCACCCTCCTTCGACGGTGGCGTATGCCAGGCGGCCCCGCTCCACCTCGCCGCCGGTGACGGCGTCCCGCCGCAGCGCCCGCCTCGATGCGACCTGCCCGACGGACTCCTCGGCTCCGTCCATCTCCGAGCGTGCGGAGCTTCGGGCGGCGGTCCGGAACCTCGAGTCAGGTGTGGATCCCGCCCTTCCCAGTTCTTCCAGTTGTTCCTTTTCCGTGCTTGAGGCGGTTCCTCTTGGCCACTTCGCCAAGGTGGCCACTGACTCGATCATCATCTTCAGGGGGAGGTTGGTCCCCCCTTAAATCATATCACGACCATTAGGTCTCGTGAGATCTTAGATGGCAAGCTGGCTGAGACTCGGGCGCGCTTGCTTTGGCCTCCCAAGGAATCGTCCGCTACCCCCGCGGTTCGCGTTCCTCCGGTGGCCGATGGGGTGATCCGTGGACGCACCCGCTCTCGCGCTGCTGCTCTCCACATGCAAAGCGCCTCCCGTGTCCTAGGTTCAAGCAGCCCCCCAAAGGGGGCTTAGATGCGGGCCCTTTTCTGGAACATCCGCGGCTTCGGCCATGATGGCCGTCACCGCCAACTCATCGAGTACATGCGAGACGAACACATTGACATCATTGCCATCCAGGAAACCATGCGCACCGTGTTCTCCCTCCACGAGCTCTAATGTCTTAGTTCCCACCTCTTCGCCTGGCATTGGCTCCCTTTAGTGGGACCACAGGCCATTCTGGCGGCATCCTTTTAGGGGTAAAGGATGCCACCTTTGAGGTGGGTGGCATGGACCGGGGTGAATTCTTCCTTAGTATGGAGATCTTCGAGCGTGCTCTTAACTTCAAATGGGAGGTCGTGATTGTGTATGGACCGGCGGACCACCGGCGCTCCCCAGCCTTCCTGGCGGAGCTACATCTGAAGATCTCCAACTCCCTCCTCCCAGTTGTAGTGGGCGGAGACTTTAACCTCATCCGATCCCTAGATGAGAAGAATAATGACCGGATTAACCTCCCCCGGATGCAGTTATTCAATGACTGGATCGCAGAGCTGGGTCTCTGTGAGCTAGATCGGACGGGTGCCAGGTTCACTTGGACAAACCGTCAGGTTGACCCAACGCAATCCGTCTTGGATCGTGTCCTAGTTTCCCCGGAGTGGGAATTATGTTGCCCCCTGGCCTCGCTTCGTGCGATTACCCGGATCGGGTCTGACCATGTCCCTCTCCTCCTCTCCACCGCTGACGAGCGCCCCCCACCCCGCCACGATTCCGGTTCGAGCTCTTCTGGCTTAATCAGGTCGGCTTGCGGGAGGCTGTCGTCGCTCGCTGGATCTCCGCTCGCTCTTCCCCTCATCGCGCCATGTCCGCAGTCGACTCGTGGCACTTCTGTGCCAAGCTCGCCCGCCAATTCATGAAGGGTTGGGGTGCTAACCTTGGCCGGGACCTTCGAGAGCGCAAAAAGGCCCTCCTGCTGGCTATCCAAGCCCTGGATGCCCGTGCCGAGACGTCCAGGATCTCCCCGGATGAGTGGATGCTGCGATATGACCTTGAAGACCAGATCTCAACCATTTACACGGATGAAGAGGCCTACTGGCGACTGCACGGTACCCAATGGTGGGTGCTTCGGGGTGATGCCAACACCGCCTATTTCCAGGCAGTGGCGAACGGCCGGCGGCATCGAAACTCCATCCACTGCTTGTGGGATGGAGACACGCCTCTCGTTCGCCCCTCGGCCATCCGTGCCCATGTAGACGGCTTCTATAAAGCCCTATTTACCCCACCCCTCGGGGTGGGGCTAGTCTCGCCCCCGACATTTGGTCGGGTGATCAATTGGTCTCAGTTGAGGCCAATGCGGCATTAGTGGCCCCCTTCGCCAAGGACGAGGTCCTCGCGGCTATTAAAGGGATGAACCCCTCCTCGGCCTCAGGACCGGATGGCTTGCCTGTAACGTTCTTCAAAACGTTCTGGCCGACCATCAAGCCGGAGGTCATGGCCCTATTTGAGGAATTCTACTTGGGCGCCATGGATCTTGGGTGTCTCAACTATGGTATCGTGACCCTCATCCCCAAGGTCCCGGGCGCCTCCGACATCCGCCAGTTTCGTCCAATCACAGTGATTAATGTGATATTCCGGATCCTGGCCAAAGGGTACACCAATAGGATGACCCTGCTCACTGACGCGATTACCCATCCCAACCAATCCGCCTTCATACAAGGCCGATTTATTCTGGATGGGGTGCTGGTATTCCACGAAGTCCTCCATGAGGTTCGGATGAAACGCCATCGGGTGGTCTTTCTGAAGCTAGACTTCCACAAAGCGTACGACATGGTCTACTGGCCCTTCTTGTGGGAAGTGTTGCTTTGCAAGGGCTTTGATGACCGTTGGGTGACTCGCGTCATGCAGCTTGTCTCCTGTGGCCGGACCGCTATGAACATCAACGGTGACATTAGGCCCTACTTCCCCACCCTCTGTGGGCTCCGTCAGGGTGACCCGTTCTCGACATTTCTGTTCAACATGGTGGTTGATGCCCTAGCATCCATCCTTGATAAGGCCAAGGATGCTGGCCATATTCGTGGCATCGTCCCCCACCTAGTCAGAGGGGGAGGGGTCTCCCTCCTTCAATATGCGGATGATACCATAATAATGGTGGAGGGCTCCGTCCAAGACATTGCTAACCTGAAGTTCCTCCTCCCGTGCTTCCAACAGATGTCGGGCCTGACCATCAACTTTGATAAGAGCGAAGTGATGGTTCTCGGGTTCCCCCCGGAGGAAGCACGGGCTATTGCGGACCGGCTAAATTGTCGGTTGGGTTCTTTCCCCACGACCTACCTGGGGATCCCCATTAGTGATTCACGCCTCACCATGGCGGATTTTTGCCCCACGGTGACCCGTATGCCACACCGCATTGAGCCCTGGAAAGGGCGCTGGTTGTCGAAGGTTGCTCGTGTGATCCTTATCAAGTCTTCCCTTGCCAGCCTTCTTTGGTTCCTCATGAGCTTCTATAGCCTCCGTGAGACCCTTCATCAAGAGATCGCCAAATACCAATCTAGATTCTTCTGGGATGGGGAGGGGGATAAGCAGAAGTACCATATGGTAAGCTGGCCCGATATCTGCAAACCCAAGGACC
This sequence comes from Triticum dicoccoides, assembly GCF_002162155.2. Lineage (NCBI taxonomy): Eukaryota > Viridiplantae > Streptophyta > Magnoliopsida > Poales > Poaceae > Triticum > Triticum dicoccoides. The sequence goes on from NC_041384.1 coordinate 177,691,845, forward strand.
AGGGTGGTCTTGGGATCTTGTCCTCCCGACGCATGAACATTGCCCTCCTCACCCGTTGGCTCTGGCGCATTGCCAATGGCAATGGAGGTCTTTGGCTCACCATCATCCACAACAAGTACCTTCGAGGACAGCCTCTTGCATTCTGTCAGCGCTCGGGCGGCTCCCAGTTTTGGCAGGCCGTCGTCCAGCTGCTACCTATGCTTTGCATTGGCACGTCCATCTCGGTTGGTACTGGGTCCTCAACCCTGTTCTGGTTTGATCGGTGGATTGGCGACACCCCCCTGGCCGCACGATTTCCGGAGCTCTTCGCCATTGCAGTTGACCCTCGTGTCTCTGTCGAGACGACCCCTATTGACTTAGGGCGCCTCGCTTTCCGCCGCCCCTTTGGCCCTCCTAAAGTTGCCTCTTGGGATGCCCTCCTTCAGGACATCCCCTCCTCCCTATGGACGGCGCTGTCACCCCGGACGCCATCTCTTGGCATCTGGAACCTTTCGGCTACTTCTCCACCAAATCCCTCTACGCGGCCATCGCCCCTCGATGGCCCCCGAGCCCTTTAGTTTGATTTGGGACATCCGCCTGCCCCTGAAGATCAGGATCTTCCTGTGGCAATGGATCCGAGGCCGCCTCTCATCTGGTGTGGAGGTCCTTAAGAGTAATGGACCTGGGGATGGGATGTGCCCCATGTGTGACACGGTGGAGGATGCTAACCACATCTTCTTCTCGTGCTCCACGGCTCAGTTCCTTTGGTCCTGTTTCCGCGAGACGGTTGGGGGCCAGTGGTGCAACACCAACTTCCATGACCTGCTTGCGTCACCTGCTCGCTAACATCGGCACCTGCAAACTGCTTTTGGAAGAATCTGTGAGTCACGGGGACTCAGCAATCTCACACCCTTGCGATCAAGACTATTTAAGCTTATAGGTAGGGTAAAAGGTATGAGGTGGAGCTGCAGCAAGCGACTAGCATTTATGGTGGCTAACATACGCAAATGAGAGCGAGAAGAGAAGGCAAAAGCATGGTCGAACAACTATGTTCAAGAAGTGATCCTAGAACAACCTACGTCAAGCATAACTCCAACATCGTGTTCACTTCTTGGACTCCGCCGGAAAGAGACCATCACGGTTACACACGCGGTTGATGTATTTTAATTAAGGTCAACTTCAGGTTTTCTACAACTGGACATTAACAAATTCCCATCTGCCCATAACCGCGGGCATGACTTTCGAAAGTTCAGTCCCTGCAGGGTGTCCCAACTTAGCCCATCACAAGCTCTCATGGTCAACGAAGGATATTCCTTCTCCCAAGACAATCCGATCAGGCTCGGCATCCAGGTTACAAGACATCCTCGACAATGGTAAAACAAGTCCAGCAACACCACCCGAATGTGCCGACAAATCCTGATAGGAGCTGCACATATCTCATTCTCAGGTCACACTCAGATAGGTCAAGCTACGAGTAAAACCAACCCTCGAGTTTCCCCGAGGTGGCCCCGCAGGCTGCCCATTTCGGACCAACACTTAGAGAAGCACTGGCCCGGGGGGTTAAAATAAAGATGACCCTTGGGTCCGCGAAACCTAAGGGAAAAAGGCTAGGTGGCGAATGGTAAAACCAATGTTGGGCATTGCTGGAGGAGTTTTATTCAAGGTGAACTGTCAAGGGGTTCCCATTATAACCCAACCGCGTGAGGAACGCAAAATCTGAGAACATAACACCGATATGACAGAAACTAGGGCAACAAGAGTGGAACAAAACACCAGGCATAAGGCCGAGCCTTCCACCCTTTACCAAGTATATGGATGCATTAATTAAATAAGAGGCATTGTGATATCCCAACAAGTAAACATGTTCCAACAAGGAACAACATCTCCCCTTGGTTGAAGATAGTTTAAATTTAAATGTTCTAGAAAGTCCAAATATGCATTTAAATAATAAGATGTAAATTAATGCTTTTATAAACGTCCTAATAATTAATAAAAGTGGGATGTTACATCTTGTGTGGTCTTTGTGGTTGTTGCTAGAAACCCATGGTGCTTTGATGCCATGGATCGATTCATCATCCACCGGAATAATGATGATGGGACGATGTCATTTTAGTTATCGAATCATCGTTGAAAGTAAATGATGAGATGGTCATGTCTGGAGATGCAGTTCGCCAAAGTGAAAGAAAACTTACTTCGTATGCCCTTGTTCAGGTATTGAATACTTGCAGTGCAACACTTATTGCTTCTACAAAACTCATAGTTAGGTCTTTTGCCATCCATATCCATTTCAAGTGTCACACTGATCTAAATGATCTTATATTTCTTTACAGAGAGAGTACCTTTTAGGAAGTGATCTAAATGGTTGTATATTTCTTTACCG
>NC_041384.1:177694403-177710101 GCF_002162155.2 Triticum dicoccoides
AGTACGTAGTTCTACATTTTCAATTCATTTCCCTATGATTTATACACATTACTTTATATTTGGAGCTTATAAATTCTCAATTTAAGAAAATAAGTCTCAAATGTGAATCACTAAAAGAAAATTAATAGAACAAGCACATAAACGACAATTTTAAGAAAATGTTTGTTTGCTTGCCCTAATTCAGGCAACATTTAAAATCTCAAATGTTAAATCAAATGCGCATGTCCATTGACCCTGCAAGTTGAAGGCACATTCTCTACTAGTCGAGAAGTCCATATCACCTCTTGAAATCATTTTAGGGTTCAAATTACAATCTCGGACTTTGATTTGGTTCATTTAACCATGTGAACTCTGAGAACCGTTCACTTTACAACCCACTTCTCGCGGCTTTGTGCTAGTCTGCTATGCCAAATCACATAATTTCTCTCTCCTCTCAGCTATATGCCTATGTCATCTCTTTTTTGTCTCCTCGTAATAACCAAAACTAAGATAGGTTTTTCTCAAGTTGTATGCTAATTCTATGAACATTTTTTTAAACCTAAATCAGGTACATAAACTTTGACAAAATTATAGTGAACGAGGAATAGTTCAGTGACCAAATGTTATTCAGATAAACTTAATATTTTAGTTTCATGTTTAAATGTTGGGTTTAAAAAAGCAAACTGCACACAAACAAACAAATAACCAATGACCGACCATAATTCAGTGAACATCTGGTCAAATAAAGAGAAAAATATTTATGCAACAAGTGGAAACATGGAACTGCATGGTAGATTAGCAGGGTAACTTGATTAAATTAGGAAGTAATATATCTACTATTTTAAAATTAAACCAAGTCAGAGTAACTTGACTAAAGGGAGAAAACCTGACCTTCATTTTAGAGTATTATGCCGGACTTTCAGAGAAAACAACTTAGGTCTGAAAAAAGAGGGAGATGCAGACTTCCAGATGTCATTTAGTAACTTTCATTAGACTTCAAAAAACATTTATATCTAATCGCAGGAAAACGTGGTGAAAAATCATAGACCTCTAATTTTAACTGAACTAGTTTCATATACACCTAAGAAAACCACCGTATCGTGTGGTCTTATAGAACTATCAAAAGCAAGAAGATTCTATGGGCATCAAAATATTGCGAAAGACTTCTGCATTAACCCTTGTGTTAGTACTGTGAAGCATGGCTGGTAGCACTAAATTGTCAAGCTCCTGTAGAGATGGTTCAACACTACTTAGGAACATTAGAAATAGTAAAACTAATCAATTGATTTTGCCTTAGATGTAATAATACGCCTTTGAGAAAAATGGTTGAACTACTTCTAGGGTTTTGTGTCTGCACACAATTGCGACATTAAATGATCCATGTAGACTTGCTAATAGGTATGAATAATATCCTAAGGTGAGATTGACTTGCAATCCTGCTTGGTACAGTACATACATACTGCAGCAAATACAAAAAATATCTCTGTAAATAACAACTAAATCCTGACTTTGCCTGACATGCACCAAGTTCCGAAGTTTGTTTTGATGTGTTCCTGTAGACGGTAGGGCTGCATATAACCTGTTATGAACAATACTTTCCCTGGTTTTTTACATGCTTGCCTTCATTACTACTCCCTCCGTAAAGAAATATAAGAGCGTTTAGATTCCTAAAGTAGTGATCTAAATGCTCTTATATTTGTTTACAAAGGGAGTATGTTCCTTCTGTATCAAAATGATTAATTTATAATACAAGGGGTACTTTCAAATGTCAACTTTTATTGGACATTTTATTCCTCGAGGATATGCAGGTGCATTAACAAACTGCAATCTTCCAATTAGTTATTGTCATATAGTACAAATGTGTTTCATTCAAAGTAATAGCCTGAAATAGGCCAATTGCTCAATACTGTGATGTACCCAACGATGTTTATATAACAGTATATATGGATGATGTGGTGGTACTCAATTATTCCATAGGTTAGGTTGATTACTTATTTCATTTTATATTTATAAAATGATTAAAAGCTTACCGATCGGTCAACTGCTTATGGATTCAGTCTCATCTTTTCAGGTAAGTAAAATAAAAGCAGAAACCAATTGGAGGATGCAAGAACAGAGAAGTACATGACAATAGAAATTGAACACCTTCCAGTGCAAGAATTATTGTTTCAAATGCAGCCGTATTGTTTTACAACACTCAAGAGTTCGAAAATGTGGCATTCATTCTACCGTTTCGAATTTCATATTATGATGAAATGTTCCCATATAATCACATTAACACACTCCTGGCCCACTCTTAATTGTTACGGCAGATATCATCATTAAAGTGAGTAGCATACACTAGCCTGCACATGTAGTGTAGTAATTAATACCTATGACAAAATTTTTGAACAGACAATTAAACACTCATATATATTGTTTAGCAACAATACCATTTCCACTAGTGGGTCTCTGGTAACGGGAATCAGGACACCGCCGGGACGGGCATGATGGAACCCGACGGCTCTGGCGACGCTCCGTGCGACCCGGCGGCTCCACCGCCGCCCCAGCCCCCGTCCCCTCCCTCGGACCCTGGCCATGCGCTGGTGTCCCTCCCGCCCGCTCCGCATCGACTCCCCCCACCGCCCCGTCGCACGTGGTCTAGGCGGACCTCGCCAAGGCCGACGACCTTGTCGTAGGGCGCCCCGTCGTTTGGCGCGACCGCGTTCCCCCCAAGGCCCCTGCCCGGCCGCCTCGGTCTGATTCTGTCGGTGGCCTTACTCCCAGGTGTGGGAGTTCGGCCGCCCGCGGGTCTGCCCAGCGCCGGCGCCAACCCTCAGGCGTGTTTCGGTCGGCGGCAGGGCAAGGTGCTCCCTTGGGCTCGGGGTCTCGCCCTCGGGGGCGCCGCTCCGGCGGGTGGCGTGTCGTTGGCCGCGCCGACCGTGGCCTCGCGCGTTCTTCATGGAGGGCCACTGCTCCGGCGCCGTCCTCCCCTGCTCCGTCCTGCGCACTGACGGCTTTCTCAGCGGAGCTCTCGTCGGTGGTTTTCCGGCGGTCCCCCTTCCGCCCTTTCATCTCGGCTTTCAGCGCCGCCGCCCCCGCCTCCTGGTGCCCAGCGCGGCCCGTCCTGGCCTCGCCGCCCCCGCCCTGCCCCATCGGCGACCACCGTGGCGGCGCTCGGGGAAACCCTTGCCCCTCCCCTGGTCTCCCGGGCTTCTCCTACCGGGCCGCGCTCGTCTCGGGCCGTTCCGTGGGCCGCCTCCTTGGTGCCTCCCCGCGGGCCTCGGCTTCTGGGCCGCCACGTGATGTGCGGGCCGTTGGCCCCTGTGTGGGCTGGTCCCCTGGACCGTCCTCACCCTCCGCGGCCCAGCCATGCCCCTGGGTGGGCCTTGGCCCGATCCGGCGCTCCATCTCGCCACCGCTAGGGTTCCCCCGCCAACCAGTCCCCAACCCGACGCCTCCCACTCCCCCCGACGAAGTTCCACCCGCCGCCCCTAGCTCCCCCCTGCTCGTCGGCGCCACCGGTCCCCTTGCACCCTCCCCACCTCCCTCGCCAGCCATGACCCTGGAGTAGGGCAACGGTGCGGGACGCCCCAAGCGCAGGGCACACAACCGCCGCGCCCCCCCTCGACCCTCTCCTGATGGTCTCCGGCGGGAGGCTGACCTCAGGCAAGAGCTCGACTCCCGCCCGGCTCGGCGCTCCCCAGCCCGCGACGCTCGCCGCTCTCCCCCCACCCAGCCCGCCGGTCCCCTGCTCGGGACGACCGCCGCTCCCGGTCCCCGGCGCGCCGCTCGCCCCCTCGGGCTGCCTCGCGGGATCGCGGCTGGTCACCGGCTGGAGGGGGGGGGCTCGGCAGTCCTCCCGGCGGCGGTCCCCCTCCCCGTCGCGCCATCGGGACCGATCCCCATCTCCTCCCCGACAGCAGTCCCTGACCACCACCATCACCGCCCCGGCCGCCCGCCGCTACCAGCCCCCTCACTCCCAAGCTGCATTCCCGCCGTCCAATGGGGGCAATGGGGACCGGGGGCGCCAGGGCACCCAAAAGAAGAAGAAGGGTCCCCCTCGCCCTCGACCGCCTCCACCTCCGCTGGCGCGGTGGCTCCACCTCCGGGCTCCACCCCGCCTCTAAGGGTCCGCCGTGCTTCAATTCCGGCCTGACCGGGCACTTCCAGGTGGCATGCCACAACCCTCCGAGGTGCTACCTCTGCAAGGATGCCGGGCACCCCGTGATTCTCTGCCCGGACCGCCCGGTGACGGAGGAGATCATGATGTACGACCACGGCATCGAGGACATGGGCTTCTTCCACATCGAGGTCCCGGAGATTCCCCCTCCCCCCTCGCTCCTGGCTCTCGTGACTGTCGTGGATGCGGGCGTCGCCACCCTGGAGCTGATCGAGGCCGAGCTCAACCACTTGTGCAGGTGCAAGTGGGACTGGCAGGTGACCTCCATCGCTGCCAACGCCTTCAAGGTGATCTTCCCCGACGCTCTGAGCATGGGACTCTGTACCCACAACAACAACATCACCTTGGCCCTCAACGGGATTGTGGTGAACATCTCAGAGCCAAGGTGGGATCCCAAGGCCGTGGCTGTTCTGGACACTGTGTGGCTCCTCATCGCCGGCCTGCCTGATGTGGCCCGGTCTGAGTGAGTCATCCGTAGTATGTCCAAGATCCTGGGAAAGGTGGTGGTGGTCGATGAGCTCTCTCTACGCAAGGAGGAGGAGGTCCGGGTCAAGGTGAAGTGCCTGGACTCCTCTAAGCTCCACGCCACGATTCGGGTCTTCTTCAACGACGACAGCTTCGACCTCAAGATCTGCCCCGAGCCTCCGAACCACATCGGCCGCCCCCGATTCTCTGATGACAGCCACCTGGGGGCGGTCCAGCTCACGCCGACAACTCCCACCACTGGCGGTCCCGCCACTCCCGCCTCGACGACCCTGAGGATGACGAGGACTTGTCAAAGCACTCCCGCTCCCCGTCCCGCGAGCCCGCCAACCCACCTTCGGGTCATGGCTGTTCCGAGGCGGGACGTGTTGGAAATATGCCCTAGAGGCAATAATAAATTGGTTATTATTATATTTCCTTGTTCATGATAATCGTTTATTATCCATGCTAGAATTGTATTGATAGGAAACTCAAATACATGTGTGGATACATAGACAACACCATGTCCCTAGTAAGCCTCTAGTTGACTAGCTCGTTGATCAATAGATGGTTACGGTTTCCTGACCATGGACATTGGATGTCGTTGATAACGGGATCACATCATTAGGAGAATGATGTGATGGACAAGACCCAATCCTAAGCCTAGCACAAGATCATATAGTTCGTATGCTAAAGCTTTTCTAATGTCAAGTATCATTTCCTTAGACCATGAGATTGTGCAACTCCCGGATACCGTAGGAGTGCTTTGGGTGTGCCAAACGTCACAACATTACTAGGTGGATATAAAGGTACACTACTGGTATCTCCGAAAGTGTTTGCTGGGTTGGCACGAATCGAGACTGGGATTTGTCACTCCGTGTAAACGGAGAGGTATCTCTGGGCCCACTCGGTAGGACATCATCATAATGTGCACAATGTGATCAAGGAGTTGATCACGGGATGATGTGTTACGGAACGAGTAAAGAGACTTGCCGGTAACGAGATTGAACAAGGTATCGGGATACCGACGATCGAATCTCGGGCAAGTATCATACCGATAGACAAAGGGAATTGTATACGGGATTGATTAAGTCCTTGACATCGTGGTTCATCCGATGAGATCATCGTGGAGCATGTGGGAGCCAGCATGGGTATCCAGATCCCGTTGTTGGTTATTGACCGGAGAGTTGTCTCGGCCATGTCTGCATGACTCCCAAACCCGTAGGGTCTACACACTTAAGGTTCGATGACGCTAGGGTTATAGGGAAAGTATGTACGCGGTTACCGAATGTTGTTCGGAGTCCCGGATGAGATCCCGGACGTCACGAGGAGTTCCAGAATGGTCCGGAGGTAAAGATTGATATATAGGAAGTATGGTTTTGGCCACCGGAAGTGTTCCGGGCATCACCGGTAGTGTACCGGGACCACCGAAGGGGTCCGGGGGTCCACCAGGTGGGGCCACCAGCCCCGGAGGACTACATGGGCCAATAGTGGGAAGGGACCAGCCCCTAGGTGGGCTAGGGCGCCTCCCACTAAGGCCCAAGGCGCCTCCAATAGGGGAAGGGGCAAACCCTAGGGCATATGGGCCCTAAGGCCCACCCTAGGTGTGCCTCCCCCTCTCCCCCTTGTGGCCACCACCTAGATGGGCTCTAGGGCTGCCGCACCCCTTGGGGGTGGGAATCCTACGTGGGGGCGCAGCCCTCCCTCTCCCCCTATATATAGTGGAGGCAAAGGGGCAGCCCAACACACGATTTAATCTTCCTGTTGGCACAGCCCTACCCCTCTTCCTCCTCGTCTCTCGTAGTGCTTGGCGAAGCCCTGCTAGAGTCCCGCGCTCCTCCACCACCACCATGCCGTCGTGCTGCTGCTGGATGGAGTCTTCCCCAACCTCTCCTTCTCCCCTTGCTGGATCAAGGCGTAGGAGACGTCACCAGGCTGTACGTGTGTTGAACACGGAGGTGCCGTCCGTTCAGCACTAGGATCATCGGTGATTTGGATCACTACGAGTACGACTCCATCAACCCGTTCACTTGAACGCTTCCGCTTAGAGATCTACAAGGGTATGTAGATGCACTCTCCTTCCCCTCGTTGCTAGATTACTCCATAGATTGATCTTGGTGATGCGTAGAAAATTTTGAATTTCTGCTACGTTCCCCAACAGGACGCACCTGAGTTTCCGCCACTGACCTCGCGGTGGCTCTCCGCCTGGCCACCCCGCCGGTCGCGCACTCTCCGCCTTCGTCGGAGTCAGCCAGTGACATCTCCAGTGTGGGCCTGCTCGTCGTGCCGCCTTCGTCGCCGTGCTCTCCCTCCACCGACTCCGCCCTTCGCGCCTCGCCGTCGGGCCCGGACCCCCCGTCTCCCCTGGTTTGACCTCCACGGTCCCCACGGGTGGCGGCGGGTGCACTCCCATCGGCGTGCCTTCTCCGACCCTCCCACTCACGGGGGACGCGGCCGGCGACATCCTGGAGCTCGTCGCCCCACTCCCCTCGCCGGTGGACTCCGACGTCCGCCTCGCACCGCCTGCTTCCCCGTCCGCGGCGGTGGCCGTTGTTGTGACCACTCCGGCCTCTGCTCACCCTCCTCCGACGGTGGCGTATGCCAGGCGGCCCCGCTCCACCTCGCCGCCGGTGACGGCGTCCCGCCGCAGCACCCGCCTCGATGCGACCCGGCCGGCGGACTCCTCGGCTCCGTCCATCTCCGAGCGTGCGGAGCTTCGGGCGGCGGTCCGGAACCTCGAGTCAGGTGTGGATCCCTCCCTTCCCAGTTCTTCCAGTTGTTCCTTTTCTGTGCTTGAGGCCGTTCCTCTTGGCCACTTCGCCAAGGTGGCCACTGACTCGATCATCATCTTTAGGGGGAGGTTGGTCCCCCCTTAAATCAGATCGCGACCATTAGGTCTCGTGAGATCTTAGATGGCAAGCTTGCTAAGACTCGGGTGCGCTTGCTTCGGCCTCCCAAGGAATCGTCCGCTACCCCCGCGGTTCGCGTTCCTCTGGTGGCTGATGGGGTGATCCATGGACGCACCCGCTCTCGCGCTGCTGCTCTCCACATGCAAAGCGCCTCCCGTGTCCTAGGTTCAAGGAGCCCCCCGATGGGGGCTTAGATGCGGGCCCTTTTCTGGAACATCCGCGGCTTCGGCCATGATGGCCGTCACCGCCAACTCATCGAGTACATGCGAGACGAACACATTGACATCATTGCCATCCAGGAAACCATGCGCACCGTGTTCTCCCTCCACGAGCTCTAATGTCTTAGTTCCCACCTCTTCGCCTGGCATTGGCTCCCTTCTAGTGGGACCACAGGCCATTCTGGCGGCATCCTTTTAGGGGTAAAGGATGCCACCTTTGAGGTGGGTGGCATGGACCGGGGTGAATTCTTCCTTAGTATGGAGATCTTCGAGCGTGCTCTTAACTTCAAATGGGAGGTCGTGATTGTGTATGGACCGGCGGACCACCGGCGCTCCCTGGCCTTCCTGACGGAGCTACATCTGAAGATCTCCAACTCCCTCCTCCCAGTTGTAGTGGGCGGAGACTTTAACCTCATCCGATCCCTAGATGAGAAGAATAATGACCGGATTAACCTCCCCCGGATGCAGTTATTCAATGACTGGATCGCAGAGCTGGGTCTCTATGAGCTAGATCGGACGGGTGCCAGGTTCACTTGGACAAACCGTCAGGTTGACCCGACGCAATCCGTCTTGGATCACGTCCTAGTTTCCCCGGAGTGGGAATTATGTTGCCCCCTGGCCTCGCTTCGTGCGATTACCCGGATCGGGTCTGACCATGTCCCTCTCCTCCTCTCCACCGCTGACGAGCGCCCCCCACCCCGCCACGTTTCCGGTTCGAGCTCTTCTGGCTTAATCAGGTCGGCTTGCGGGAGGCTGCCGTCGCTCGCTGGATCTCCGCTCGCTCTTCCCCTCATCGCGCCATGTCCACAGTCGACTCGTGGCACTTCTGTGCCAAACTCGCCCACCAATTCATGAAGGGTTGGGGTGCTTACCATGGCCGGGACCTTCGAGAGCGCAAAAAGGCCCTCCTGCTGGCTATCCAAGCCCTGGATGCCCGTGCCGAGACGTCCGGGATCTCCCCGGATGAGTGGATGCTGCGATATGACCTTGAAGACCAGCTCTCAACCATTTACACGGATGAAGAGGCCTACTGGCGACTGCGCGGTACCCAATGGTGGGTGCTTCGGGGTGATGCCAACACCGCCTATTTCCAGGCAGTGGCGAATGGCCGGCGGCATCGAAACTCCATCCACTGCCTGTGGGATGGAGACACGCCTCTCGTTCGCCTCTCGGCCATCCATGCCCATGTAGACGGCTTCTATAAAGCCCTATTTACCCCACCCCTCGGGGTGGGGCTAGTCTCGCCCCCGACATTTGGTCGGGTGATCAATTGGTCTCAGTTGAGGCCAATGCGGCATTAGTGGCCCCCTTCGCCAAGAACGAGGTCCTCACGGCTATTAAAGGGATGAACCCCTCCTCGGCCTCAGGACCGGATGGCTTGCCTGTAACGTTCTTCAAAACGTTCTGGCCGACCATCAAGCCGGAGGTCATGGCCCTGTTTGAGGAATTCTACTCGGGCGCCATGGATCTTGGGTGTCTCAACTATGGTATCGTGACCCTCATCCCCAAGGTCCCGGGCGCCTCCGACATCCGCCAATTTCGTCCAATCACAGTGATTAATGTGATATTCCGGATCCTGGCCAAAGGGTACACCAATAGGATGACCCTGCTCACTGACGCGATTACCCATCCCAACCAATCCGCCTTCATACAAGGCCGATTTATTCTGGATGGGGTGCTGGTATTCCATGAAGTCCTCCATGAGGTTCGGATGAAACGCCATCAAGCGGTCTTTCTGAAGCTAGACTTCCTCAAAGCGTACGACATGGTCCACTGGCCCTTCTTGTGGGAAGTGTTGCTTTGCAAGGGCTTTGATGACCGTTGGGTGACTCGCGTCATGCAGCTTGTCTCCTGTGGCCGGACCGCTATGAACATCAACGGTGACATTAGGCCCTACTTCCCCACCCTCTGTGGGGTCCGTCAGGCTGACCCGTTCTCGACATTCCTGTTCAACATGGTGGTTGATGCCCTGGCATCCATCCTTGATAAGGCCAAGGATGCTGGCCATATTCGTGGCATCGTCCCCCACCTAGTCAGAGGGGGAGGGGTCTCCCTCCTTCAATATGCGGATGATACCATAATAATGGTGGAGGGCTCCGTCCAAGACATTGCTAACCTGAAGTTCCTCCTCCCGTGCTTCCAACAGATGTCGGGCCTGACCATAAACTTTGGTAAGAGCGAAGTGATGGTTCTCGGGTTCCCCCCGGAGGAAGCACGGGCTATTGCGGACCGGCTAAATTGTCGGTTGGGTTCTTTCCCCAGGACCTACCTGGGGATCCCCATTAGTGATTCACGCCTCACCATGGCGGATTTTTGCCCCACGGTGACCCGTGTGCAACACCGCATTGAGCCCTGGAAAGGGCGCTGGTTGTCGAAGGTTGCTCGCGTGATCCTTATCAAGTCTTCCCTTGCCAGCCTTCTTTGGTTCCTCATGAGCTTCTATAGCCTCCGTGAGACCCTTCATCAAGAGATCGCCAAATACCAATATAGATTCTTCTGGGCTGGGGAGGGGGATAAGCAGAAGTACCATATGGTAAGCTGGCCCGATATCTGCAAACCCAAGGACCAGGGTGGTCTTGGGATCTTGTCCTCCCAACGCATGAACATTTCCCTCCTCACCCGTTGGCTCTGGCGCATTGCCAATGGCAATGGAGGTCTTTGGCTCACCATCATCCACAACAAGTACCTTCGAGGACAGCCTCTTGCATTCTGTTAGCGCTCGGGCGGCTCCCAGTTTTGGCAGGCCGTCGTCCAGCTGCTACCTATGCTTTGCATTGGCACGTCCATCTCGGTTGGTACTGGGTCCTCGACCCTGTTCTGGTTTGATCGGTGGATTGGCGACACCCCCCTGGCCGCATGATTTCCGGAGCTCTTCGCCATTGCAGTTGACCCTCGTGTCTCTGTCGAGACGACCCTTATTGACTTAGGGCGCCTCGCTTTCCGCCGCCCCTTTGGCCCTCCTAAAGTTGCCTCTTGGGATGCCCTCCTTTAGGACATCCCCTCCTCCCTATGGACGGTGCTGTCACCCCGGACGCCATCTCTTGGCATCTGGAACCTTTCGGCTACTTCTCCACCAAATCCCTCTACGCGGCCATCGCCCCCTCGATGGCCCCCGAGCCCTTTAGTTTGATTTGGGACATCCGCCTGCCCCTGAAGATCAGGATCTTCCTGTGGCAATGGATCCGAGGCCACCTCTCGTCTGGTGTGGAGGTCCTTAAGAGTAATGGACCTGGGGATGGGATGTGCCCCATGTGCGACACGGTGGAGGATGCTAACCACATCTTCTTCTCGTGCTCCACGGCTCAGTTCCTTTGGTCCTGTTTCCGCGAGACGGTTAGGGGCCAGTGGTGCAACACCAACTTCCATGACCTGCTTGCGTCACCTGTTCGCTAACATCGGCACCTGCAAACTGCTTTTGGAAGAATCTGTGAGTCACGGGGACTCAGCAATCTCACACCCTTGCGATCAAGACTATTTAAGCTTATAGGTAGGGTAAAAGGTATGAGGTGGAGCTGCAGCAAGCGACTAGCATTTATGGTGGCTAACATACGCAAATGAGAGCGAGAAGAGAAGGCAAAAGCACGGTCGAACAACTATGTTCAAGAAGTGATCCTAGAACAACCTACGTCAAGCATAACTCCAACACCGTGTTCACTTCCTGGACTCCGCCGGAAAGAGACCATCACGGTTACACACGCGGTTGATGTATTTTAATTAAGGTCAACTTCAGGTTTTCTACAACTGGACATTAACAAATTCCCATCTGCCCATAACCGCGGGCACGGCTTTCGAAAGTTCAATCCCTGCAGGGTGTCCCAACTTAGCCCATCACAAGCTCTCACGGTCAACGAAGGATATTCCTTCTCCCAAGACAATCCGACAGGCTCGGCATCCAGGTTACAAGACATCCTCGACAATGGTAAAACAAGTCCAGCAACACCACCCGAATGTGCCGACAAATCCTGATAGGAGCTGCACATATCTCATTCTCAGGTCACACTCAGATAGGTCAAGCTACGAGTAAAACCAACCCTCGAGTTTCCCCGAGGTGGCCCCGCAGGCTGCCCGTTTCGGACCAACACTTAGAGAAGCACTAGCCCGGGGGGGTTAAAATAAAGATGACCCTTGGGTCCGCGAAACCTAAGGGAAAAAGGCTAGGTGGCGAATGGTAAAACCAATGTTGGGCATTGCTGGAGGAGTTTTATTCAAGGTGAACTGTCAAGGGGTTCCCATTATAACCCAACCGCGTGAGGAACGCAAAATCTGGGAACATAACACCGATATGATAGAAACTAGGGCAACAAGAGTGGAACAAAACACCAGGCATAAGGCCGAGCCTTCCACCCTTTACCAAGTATATAGATGCATTAATTAAATAAGAGGTATTGTGATATCCCAACAAGTAAACATGTTCCAACAAGGAACAACATCTCACCTTGGTTGAAGATAGTTTAAATTTAAATGTTCTAGAAAGTCCAAATATGCATTTAAATAATAAGATGTAAATTAATGCTTTTATAAATGTCCTAATAATTAATAAAAGTGGGATGTTACATCTTGTGTGGTCTTTGTGGTTGTTGCTAGAAACCCATGGTGCTTTGATGCCATGGATCGATTCATCATCCACCGGAATAATGATGATGGGACGATGTAATTTTAGTGATCGAATCATCGTTGAAAGTAAATGATGAGATGGTCATGTCTGGAGATGCAGTTCGCCAAAGTGAAAGAAAACTTACTTCGTATGCCCTTGTTCAGGTATTGAATACTTGCAGTGCAACACTTATTGCTTCTACAAAACTCATAGTTAGGTCTTTTGCCATCCATATCCATTTCAAGTGTCACACTGATCTAAATGATCTTATATTTCTTTACAGAGAGAGTACCTTTTAGGAAGTGATCTAAATGGTTGTATATTTCTTTACCGAGGGGGGGGGAGTACGTAGTTCTACATTTTCAATTCATTTCCCTATGATTTATACACATTACTTTATATTTGGAGCTTATAAATTCTCAATTTAAGAAAATAAGTCTCAAATGTGAATCACTAAAAGAAAATTAATAGAACAAGCACATAAACGACAATTTTAAGAAAATGTTTGTTTGCTTGCCCTAATTCAGGCAGCATTTAAAATCTCAAATGTTAAATCAAATGCGCATATCCATTGACCCTGCAAGTTGAAGGCACATTCTCTACTAGTCGAGAAGTCCATATCACCTCTTGAAATCATTTTAGGGTTCAAATTACAATCTCGGACTTTGATTTGGTTCATTTAACCATGTGAACTCTAAGAACCGTTCACTTTACAACCCACTTCTCGCGGCTTTGTGCTAGTCTGCTATGCCAAATCACATAATTTCTCTCTCCTCTCAGCTGTATGCCTATGTCATCTCTTTTTTGTCTCCTCGTAATAACCAAAACTAAGATAGGCTTTTCTCAAGTTGTATGCTAATTTTATGAACATTTTTTTTAACCTAAATCAGGTACATAAAACTTTGACAAAATTATAGTGAACGAGGAATAGTTCAGTGACCAAATGTTATTCAGATAAACTTAATATTTTAGTTTCATGTTTAAATGTTGGGTTTAAAAAAGCAAACTGCACACAAACAAACAAATAACCAATGACCGACCATAATTCAGTGAACATCTGGTCAAATAAAGAGAAAAATATTTATGCAACAAGTGGAAACATGGAACTGCATGGTAGATTAGCAGGGTAACTTGACTAAATTAGGAGGTAATATATCTACTATTTTAAAATTAAACCAAGTCAGAGTAACTTGACTAAAGGGAGAAAACCTGACCTTCATTTCAGAGTATTATGCTGGACTTTCAGAGAAAACAACTTAGGTCTGAAAAAAGAGGGAGGTGCAGACTTCCAGATGTCATTTAGTAACTTTCATTAGACTTCAAAAAACATTTATATCTAATCGCAAGAAAACATGGTGAAAAATCATAGACCTCTAATTTTAAATGAACTAGTTTCATATACACCTAAGAAAACCACCGTATCGTGTGGTCTTACAGAACTATCAAAAGCAAGAAGATTCTCTGGGCATCAAAATATTGCGAAAGACTTCTGCATTAACCCTTGTGTTAGTACTGTGAAACATGGCTGGTAGCACTAAATTGTCAAGCTCCTGTAGAGATGGTTCAACACTACTTAGGAACATTAGAAATAGTAAAACTAATCAATTGATTTTGCCTTAGATGTAATAATACGCCTTTGAGAAAAATGGTTGAACTACTTCTAGGGTTTTGTGTCTGCACACAATTGCGACATTAAATGATCCATGTAGACTTGCTAATAGGTATGAATAATATCCTAAGGTGAGATTGACTTGCAATCCTGCTTGGTACAGTACATACATACTGCAGCAAATACAAAAAATATCTCTGTAAATAACAACTAAATCCTGACTTTGCCTGACATGCACCAAGTTCCTAAGTTTGCTTTGATGTGTTCCTGTAGACGGTAGGGCTGCATATAACCTGTTATGAACAATACTTTCCCCGGTTTTTTACATGCTTGCCTTCATTACTACTCCCTCCGTAAAGAAATATAAGAGCGTTTAGATCCCTAAAGTAGTGATCTAAATGCTCTTATATTTGTTTACAAAGGGAGTATGTTCCTTCTGTATCAAAATGATTAATTTACAATACAAGGGGTACTTTCAAATGTCAACTTTTATTGGACATTTTATTCCTCGAGGATATGCAGGTGCATTAACAAATTGCAATCTTCCAATTAGTTATTGTCAAATAGTACAAATGTGTTTCATTCAAAGTAATAGCCTGATATAGGCCAATTGCTCAATACTGTGATGTACCCAACGATGTTTATATAACAGTATATATGGATGATGTGGTGGTACTCAATTATTCCATAGGTTAGGTTGATTACTTATTTCATTTTATATTTATAAAATGATTAAAAGCTTACCGATCGGTCAACTGCTTATGGATTCAGTCTCAACTTTTCAGGTAAGTAAAATAAAAGCGAAAACCAATTGGAGGATGCAAGAACAGAGAAGTACATGAAAATAGAAATTGAACACCTTCCAGTGCAAGAATTATTGTTTCAAATGCAGCAGTATTGTTTTACAACACTCAAGAGTTCGAAAATGTGGCATTCATTCTCCCGTTTCGAATTTCATATTATGATGAAATGTTCCCATATAATCACATTAACACACTCCTGGCCCACTCTTAATTGTTACGGCAGATATCATCATTGAAGTGAGTAGCATACACTAGCCTGCACATGTAGTGTAGTAATTAATACCTATGACAAAATTTTCGAACAGACAATTAAACACTCATATATATTGTTTAGCAACAATACCATTTGCGCTAGTGGGTCTCTGGTAATGGGAATCAGGACACCGCCGGGACGGGCATGATGGAACCCGACGGCTCTGGCGACGCTGCATGCGACCCGGCGGCTCCGCCGCCGCCCCAGACCCCGTCCCCTCCCTCGGACCCTGGCCATGCGCTGGTGTCCCTCCCGCCCGCTCCGCCGTCGACTCCCCCCACCGCCCCGTCGCGCGTGGTCTGGGCGGACCTCGCCAAGGCCGACGACCTTGTCGCGGGGCGCCCCGTCGTTTGGCGCGCCCGCGTTCCCCCCAAGGCCCCTGCCCGGCCGCCTCGGTCTGATTCTGTCGGTGGCCTTACTCCCAGGTGTGGGAGTTCGGCCGCCCGCGGGTCTGCCCGGTGCCGGCGCCAACCCTCAGGCGTGTTTCGGTCGGCGGCGGGGCAAGGTGCTCCCTTGGGCTCGGGGTCTCGCCCTCGGGGGCGCCGCTCCGGCGGGTGGCGTGTCATTGGCCGCGCCGACCGCGGCCTCACGCGTTCTTCATGGAGGGCCACTGCTCCGGTGCCGTCCTCCCCTGCTCCGGCCTACGCACTGACGGCGTTCTCGGCGGAGCTCTCGTCGGTGGTTTTCCGGCTGTCCCCCTTCCGCCCTT
>NC_041384.1:177710880-177760384 GCF_002162155.2 Triticum dicoccoides
AGTCCTCCCGGCAGCGGTCCCCCTCCCCGTCGCGCCATCGGGACCGATCCCCATCTCCTCCCCGACAGCAGTCCCTGACCACCGCCATCACCGCCCCGGCCGCCCGCCGCTACCAGCCCCCTCACACCCAAGCTGCATTCCCGCCGTCCAATGGGGGCAATGGGAACCGGGGGCGCCAGGGCACCCAAAAGAAGAAGAAGGGTCCCCCTCGCCCCCTACCGCCTCCACCTCTGCTGGTGCGGTGGCTCCACCTCCGGGCTCCACCCCCGCCTTTGACGGTCCATCGTGCTTCAATTCCGGCCTGACCGGGCACTTCCAGGTGGCATGCCCCAACCCTCCGAGGTGCTACCTCTGCAAGGACGCTGGGCACCCCGCGATTCTCTGCCCGAACCGCCCGGTGACGGAGGAGATCATGATGTACGACCACGGCATCGAGGACATGGGCTTCTTCCGCATCGAGGTCCCGGAGATTCCCCCTCCCCCCTCGCCCCTGGCTCTCGTGACTGTCGTGGGTGCGGGCGTCGCCACCCTGGAGCTGATCGAGGCCAAGCTCAACCACTTGTTCAGGTGCAAGTGGGACTCGCAGGTGACCTCCACCGCTGCCAACGCCTTCAAGGTGATCTTCCCCGACGCTCTGAGCATGGGACTCTGTACCCACAACAACAACATCACCTTGGCCCTCAACGCGATTGTGGTGAACATCTCAGAGCCAAGGTGGGATCCCAAGGCCGTGGCTGTTCTGGACCCTGTGTGGCTCCTCATCGCCGGCCTGCCTGATGTGGCCCGGTCTGAGTGAGTCATCCGCGGTATGTCCAAGATCCTGGGAAAGGTGGCGGTGGTCGATGAGCTCTCACTACGCAAGGAGGAGGAGGTCCGGGTCAAGGTGAAGTGCCTGGACTCCTCCAAGCTCCACGCCACGATTCGGGTCTTCTTCAACGACGACAGCTTCGACCTCAAGATCTGCCCCGAGCCTCCAAACCACATCGGCCGCCCCCGATTCTCTGATGGCAGCCACCTGGGGGCGGTCCAGCTCACGCCGACGGCTCCCACCACTGGCGGTCCCGCCACTCCCGCCTCGACGACCCTGAGGATGATGAGGACTTGTCGGAGCACTCCCGCTCCCCGTCCCGCGAGCCCGCCAACCCACCTTCGGGTCATGGCGGTTCCGAGGCGGGACGTGTTGGAAATATGCCCTAGTAAATTGGTTATTATTATATTTCCTTGTTCATGATAATCGTTTATTATCCATGCTAGAATTGTATTGATAGGAAACTCAGATACATGTGTGGATACATAGACAACACCATGTCCCTAGTAAGCCTCTAGTTGACTAGCTCGTTGATCAATAGATAGTTACGGTTTCCTGACCATGGACATTGGATGTCATTGATAACGGGATCACATCATTAGGAGAATGATGTGATGGACAAGACCCAATCCTAAGCCTAGCATAAGATCATATAGTTCGTATGCTAAAGCTTTTCTAATGTCAAGTATCATTTCCTTAGACCATGAGATTGTGCAACTCCCGGATACCGTAGGAGTGCTTTGGGTGTGCCAAACATCACAACGTAACTGGGTGGCTATAAAGGTACACTACAGGTATCTCCGAAAGTGTCTGTTGGGTTGGCACGAATCGAGACTGGGATTTGTCACTCTGTGTAAACGGAGTGGTATCTCTGGGCCCACTCGGTAGGACATCATAATAATGTGCACAATGTGATCAAGGATTTGATCACGGGATGATGTGTTACGGAACGAGTAAAGAGACTTGCCGGTAACGAGGTTGAACAAGGTATCGGGATATCGGCGATCGAATCTCGGGCAAGCATCGTACCGATAGACAAAGGGAATTGTATACGGGATTGATTAATTCCTTGACATCGTGGTTCATCCGATGAGATCATCGTGGAGCATGTGGGAGCCAGCATGGGTATCCAGATCCCGTTGTTGGTTATTGACCGGAGAGTTGTCTCGGCCATGTCCGCATGACTCCCGAACCCGTAGGGTCTACACACTTAAGGTTCGATGACGCTAGGGTTATAGGGAAAGTATGTACGCGGTTACCGAATGTTGTTCGGAGTCCCGGATGAGATCCCGGACGTCACGAGGAGTTCCAGAATGGTCCGGAGGTAAAGATTGATATATAGGAAGTATGGTTTTGGCCACCGGAAGTGTTCCGGGCATCACCGGTAGTGTACCGGGACCACCGGAGGGGTCCGGGGGTCCACCAGGTGGGGCCACCAGCCCCGGAGGCCTACATGGGCCAATAGTGGGAAGGGACCAGCCCCTAGGTGGGCTAGGGCGCCTCCCACCAAGGCCCAAGGCGCCTCCAATAGGGGAAGGGGCAAACCCTAGGCAGATGGGCCCTAAGGCCCACCCTAGGTGCGCCTCCCCCTCTCCCCCTTGTGGCCGCCACCCTAGATGGGATCTAGGGCTGCCGCACCCCTTGGGGTGGGAACCCTAGGTGGGGGCGCAGCCCTCCCTCTCCCCCTATATATAGTGGAGGCAAAGGGGCAGCCCAACACACGATTTAATCTCCCTGTTGGCGCAGCCCTACCCCTCTTCCTCCTCGTCTCTCGTAGTGCTTGGCGAAGCCCTGCTGGAGTCCCGCGCTCCTCCACCACCACCACGCCGTCGTGCTGCTGCTGGATGGAGTCTTCCCCAACCTCTCCTTCTCCCCTTGCTGGACCAAGGCGTAGGAGACGTCACCAGGCTGTACGTGTGTTGAACACGGAGGTGCCGTCCGTTCAGCACTAGGATCATCGGTGATTTGGATCACTACGAGTACGACTCCATCAACCCGTTCACTTGAACGCTTCCGCTTAGCGATCTACATGGGTATGTAGATGCACTCTCCTTCCTCTCGTTGCTAGATTACTCCATAGATTGATCTTGGTGATGCGTAGAAAATTTTGAATTTCTGCTACGTTCCCCAACAGTGGCATCATGAGCTAGGTCTATGCGTAGTTACTATGCACGAGTAGAACACAAAGTAGTTGTGGGCGTCGATATTGTCAATTATCTTGCCGTTACTATTCTTATCTTGATTCGGCGACATCGTGGGATGAAGCGGCCCGGACCAACCTTACACGTACGCTTACGTGAGACCGGTTCCACCGACTGACATGCACTAGTTGCATAAGGTGGCTGGCGGGTGTCTGTCTCTCCCACTTTAGTCGGTTCGGATTCGATGAACAGGGTCCTTATGAAGGGTAAATAGAAATTGGCAATTCACGTTGTGGTTTTGGCGTAGGTAAGAAACGTTCTTGCTAGAAACCTATAGCAGCCACGTAAAAAACTTGCAACAACAATTAGAAGACGTCTAACTTGTTTTTGCAGCAAGTGTTTTGTGATGTGGTATGGCCAAAGGATGTGATGAATGATATATGTGATGTATGAGATGATCATGTTCTTGTAATAGGAATCATGACTTGCATGTCGATGAGTATGACAACCGGCAGGAGCCATAGGAGTTGTCTTAATTTATTTATGACCTGCGTGTCAATATAAATCTCATGTAATTACTTTACTTTATTGCTAACCGTTAGCTGTAGTAGTAGAAGTAATAGTTGGCGAGACAACTTCATGAAGACACGATGATGGAGATCATGATGATGGAGATCATGGTGTCATGCCGGTGACAACGATGATCATGGAGCCCCGAAGATGGAGATCAAAAGGAGCAAAATGATATTGGCCATATCATGTCACTTTTTGATTGCATGTGATGTTTATCATGTTTTTGCATCTTATTTGCTTAGAACGACGGTAGTAAATAAGATGATCCCTCATTAAAATTTCAAGAAAGTGTTCCCCCTAACTGTGCACCGCTATGAAGGTTCATTATTTCGAAGCACCACGTGATGATCGGGTGTGATAGATTCTAACGTTCGAATACAACGGGTGTTGACGAGCCTAGCATGTACAGACATGGCCTCGGGACACATGCGAAACACTTAGGTTGACTTGACGAGCCTAGCATGTACAGACATGGCCTCGGAACACGGAGGACCGAAAGGTCGAGCATGAGTCGTATGGTAGATACGATCAACATGAAGATGTTCACCGATGATGACTAGTCCGTCTCACGTGATGATCGGAGACGGCCTAGTTGACTCGGATCATGTAATCACTTAGATGACTAGAGGGATGTCTATCTGAGTGGGAGTTCATAAGATGAACTTAATTATCCTGAACATAGTCAAAAGGTCTTCGCAAATTATGTCGTGGCTCGCGCTTTAGTTCTACTGTTTAGATATGTTCCTAGAGAAAATTTAGTTGAAAGTTGATAATAGCAATTATGCGGACTAGGTCCGTAAACTGAGGATTGTCCTCATTGCTTCATAGAAGTCTTATGTCCTTAATGCACTGCTCAGTGTGCTGAACCTCGAACGTCGTCTGTGGATGTTGCGAACATCTGACATACACATTTTGATAACTACGTGATAGTTCAGTTAAACAGTTTAGAGTTGAGGCACCGAAGACGTTTTGAAACATCGTGAAACATATGAGATGTTTCGAGGGCTGAAATTGGGATTTCAGGCTCGTGCCCACGTCAAGAGGTATAGGACCTCCGACGATTTTCTTAGCCTGCAAACTAAGGGAGAAAAGCTCAATTGTTGAGCTTGTGCTCAGATTGTCTGAGTACAACAATCATTTGAATCAAGTGGGAGTTGATCTTCCAGATGAGATAGTGATGTTTCTCCGAAGTCATTACCACCAAGCTGCTAGAGCTTCATGATGAACTATGATATATCAGGGACATATATGATGATCCTTGAGATATTCGCGATGTTTGACACCACAAAAGTAGAAATCAAGAAGGGGCATCAATTGTTGATGGTTGGTGAAACCACTAGTTTCAAGAAGGGCAAGGGTAAGAAGGGATACTTCATGAAACGGCAAATCAGCTGATGCTCTAGTGAAGAAACCCAAGGTTGAACCCAAACCCGAGACTAAGTGCTTCTGTAATAAGGGGAACAGCCACTGAAGCAGAATTACCCTAGATATTTGGTAGATGAGAAGGCTGGCAAGGTCGATAGAAGTATATTGGATATACATTGTGTTAATGTGTACTTTACTAGTACTCCTAGTAGCACCATGGTATTAGATACCGGTTTGGCTGCTAAGTGTTAGTAAACTCGAAATAAAAGGTTGCGGAGTAAACAGAGACTAGCTAAAGGTGAGCTGGCGATATGTGTTGGAAGTTTTTCCCAAGCTTGATGTGATCAAGCATCGCATGCTCCCTCTTCCATCGAGATTGGTGTTTGCGTTGAGCATAGACATGATTGGATTATGTCTATCGCAATACGGTTATTATTTTAAGGAGAATAATGGTTACTCTGTTTATTTGAATAATACCTTCAATGGTCTTCCACCTAAAATGAATGTTTTTTGAATCTCGATCGTAGTGTGATACACATGTTCATGCCAAAAGATATAAGATAGTAATGATAGTACCACCTACTTGTGGCACAGCCACGTAAGTCATATCGGTATAAAACGCATGAAGAAGCTCCATGTTGATGGATCTTTGGGCTCACTCGTTTTGAAAAATTTGAGACATGCGAACCATGTCTATTGGTGTATATGCATGAAGAAACTCCATGCAAGTGGACCGTTTGGACTCACTTGATTTTGAATCACTTGAGACATGCAAATCATACCACATGGGCAAGATGACTGAAAGCCTCGTTTTCAGTAAAATGGAACTAGAAAGCAACTTGTTGGAAGTAATACATTTTGATGTGTGCAGTCCAATGAGTGCTGAGGCGTGTAGTGGATATCGTTATGTTCTTACTTCACAGATGATTTGAGTAGATGTTGAGTACGTTTACTTGATGAATCACGAGTCTGAATTATTGAAATGTTCAAGTAATTTCAGGGTGAAGTTGAAAGATCGTCGTGACAAGAGGATAAAATATCTATGATATGATCATAGAGATGAATATCTGAATTACGAGTTTGGAACAGAATTAAGACATTGTGGAAATTGTTTCACAACTAATACAGCCTGGAACACCATAGTGTGATGGTGTGTCCGAACATCATAACTGCACCCTATTGGATATGATGCATACCATGATGTCTCTTATCGAATTACCATGATAGTTTATGGGTTAGGCGTTAGAGACAACCACATTCACTTTAAATAGGGCACCACGTAATTCCGATGAGATGACACCGTATGAACTATGGTTTAGAGAAACCTAAGCTGTCATTTCTTAAAAGTTTGGGGCTGCGACGCTTATGTGAAAAAGTTTTAGGCTGATAAGCTCGAACCCAAAGCGGATAAATGCATCTTCATAGGACACCCAAAACAGTTGGGTATACCTCCTGTCTCAGATCCGAAAGCAATAAGGGATTGTTTCTAGAATCGGGTCCTTTCTCGAGGAAAAGTTTCTCTCGAAAGAATTGAGTGGGAGGATGGTGGAGACTTGATGAGGTTATTGAACCGTCTCTTCAACTAGTGTGTGGCAGGGCACATGGAGTTGTTCCTGTGGCACCTACACCAATTGAAGTGGAAGCTTATGATAGTGATCATGAAACTTCAGATCAAGTCACTACCAAACCTCGTGGGATGACAAGGATGTGTACTACTTCAGAGTGGTACGTAATCGTGTCTTGGAAGTCATGTTGCTAGACAACAATGAACCTACGAGCTATGGAGAAGCGATGGTGGGCCTGGATTCCAAAATGGCTCGAGGCCATATAATCCGAGAGAGGATCCATATATGAAAACAAAGTGTAGACTTTGGAAGAACTACTTGATGGTCGTAAGGCTGTTAGGTACATATGGATTTTAAAAGGAAGACGGACAATGATGGTAAGTATCACCATTAAGAAAGCTCGACTTGTCGTTAAGATGTTTTCCGACAAGTTCAAGGAGTTGACTACGATGAGACTTTCTCACTCGTAGCGATGCTAAGAGTCTGTTGGAATTATATTAGCGATTACTGCATTATTTATGAAATCTTGCAGATAGGATGTCAAAACATTGTTTCCTCGACGATTTTCTTGAGGAAAGGTTGTATGTGATACAACCGGAAGGTTTTGTCAATCCTGAAAGATGCTAATAAGTATGCAAAGCTCCAGCAATCCTTCTAAGGACTGGAGTAAGCATCTCGGAGTTGGAATGTATGCTTTGATGAGATGATCAAAGATTTTGGGTGTATACAAAGTTTATGAGAAACTTGTATTTCCAAAGAAGTGAGTGGGAGCACTATAGAATTTCTGATGAATATATGTTGTTGACATATTGTTGATCAGAAATGACGTAGAATTTCTGGAAAGCATATAGGGTTATTTGGAAAGTGTTTTTCAATGGAAAGCCTGGATTAAGCTACTTGAACATTGAGCATCAAGATCTAAAAGGATAGATCAAAACGCTCAATGGTACTTTCAAATGAGCACATACCTTGACATGATCTTGAAGGTGTTCAAGATGGATCAGTCAAAGAAGGAGTTCTTGCCTGAGTTGTAAGGTATGAAGTTAAGACTTAAAGCTCAACCACGGCAGAAGAAAGAGGAAGGACGAAGGTCGTCCCGTATGCTTTTGTCATAGGCTCTATACGGTATGCCATGTTGAGTACCGCACCTGATGTGTGCCTTGCCACATATCTGGCAAGAGGGTACAAAGGTAATCTAGGAGTAGATCACCAGATAGCGGTCTAAATTATCCTTAGAGGAATAAGAATATGTTTCTCGGTTATGGAGGTGATAAAGAGTTCGACGTAAAGAGTTACGTCGATGCAAGCTTAACACCTATCCGGATAGCTCTGAGTAGAGATACCAGATACGTATAATGGAGCAACAATTTAGAATAGCTCCAAGTAGAACAGTTATTTGAAATGGCTCCAAATGTAGCGTAGTAGTTGCATCTACAAGATGACATAGAAATTTGCGAAGTACATACAGATCTGAATGTTGCAGACCCGTTGACTGAAACCTCTCTCACAAGCATAACATGATCAAACCCAGAACTCTTTGGGTGTTAGTCACATGGGGATGTGACCTTGAGTGTTAATCACATATCGATGTGAACTGGATTATTGATTCTAGTGCAAGTGGGAGACTGTTGGAAATATGCCCTACATGCAATAATAAATTGGTTATTATTATATTTCCTTGTTCATGATAATCGTTTATTATCCATGCTAGAATTGTATTGATAAGAAACTCAGATACATGTGTGGATACATAGACAACACCATGTCCCTAGTAAGCCTCTAGTTGACTAGCTCGTTGATCAATAGATGGTTACGGTTTCCTGACCATGGACATTGGATGTCGTTGATAACGGGATCACATCATTAGGAGAATGATGTGATGGACAAGACCCAATCCTAAGCCTAGCACAAGATCATATAGTTCGTATGCTAAAGCTTTTCTAATGTCAAGTATCATTTCCTTAGACCATGAGATTGTGCAACTCCCGGATACCGTAGGAGTGCTTTGGGTGTGCCAAACGTCACAGCGTAACTGGGTGGCTATAAAGGTACACTACAGGTATCTCCGAAAGTGTTTGTTCGGTTGGCACGAATCGAGACTGGGATTTGTCACTCCGTGTAAACGGAGAGGCATCTCTGGGCCCACTCGGTAGCACATCATCATAATGTGCACAATGGGATGAAGGAGTTGATCACGGGATGATGTGTTATGGAACGAGTAAAGAGACTTGCCGGTAACGAGATTGAACAAGGTATCGGGATACCGACGATCGAATCTCGGGCAAGTATCGTACCGATAGACAAAGGGAATTGTATACGGGATTGATTAAGTCCTTGACATCGTGGTTCATCCGATGAGATCATCGTGGATCATGTGGGAGCCAGCATGGGTATCCAGATCCCGTTTTTGGTTATTGACCGGAGAGTTGTCTCGGCCATGTCTGCATGACTCCCGAACCCGTAGGGTCTACACACTTAAGGTTCGATGACGCTAGGGTTATAGGGAAAGTATGTACGCGGTTACCGAATGTTGTTCGGAGTCCCGGATGAGATCCCGGACGTCACGAGGAGTTCCAGAATGGTCCGGAGGTAAAGATTGATATATAGGAAGTATGGTTTTGGCCACCGGAAGTGTTCCGGGCATCACCGGTAGTGTACCGGGACCACCGAAGGGGTCCGGGGGTCCACCAGGTGGGGCCACCAGCCCCGGAGGCCTACATGGGCCAATAGTGGGAAGGGACCAGCCCCTAGGTGGGCTAGGGCGCCTCCCACCAAGGCCCAAGGCGCCTCTAATAGGGGAAGGGGGCAAACCCTAGGGCATATGGGCCCTAAGGCCCACCCTAGGTGTGCCTCCCCCTCTCCCCCTTGTGGCCGCCACCCTAGATGGGATCTAGGGCTGCCGCACCCCTTGGGGTGGGAACCCTAGGTGGGGGCGCAGCCCTCCCTCTCCCCCTATATATAGTGGAGGCAAAGGGGCAGCCCAACACACGATTTAATCTTCCTGTTGGCACAGCCCTACCCCTCTTCCTCCTCGTCTCTCGTAGTGCTTGGCGAAGCCCTGCTGGAGTCCCGCGCTCCTCCACCACTACCACGCCGTCGTGCTACTGCTGGATGGAGTCTTCCCCAACCTCTCCTTCTCCCCTTGCTGGATCAAGGCGTAGGAGACGTCACCGGGCTGTACGTGTGTTGAACACGAAGGTGCCGTCCGTTCGGCACTAGGATCATCGGTGATTTGGATCACGACGAGTACGACTCCATCAACCCGTTCACTTGAACGCTTCCGCTTAGCAATCTACAAGGGTATGTAGATGCACTCTCCTTCCCCTCGTTGCTAGATTACTCCATAGATTGATCTTGGTGATGCTTAGAAAATTTTAATTTCTGCTACGTTCCCCAACAGGACGCACCTGAGTTTCCGCCACTGACCTCGCGGTGGCTCTCCACCTGGCCACCCCGCCGGTCGCGCCCTCTCCGCCTCCGTCGGAGTCGGCTAGTGACATCTCCAGTGTGGGCCTGCTCGTCGTGCCGCCTTCATCGCCGTGCTCTCCCTCCGCCGACTCCGCCCTTCGCGCCTTGCCGTCGGGCCCGGACCCCCCGTCTCCCCTGGTTTGACCTCCCCGGTCCCCATGGGTGGCGGCGGGTGCACTCCCATCGGCGTGCCTTCTCCGACACTCCCACTCGCGGGGGACGCGGCCGGCGACATCCTGGTGCTCGTCGCCCCACTCCCCTCGCTGGTGGACTCCGACGTCCGCCTCGCACCGCCTGCTTCCCCGACCGCGGCGGTGGCCGTTGTTTTGACCACTCCGGCCTCTGCTCACCCTCCTCCGACGGTGGCGTATGCCAGGCGGCCCCGCTCCACCTCGCCGCAGGTGACGGCGTCCCGCCGCAGCGCCCGCCTCGATGCGACCCGCCCAGCGGACTCCTCGGCTCCGTCCATCTCCGAGCGTGCGGAGCTTAGGGCGGCGGTCCGGAACCTCGAGTCAGGTATGGATCCCGCCCTTCCCAGTTCTTCCAGTTGTTCCTTTTCCGCGCTTGAGGCCGTTCCTCTTGGCCACCTTGCCAAGGTGGCCACTGACTCGATCATCATCTTCAGGGGGAGGTTGGTCCCCCCTTAAATCAGATCGCGACCATTAGGTCTCGTGAGATCTTAGATGGCAAGCTGGCTGAGACTCGGGCGCGCTTGCTTCGGCCTCCCAAGGAATCGTCCGCTACCCCCGCGGTTCGCGTTCCTCCGGTGGCCGATGGGGTGATCCGCTCTCGCGCTGCTGCTCTCCACATGCAAAGCGCCTCCCGTGTCCTAGGTTCAAGCAGCCCCCCGATGGGGGCTTAGATGCGGGCCCTTTTCTGGAACATCCGTGGCTTCGGCCATGATGGCCGTCACCTCCAACTCATCGAGTACATGCGAGACGAACACATTGACATCATTTCCATCCAAGAAACCATGCACACCGTGTTCTCCCTCCACGAGCTCGAATGTCTTAGTTCCCACCTCTTCGCCTGGCATTGGCTCCCTTCTAGTGGGACCATAGGCCATTCTGGCGGCATCCTTTTAGGGGTAAAGGATGCCACCTTTGAGGTGGGTGGCATGGACCAGGGTGAATTCTTCCTTAGTATGGAGATCTTCGAGCGTGCTCTTAACTTCAAATGGGAGGTCGTGATTGTGTATGGACCGGCGGACCACCGCGCTCCCCGGCCTTCCTGGCGGAGCTACATCTGAAGATCTCCAACTCCCTCCTCCCAGTTGTAGTGGGCGGAGACTTTAACCTCATCCGATCCCCAGATGAGAAGAATAATGACCGGATTAACCTCCCCCGGATGCAGTTATTCAATGACTGGATCGCAGAGCTGGGTCTCCGTGAGCTAGATCGGACGGGTGCCAGGTTCACTTGGACAAACCGTCAGGTTGACCCGACGCAATCCGTCTTGGATCGCGTCCTAGTTTCCCCGGAGTGGGAATTATGTTGCCCCCTGGCCTCGCTTTGTGCGATTACCCGGATCGGGTCTGACCATGTCCCTCTCCTCCTCTCCACCGCTGACGAGCGCCCCCCCCCCACCCCGCCACATTTCTGGTTCGAGCTCTTCTGGCTTAATCAGGTCGGCTTCCGGGAGGCTGTCGTCGCTCGCTGGATCTCCGCTCGCTCTTCCCCTCATCGCGCCATGTCCGCAGTCGACTCGTGGCACTTCTGTGCCAAGCTCGCCCACCAATTCATGAAGGGTAGGGGTGCTAACCTTGGCCAGGACCTTCGAGAGCGCAAAAAGGCCCTCCTACTGGCTATCCAAGCCCTGGATGCCTGTGCCGACACGTCCGGGATCTCCCCGGATGAGTGGATGCTGCGATATGACCTTGAAGACCAGCTCTCAACCATTTACACGGATGAAGAGGCCTACTGGCGACTGCGCGGTACCCAATGGTGGGTGCTTCGGAGTGATGCCAACACCGCCTATTTCCAGGCAGTGGCGAACGGCCGGCAGCATCGAAACTCCATCCACTGCCTGTGGGATGGAGACACGCCTCTTGTTCGCCCCTCTGCCATCCATGCCCATGTAGACGGCTTCTATAAAGCCCTATTTACCCCACCCCTCGGGGTGGGGCTAGTCTCGCCCCCGACATTTGGTCGGGTGATCAATTGGTCTCAGTTGAGGCCAATGCGGCATTAGTGGCCCCCTTCTCCAAGGATGAGGTCCTCGCGGCTATTAAAGGGATGAACCCCTCCTCGGCCTCAGGACCGGATGGCTTGCCTGTAACGTTCTTCAAAACGTTCTGGCCGACCATCAAGCCGGAGGTCATGGCCCTGTTTGAGGAATTCTACTCGGGCGCCATGGATCTTGGGTGTCTCAACTATGGTATCGTGACCCTCATACCCAAGGTCCCGGGCGCCTCCGACATCCGCCAGTTTCGTCCAATCACAGTGATTAATGTGATATTCCGGATCCTGGCCAAAGGGTACACCAATAGGATGACCCTGCTTGCTGACGCGATTACCCATCCCAACCAATCCGCCTTCATACAAGGCCGATTTATTCTGGATGGGGTGCTGGTATTCCACGAAGTCCTCCATGAGGTCCGGATGAAACGCCATCGGCTGGTCTTTCTGAAGCTAGACTTCCACAAAGAGTACAACATGGTCCACTGGCCCTTCTTGCGGGAAGTGTTGCTTTGCAAGGGCTTTGATGACCATTGGGTGACTCGCGTCATGCAGCTTGTCTCCTGTGGCCGGACCGCTGTGAACATCAACGGTGACATTAGGCCCTACTTCCCCACCCTCTGTGGGGTCCGTCAGGGTGACCCATTCTCGACGTTCCTGTTCAACATGGTGGTTGATGCCCTGGCATCCATCCTTGATAAGGCCAAGGATGCTGGCCATATTTGTGGCATCGTCCCCCACCTAGTCGAAGGGGGAGGGGTCTCCCTCCTTCAATATGCGGATGATACCATAATAATGGTGGAGGGCTCCATCCAAGACATTGCTAACCTGAAGTTCCTCCTCCCGTGCTTCCAACAGATGTCGGGCCTGACCATCAACTTTGATAAGAGCGAAGTGATGGTTCTCGGGTTCCCCCCGGAGGAAGCACGGGCTATTGCGGACCGGCTAAATTGTCGGTTGGGTTCTTTCCCCACGACCTACCTGGGGATCCTCATTAGTGATTCACGCCTCACCATGGCGGATTTTCGCCCCACGGTGACCCGTATGCAACACCGCATTGAGCCCTGGAAAGGGCGCTGGTTGTCGAAGGTTGCTCACGTGATCCTTATCAAGTTTTCCCTTGCCAGCCTTCTTTGGTTCCTCATGAGCTTCTATAGCCTCCGTGAGACCCTTCATCAAGAGATCGCCAAATACCAATCCAGATTCTTCTGGGCTGGGGAGGGGGATAAGCAGAAGTACCATATGGTAAGCTGGCCCGGTATCTGCAAACCCAAGGACCAGGGTGGTCTTGGGATCTTGTCCTCCCGACGCATGAACATTGCCCTCCTGACCCGTTGGCTCTGGCGCATTGCCAATGGCGATGGAGGTCTTTGGCTCACCATCATCCACAACAAGTACCTTCGAGGACAGCCTCTTGCATTCTGTCAGCGCTCGAGCGGCTCCCAGTTTTGACAGGCCATCGTCCAGCTGCTACCTGTGCTTTGCATTGGCACATCCATCTCGGTTGGTACTGGGTCCTCGACCCTGTTCTGGTTTGATCGGTGGATTGGCGACACCCCCCTGGCTGCACGATTTCCGGAGCTCTTCGCCATTGCAGTTGACCCTCGTGTCTCTGTCGAGACGACCCTTATTGACTTAGGGCGCCTCGCTTTCCGCCGCCCCTTTGGCCCTCCTAAAGTTGCCTCTTGGGATGCCCTCCTTCAGGACATCGCCCTCCTCCCTATGGACGGTGTTGTCACCCCGGACGCCATCTCTTGGCGTCTGAAACCTTCCGGCTACTTCTCCACCAAATCCCTCTACGCGGCCATCGCCCCCTCGATGGCCCCCGAGCCCTTTAGTTTGATTTGGGACGTCCGCCTGCCCCTGAAGATCAAGATCTTCCTGTGGCAATGGATCCGAGGCCGCCTCCCGTCTGGTGTGGAGGTCCTTAAGAGTAATGGACCTGGGGATGGGATGTGCCCCATGTGCGACATGGTGGAGGATGCTAACCACATCTTCTTCTCGTGCTCCACGGCTCAGTTCCTTTGGTCCTGTTTCCGCGAGACGGTTGGGGGCCAGTGGTGCAACACCAACTTCCCTGACCTGCTTGCGGAAATTCACGCCTCCCCCCTCGCTACCGCCATAATAGATGGCTTTGCATTAAGGTCCTTGCCTGGACACTTTGGACCGTTCACAATAAGCTTGTCATACAGAAGGTGCCTCTTCGACGTGCTACTGACGCCATCTTTAAAATGTGTGGATACTTGCAGCTCTGGCGACCGCTTAGCCGCCCCCAGGATTGGGACGTCATCAACAACCTCCTCGCTGGCCTTCGATCGATGGCCTTCCGCTTGGCGCCTCCGCTCCCTCCGCCCCCCGGAGCCCGACTAGATGCTCTGCCGCACCCTGCGTGTGCGTGCTATTTTGTTTCTTTAGGGCTTGTTGAGCTGTGCCCTCAGCATTAAACCTTTGACTACTTGACTGTACTAGACCTTTGTGTGTGTGTGTGTGAACCTTGTTGGATGTTTGGCTTGGGCAGTTGCTTTATAATATAAAGCGGGGCGAAAATCTTTTTCAGTAAAGGATAAGTATCCAACATCTTGACAAACGAAAAACATTAGCAGAGTAATACTGTCTTCACCGAAGCTTCAGATATATTCAAATAAACTAATCCTTCATCAAACAAGTAGCAAGATATGTATGTGATTTAACATGCATGCCAATGTGAAATGAAGACTATATCATGTAGAGCCTAGTTGCCTTCTTCCACAGTTCCAGTAAAGCCAAAGGACAGGTTCTTTTGAGCTCAGCATATCCATGGCTTGCTATTATATCATCCACTTTACCCAAAGAGGCAATAAATTCAATGCAAGCATCAGTCAACTTGTTGTAGTGATGCTGATCAGCCAAAACCAGTGTAGTCACCACGGTCTTCACATCTATGTTCTTGCAAAGGATGCTTTCACATATGATCTTCAGTCTTTCCATGGCATACCGATCCGCGGCTACAAGCAAATGTCCAATAATCTCTTTGTACTCATCTTGATATTGGTAAAGATCATCCATGGTGGGCAACGAATCGGTGTATATAAAATGGAGCAGGGCCTCGAAGACTAGAGGTTGCATGTCGCCGATGATAACACAACCCATATCATTTTCCCTCAAGGCACCGTACAACTCTTCCTTAAACACCGGCGACCGCATCGCGAGCACTATCTTGTGGGCAGGAAAAGCCTCCCCTTGAACCTCGAAGGTGACATCGCTTCCCTCTTTCCGTTGCCACAACTTCCTGAGGTGATCCGTGATGTCGGATGGCGGCAACGGCACCTCAGCAAACGATTTGGGCGCTTCCGTGCAGATAGTGATGGCACACTCAATTGTGAGGCGATCGCTGTGAAGGTAAGGCGACACCTCGAGCTTGCTCTTCTTCATGCACTCGGGATGGCCGAAGCACGTTCGGTCGCCAGAGTCGAATTCTGCGGCGACCGTCCTCATCGTACGAGGCGGCGTTGATCCTGTGATGTCCACCAAACTGAGCTCGAAGGTTGCCCTCACCTTGGCCTTCTTGCTGACTAAAAAGAGATAGACCGCCACATAGCCTCCGGAATGCCCAAGCACTCCTTCCTCATAGAAACGAATCTGCCAGTTGTAAGAGCCGACGGTGAATACTTCCGATGATTGTACGTCGAGGCTAACTCGGCCGTACCCTGAGACCTCGAACACGAGCGAGCCCCGCCCTGCACGTCACGTGGACGCCGTGCATCCCATCGCCGCCTCCGTTGCCCGGTTGTCTTGTTCGTGGCCGGGGTGGTGGCCGGTGGCGGGGGAGAAGAGTTTATTAGGGTTTCTTATTAGGGTTTGCATTTGTATGGAGGGTTGGACCGGGAAGCGAAAGGAAAGAGGGTTGGGCCGGGAAGCGGAACGCGCTTCGCTATACTCTCTAAAATCGGGCCCAGGAATCCAAGTCGAATTCCTCCTTAGGACCGAATCAAATCGTGGGACGTCCTATACGCCGCTCTCTGGACGTAGCTGGGAACCGAACCTCGTACATCATGATACAGATCAGGCGCGGCCACCGACTGACCTATCACGCGTTACCGACAAGTTTGCAGCGTCCGTTTTTAAGAATCAACCCCACACAGCAGATCCGAATTACTTTCAGCATTTTAAAAGATTATTTTAAACTAGGTGTTTTCTGAATGCAAACACTTTTCAAATTGGGGAATTGCTTAAAAAATGATTTCTTTTAGAAAAGCAGGAACATTTTTCGAAATCACAAACAATTTTTCCCAAAACAGGAACAATTTTTGAAATTCCAAAAGAAAATTGGGCAAATGCAAACATTCTTTAAACTCCTGAACAAATTTGAAAACACGAACATTTATTTGAAATTTGTGAACATTTTTAAACGGGAACATTTTTGGAAACTCCAAAAAATGAAAACATGAACATTTTTTAAAATACGGTACAAGTTCTGAGAAGTTGTGTATTTTTTTAGCAGAAACATTTGGAACATTAAAAAAAACACAAACAATTGTTTTAATACACGAATATTTTTTGAAATTATGAACAAAATTTAAAAAAAAAACTACCTTCAATTTTATCATCTTTAATAAGCTAAATTTTTTTTTTGAAATTTGTGAACAGTTTTCAGAAAATAAAAATAACTTTTAAAAACAATTTTTTTAATACACGAACAAATTTTGTTAAATACGAACAAGTTTTGAATTTATGAACATAATTTTAAAACACTAAAATTTTGAATTCTGATATGTTTATAAACGCACAAACATTTTACAAAAATTCCAAACTTTTTCTGAAAATAATATAAAAGAAAAAAAATAGAAAAGAAACATAAAGGAAAAAACGAAAAGAAAAAGAATCAAAAACAGAGAAACCAAAAAAGAAGCAGAAACCAAAATTTGAAGACGCGAACATATTTTGAAATTCACGAAAAAAGTTTGAAAACAAGAACATTTTTTGAAACTTGTGAACAATTTACGAAATTTGGATATTTTCTGAAACTCCGAAATAATCAAAACATGAACATTTTTGGCAATTCACGAACAATTTTTTAAAATGGGACCTAGTTTTGTACCGCCCGAACATCTTTTGAAAAGTTGTGAACATTTTGAACAAATGATTTCACAATATTTTTTTAAATAAGAACATTTGTTGAAAGTCTCGAGCATTTTTTTAATTTATGAACATTTTTTGAAAAACAGCCATTCTTTGAAATTTCAAATGTTTTTTATGAACTTAGTTTAAAAAAGATAGAATAACCTTGAAAAGAAAAAAGAAAAATAAACAGAAAAAAAAAAAGAAAAAGCAACAAAAACAGAAGGAAAAAACAGAAAACCGGTCAAAGAAACAAAACCGGCTGGCTAGTTGGGGTTGTCATCCACGTAACTGGGCCGGCCCATAGTGTCGCTGCACGGTCGCTCGCCTGTGCGAAGCGCCGGCAGTTTGGCGCAAAGCGCGTCAAATAGGAAATTCCTCAAATCGTCTCGACGTCCCGTTAAAAGCCAACATCAATTGGACCTCCCAAGCACCGAAGCGCTGGCACCGACGACAAACTACTAGTTCCTCAGATTATCCACGGTAATGCCTAATACACTTGTGAATATCCACTAGTTAATACTCCCTTCTTTAGTGATCTGTAAAAGTTCTTATAGTAGTTTACAGAGGGAGTACCATATAATCTTGGAGGAACTCTGACTTCCCATATTCAGTTTTACAAATGGGGCCCCATCAAATGTGCAAAGCAACATCATCAAACCATACCCATGGGAATTCAATCTATAAGAAGGCGAGGTCCCGCGTTAAATTGGAAGGCCTTCCAAATGTATGCCAAATTTCCCTTTTTCTGATATACAGTTGAGTAGAACTATAACTTGTAATCTCAAGCATCTATATTCCGTTGACGCAGGATGTGATGTGAACAATTCTGTCAAAGTTGCCTCCTAAAGAGATTTCAAGGGCCGGTGTTTTGTCAAGTCACTTGATATATGTGTGATATTTCTTGCCACAAATTATGTTTCACTTGTGCTGTTGGGTGTTGCCGTGATAGTTTTTCAAGAAAAGAATATTGTGAATACATGCAGAAGTTCATTAATGATGGCAATGCAATTTTGAGAAATTTCCATGGCACGGTGGTCGAAGATTTCCATGTCAAATTTGAATTTGGCATCATGTTGGCTACTCATCTCAATAACTGAGTTGATTTTTCTGTGTCGTCATAGACAAAGAGCATTGCTATCAACTTATGTCCTGTTAACAAGGCAGTTTGGGATATCTTTTGTTACATATTCCCATTTCATCTTTTGGATACTGAAAGCATATCACGTCTAGAATGTATTCAACTTAGCTTTGTATCCTTCAGACAACCATTCGAATTCAATTGTTTCCCAAGCCTAAGAAAGCTTGACCTGGAATTCATGGATATCACTAGAAAAGATCTTCAGGTCATATTCCAATTGTTGGTATCTTAAATGGCTAAGCTTAGTCAGATGCTTCCTGGATGGCGAACTAAAGTCGGATCGTCCGTTGTCCCACCTACGACACCTAACATTTATACGTTGTAGGCTGACCAGGATAGAACTTATAGTTCTAAAATTGGATACCTTTCAATAATTCATTGTTGAGGAAATCGTTAACTGGTAGCTGCTCGGTTGGCTGGCGAGTAGGGGATTAATAGGCTAATCGGCAAGTTAATCGGCCATTTAATCAATTACTCGGGTGATTAATCGGTTAATCGGCTACTCGGTGACCCTACGAGTAGGGATTAATCTGCAAGTTAACTGGTTAATCGGATGAATTCTTGAACAGGGTTCAATATGATGGACCCAATCTTCTTATTGTTATAAATCAAGACTCGAAGCTGGAAAATGCAAATATATGTTTCTCCATGACAAATTTTCAAGACGTTGTCGGTACACTTCTCAATGGTATTTCGAGCATGGAAAATTTGGCGCTACAGATTTTTAACCCACGGCTAGAGGTTTGCTCCTGCAATGCCCTTGATGTTACAATTAAGTTTATGTAACATCGTCTAGGCAATCACCTTTGTTCTTTTGTCTTGCAGACGCCATTAGTGTTGAATAGCACATGCTTGTTTTCCCATCTTAAGTGCTTACAATTGTTAATGGGTATAACAGCTGAAGATACCGACAAGCTTCCAAATGTGGTTTCCATTCTTAGGACAACTCCGTTTATTGAGAAGTTAGAGATCCATGTAAGTACTCTTCTTGATTCTTATATATGCTACTCGTAATAGATTTCCTTTTTCTTTTGGCAGCACATTCTATTTGGTTTTAGTCCTATTATCTTGTTTCTGTTTGTGGTAGTTTATTATTTACTTCTTTCTGGGATGGAAAGGAAAATAATAACGTGCTATACAAAATAGCCGCCTCCGAAAATATGCTGTTAGCGAGACATTGTACACCGATCGATTTAGCAAGACAATTCTCTACACACTATAGCGTGCTATTAACGGCGCTATAGAGCGCTTTTTTCAGTGGGATCGATGCAAAAAATTGTATCGCAAGCAATTGAGTTGGACACCAAAGTTCAAATGGTGGGACCTTAATACATGTGTAATGGATTAGCATGTATAAGTGCTAATCATATATACTACCATGTTTTCATCTTGCAGTTCACTGTCGGTTGTCACCTTTGTTTTGCGGACAAGGGTACTCCGGGCAATCAGCCCCTTCAACAGCGTGAATATAAGTATCTGAAGAGTATACACATGACAGGATATAAAGGAGCAGGAGATCAACATGAACTTCTTCTACATGTTGTGGAGAATGCCCTTGCGTTGGAGGTATTAAGGTGGAGATAGCTCAACGGCTTGATCAAGATTACTACGCAAATGTATTTTGCAAGAAAAAGCGTTGCTCCGAGCGTGTTGCTCTGCATGCTATATCTTGTCTCAATGCAAAACTTTCCCCAAAGGTGAGCTTTACGTCATGTAGGTAGGGCTGCTTTAGAGGAAGCAAGTTTGTATTATACCAGTAAGTGTGTATGTGCAATGTGCGTCTTGTTGAAATGCAAAATTTGAATTTCTGAAAGCACAAGTGCTCCCTGGGTGATTTTGGTAATTAATGTCAACATATCTCTTGTTGGACTAATACTTTTATCT
Source organism: Triticum dicoccoides (assembly GCF_002162155.2). Classification (NCBI taxonomy): domain Eukaryota; kingdom Viridiplantae; phylum Streptophyta; class Magnoliopsida; order Poales; family Poaceae; genus Triticum; species Triticum dicoccoides. The sequence continues at coordinate 177,731,100 of NC_041384.1, forward strand.
AGTATATTTCAGATGAGTTCAACAGTGGAGTGGCGTGGACAAGAGTATGTGGAACCCCTTCAATATGCTAAGGACAGAACATTGGCAAAAGCTCAAAGCTCAAGACTCTACATTTTCATTTTACTGATCCAAGATCACATTGAGTCCACAGGAAAAGCCAATACTATTAAAAGGGAGTGAGGTGTTGCTTAATGGCTTGCTTGCTCAAAGTGCTTAGTGATACGCTCCAAAGCCCTAAACCACTTTCTCATATCCATATATGTCCTAAATCTAAAGTCAAACTCGGCCCCACCGATTTGATCTGTCTAGCGCCACCGAGTTCATTTGACATAGCCACTGCCAGAAATCCTAATCAGTTCGATCTCACCAATGGGATCTCAGTCTCACCCAGATGGGCTTGCAAACTCTTTGTTGCCTCTTGCAGTTATTTCGGTCTCACCGAGATATGCAATCGGTCCCACCGAGTTTGCTCGACCAACTCTCTGTTTGCTTATTACCAAAATCGGTCTCACCGAGTTTGAGTAATCAATCAAACTGAGTTGAGGTTTTACCCTAACCCTAGCACACCGGTCACATCGATTTGATCATATCGGTCCCACCGAAAATTCTCACGTTCACATTTTGAACTAAATCGGTCTGATCGAGTTTGAGTATTCGGTCCCACCAAGTTGGTAAATTGTGTGTAACGGTTAGATTTTGTGTGGAGGTGATACGTCCATTTTGCATCATGCTTTTATATCGATATTTATTGCATTATGGGTTGTTATTACACATTATGTCACAATACTTATGCCTATTCTCTCTTATTTTACAAGGTTTACATAAAGAGGGAGAATGCCGGCAGCTGGGATTTCTGGGCTGGAAAAGGAGCAAATATTAGAGATCTATTCTGCACAGCTTCAAAAGTCCTGAAACTTCATGGAAGATGTTTTCAGAATATATAAAAAATACTGAGTGCAAGGAGTTCACCAGGGGGGCCACACCCTGCCCACGAGGGTGGGGGGCGCGCCCTACCCCTGTGGGCGCGCCCCCCTACCTCGTGGGCCCCCTGATGGCCCTCCGATGGCCATCTTCTGCTATATGGAGTCTTTCGATGAGGAAAAAAATCATAAGCCATCTCCTCGGACGAAACTCCACCACCACGAGGCGGAACCTTGGCGGAACCAATCTAGGGCTCTGGCGGAGCTGTTCTGCCGGGGAAACTTCCCTCCGGGAGGGGGAAACCATCGCCATCGTCATCACCAACGCTCCTCTCATCGGGAGAGGGCAATCTCCATCAACATCTTCACTAGAACCATCTCCTCTCAAAACCCTAGTTCATCTCTTGTATCCAATTCTTGTCTCCAAGTCCGGGATTGGTACTAGTAGGTTGCTAGTAGTGTTAATTACTCCTTGTAGTTGATGCTAGTTGGTTTATTTGGTGGAAGATCATATGTTCAGATCCTATATGCATATTAACACCCCTCTGATTATGAACATGAATATGCTTTGTGAGTAGTTACGTTTGTTCTTGAGGACATGAGAGAAGTCTTGCTATTAATAGTCATGTGAATTTGGTATTCGTTCGATATTTTGATGAGATGTATGTTTTCTCTCCTCTAGTGGTGTTATGTGAACGTCGACTACATGACACTTCACCATTATTTGGGCCTAGAGGAAGGCATTGGGAAGTAATAAGTAGATGATGGCTTGCTAGAGTGACAGAAGTTTAAACCCTAGTTTATGCATTGCTTCGTAAGGGGCTGATTTGGATCCATATGTTTCATGCTATGGTTAGGTTTACCTTAATACTTTTGTTGTAGTTGCGAATGCTTGCAATAGAGGTTAATCATAAGTGGGATTCTTGTCCAAGTAAGGACAGTACCCAAGCACCGGTCCACCCACATACCAAATTATCAAAGTACCGAACGCGAATCATATGAACATGATGAAAACTAGCTTGACGATATTCCCATGTGTCCTCGGGAGCGCTTTTCTCTATATAAGAGTTTGTTCAGGCTTGTCCTTTGCTACAAAAGGGATTGGGCCACCTTGCTGCACTTTATTTACTTTTGTTACTTGTTACTCGTTACAAATTATCCTATCACAAAGCTATCTGTTACCACTTATTTCAGTACTTGCAGAGAATACCTTGCTAGAAACCGCTTATCATTTCCTTCTGCTCCTCGTTGGGTTCGACACTCTTACTTATCCAAAGGACTACGATAGATACCCTATACTTGTGGGTCATCAAGACTCTTTTCTGGCGCCGTTGCCGGGGAGTGAAGCGCCTTTGGTAGGTGGAATTTGGTAAGGAAAATTTATATAGTGTGCTGAAATTTACTTTCACTTGTTACTATGGAAAGTAATCCTCTGAGTGGCTTGTTCAGGGTATCTTCATCCCGACCAGTAGAGCAAAGAGTTGCTCCTCAACCTACTGAAAATTAAAATGTCTGCATTGAAATTCCTTCGGGTATGATAGAAAAACTGCTAGCTAATCCTTTTACAGGAGATGGAACAACGCATCCTGATGAGCACCTAATATATGTGGATGAAGTTTGTGGATTATTTAAGCTTGCAGGTGTACCCGAGGATGTTATTAAGAAGAAGGTCTTCACTTTATCTTTGAAGGAAGATGCATTGACATGGTATAGGCTATGTGATGATACAGGGTAATGGAACTACAAACGATTGAAATTGGAATTTCATTAGAAGTTTTATCCTATGCATCTTGTTCATCGTGATCGCAATTATATATATAATTTTTGGCCTCGCAAGGGAGAAAGCATCACTCAAGCTTGGGGGAGGATTAAATCAATGTTATATTCATGCCCCAATCATGAGCTCTCAAGAGAGATGATTATTCAAAATTTATATGCTCGGCTTTCTGATAACAATCACACCATGCTCGATACTTCTTGTGCTGGCTCTTTTATGACGAAGACTATTGAATTCAAATGAGATTTATTGAAAAGAATTAAACGCAACTCTGAAGATTGGGACCTCGACGAAGGTAAGGAGTCAGGTATGACACCTAAGTTTGATTGTGTTAAATCTTTTATGGATACCGATGTTTTCCGTAAATTTATCACTAAATATGGGCTTGACTCTGAGATAGTAGCTTGTTTATGTGAATCTTTTGCTACTCATGTTGATCTCCCCAAGGAGAAGTGGTTTAAATATCATCCTCCCATAGAAGTAAAAGTAGCTACACCTATTAAAGTTGAAGAAAAGACTATCACTTATACTGATCCTATTGTTCCTACTTCTTATGTTGAGAAACCACCTTTCCCTGTTAGGATAAAGGATCATGCTAAAGCTTCAACTGTGGTTCGTAAAAGCAATATTAGAACATATACACCTCCTGAGCAAGTTAAAGTTGAACCTAATATTGCTATTGTTAAAGATCTCTTGTCTGATAATATTGATGGGCATGTTATTCATTTCCTTGATGAGACTGCTAGAATTGCTAAACCTAGTGCTAAAGATAAAAACATACATGTGGTAGGCATGCCTGTTATTTCTGTTAAAATAGGAGATCATTGTTATTATGGCTTATGTGATATGGGTGCTAGTGCTAGTGCAATACCTTATGACTTATACAAAGAAATTATGCATGATATTGCACCTTCTGAAATAGAAGATATTGATGTCACAATTAAACTTGCCAGTAGAGATACTATTTAACCAATGGGAATTGTTAGAGATGTTGAAGTCTTGTGTGGGAAAACTAAATATCCTGCTGATTTTCTTGTTCTTGGTTCCCCACAAGATAGTTTTTGTCCCATTATATTTGGTAGACCCTTCTTAAACACTGTTAATACTAAGATAGATTGCAAAAATGATGTTGTTACTATCGGTTTAGATGATATGTCTCATGAATTTAATTTCTCTAAATTTAGTAGACAACACCTGAAGAAGAATTACCTAGTAAGGATGAAATTATTGGTCTTGCTTCTATCGCCGTACCTCCTAGTGATCCTTTAGAACAATATTTGCTAGACCATGAAAATGATATGTTTATGAACGAAAGAAGGGAAATAGATGAAGTATTCTTTAAATAGAAACCTATTCTGAAACACAATTTGCCTGTTGAAATCCTAGGGGATCCTCCTCCACCCAAGGGTGACCCCGTGTTTGAGCTTAAACCATTGCCCGATATTCTTAAATATACTTATCTTGATGAGAAAAAGATATATCCTGTTATTATTAGTGCTAACATTTCAGAGCATGAGGAAGAGAGATTATGGAAAACTCTGAAGAAGCACCGTGCTGCTATTGGGTATACTCTTGATGATCTTAAGGGCATTAGTCCCACTCTATGTCAACATAAAATAAATTTGGAAGAAGATGATAAACTAGTTTGTGATCATCAACGACGGCTGAATCCTAAAATGAAAGAAGTGGTAAGAAAGGAAATAAGCTCCTTAAGGCAGGTATAATCTATCCCGTTGCTGATAGTCACTGGGTAAGTCCTGTCCTTTGTGTCCCTAAGAAGGGAGGTATTACTGTCGTTCCTAATGATAAAGATGAATTGATTCCTCAAAGAATTATGACAAGTTATAGGATGGTAATTGATTTCCACAAATTAAATAAGGCCACTAAAAAGGATCATTACCCCTTACCTTTTATCGATCAAATGCTAGAAAGATTATCCAAACATACACATTTTTGCTTTCTAGATGGTTATTCTGGTTTCTCTCAAATACCTGTATCAGCCAAGGATCAATCAAAGACTACTTTTACTTGCCCTTTTGGTACTTTTGCTTATAGACGTATGCCTTTTGGTTTATGTAATGCTCCTGCTACCTTTCAAAGATGCATGATGGCTATATTCTCTGACTTTTGTGAAAAGATTTGTGAGGTTTTCATGGACGATTTCTCCGTCTATGGATCTTCTTTTGATGATTGCTTGAGCAACCTTGATCGAGTTTTGCAGAGATGTGAAGAAACTAATCTTGTCTTGAATTGGGAAAAGTGCCACTTTATGGTTAATGAAGGTATTGTCTTGGGGCATAAAGTTTCTAAAAGAGGTATTGAAGTTGATAAAGCTAAGGTTGATGCTATTGAAAAGATGCCATATCCCAAGGACATCAAAGGTATAAGAAGTTTCCTTGGTCATGCCGGTTTTTATAGGAGGTTCATTAAGGACTTCTGAAAAATTTCTCGGCCTCTGGCTAATTTATTACAAAAAGATATACCATTTGTTTTTGATGATGATTGCGTAGAAGCATTTGAAATACTTAAGAAAGCATTGATCTCTGCACCTATTGTTCAGCCACCTGATTGGAATTTACCCTTTGAAATTATGTGTGATGCTAGTGATTATGTTGTAGGTGCTGTTCTAGGGAAAAGAGTTGATAAGAAATTAAACGTTATTCAATATGCTAGTAAAACCCTAGACAATGCTCAAAGAAATTATGCTACTACTGAAAAAGAATTCTTAGCAGTTGTATTTGCTTGTGATAAGTTCAGACCTTATATTGTTGATTCTAAAGTAACTATTCACACTAATCATGCTGCTATTAAATATCTTATGGAAAAGAAAGATGCTAAACCTAGACTTATTAGATGGGTTCTCTTGCTACAAGAATTTGACTTACATATTGTTGATAGAAAGGGAGCTGAGAACCCCGTTGCAGACAACTTGTCTAGGTTAGAAAATGTGCTTGATGACCCACTACCTATTGATGATAGCTTTCCTGATGAGCAATTAAATGTCATAAATGCTTCTCATATTGCTCCATGGTATGCTGATTATGCTAATTACATTGTTGCCAAATTCATACCACCTAGTTTCACATACCAGCAAAAGAAAAAGTTCTTCTATGATTTGAGGCATTACTTTTTGGGATGACCCACATATTTATAAAGGAGTAGATGGTGTTATTAGACGTTGTGTACCTGAGCATGAACAGGAACAGATCCTACGCAAGTGTCACTCCGAAGCTTATGGAGGACACCATGCTGGAGATAGAACTGCACATAAGGTATTGCAATCTGGTTTTTATTGGCTTACTCTCTTCAAGGATGCCCGTAAGTTTGTCTTATCTTGTGATGAATGTCAAAGAATTGGTAATATTAGTAGACGTCAAGAAATGCCTATGAACTATTCACTCGTTATTGAACCATTTGATGTTTGGGGCTTTGACTATATGGGACCTTTTCCTGCCTCTAATGGATATACACATATTTTAGTTATTGTTGATTACGTTACTAAGTGGATAGAAGCTATTCCAACTAGTAGTGTTGATCATAACACTTCTATTAAAATGCTTAAATAAGTTATTTTTCCAAGATTTGGAGTCCCTAGATATTTAATGACTGATGGTGGTTCACATTTTATTCATGGCGCTTTCCATAAAATGCTTGCTAAGTATGATGTTAATCATAGAATTGCATCCCCTTATCACCCTCAGTCTAGTGGTCAAGTAGAATTGAGTAATAGAGATCTCAAATTAATTTTGCAAAAGACTGTCAATAGGTCTAGAAAGAATTGGTCCAAGAAACTTGATGATGCATTATGGTCCTATAGAACTGCATATAAAAATCCTATGGGTATGTCTCAGTATAAAATGGTTTATGGAAAAGCATGTCACTTACCTCTCGAACTAGAACACAAGGCATATTGGGCTATTAAAGAGCTCAATTATGATTTTAAACTTGCCGGACAGAAGAGGTTATTTGATATTAGCTCACTCGATGAATGGAGAACCCAAGCCTAAGAAAATGCCAAGTTGTTTAAAGAAAAAGTTAAAAGATGGCATGATAAAAGGATACAAAAGCATGAGTTTAATGTAGGTGACTATGTATTGCTATAAAACTCTCATTTAAGATTTTTTGTAGGAAAACTTCTCTCTAAATGGGAAGGTCCTTACGTTATCGAGGAGGTCTATCGTTCCGGTGCCATAAAAATCAACAACTTCGAAGGCACAAAACCGAAGGTGGTGAACGGTCAAAGAATCAAACATTATATCTCAGGTAATCCCATAAATGTTGAAACCAATGTTATTGAAACCGTAACCCTGGAGGAATACATAAGGGACACTTTTCGGAATGTTTCAGACTCCGAAAAGGAATAGGTATGTGGTACGGTAAGTAAACCGACTCCAAAACAATTTTAAGGCAATATTTCTCCGTTTTGGAATATTTAGAAAAATAGAAAAATAAGAAGCAGTCCGGGAAGGACACGAGGCCTCCACGAGGGTGGAGGGCGCGCCCTACCCTACCGGGCGCGCCCCCTACCTCGTGGGAACCTCATGCACTCTCCGGACTCAGTTTTCTTACATGACACGTATTTTGGTCGGTAATAATTCATTATATAATCTCCCGGAGGTTTTGGCTCCCATATCACACAATTATCCGCTATTTGTGTTTCGAGCTGTTGCTGCTACAGATTAGAGCAAGATGTCTTGGCAAGAGTCAGTCGATGAGAGCCGGGTGTCTCATCTGGAACCGAGATTAATGACAAACAACAACGTTGACCTCTTTGGGCCAGCAACGGAGGAAGAGATGGAGGCTGATTTGAAGAGGATAGATGCCATGGAAGAGGATCAAGAAGTCACTTCCCGCTTCCGAGCTGGATTCACAATGGGAGAACTGCAGAGCTCGGCTATTCCAAACTCGGTTATCCCTTCCAATGTTAGATTACTTTCTTATGAGAATGTGAAAAAGAGTGTCACTGGTTCTCCCGCAGCTATGCAGCACCCTTGGGTGCAGGGAACTTTGGTTGTTACAGGAAAACTCCGAAAGGAAATAATGGACCTCAAGCAGCAAGTCAATAAGCACGAGGAGGAGAATCGTATCCTGAGGGGCATCATCGCCAAGAATAACACATCACCATCCCCGAAAAGTAATCACATGGGTATGGGCACTCCCCTTGGCAACTGCCAAGCTTGGGGGAGTGCCCCGGTATCGTATCACTATCACTTTTATCTTTACCGTTTTTCTTAGTTCGATCCTTTTGATAATATCTTGATCTAGTAGCATAAAGTTTTTAGTATGATCTAGTTGTGAGCTTTGCGTTATGATCCTTCTATGTAATCGAGTCCGTGAGCTATATATAATAAAGATTAGTGTTGAGTCAAGGGCTTGATTATTTTGCCATGATCTTGAGTGGATAAAAGAAAAGAGAAATAAATAAAAAAGGAAACAAATAGATCATATGGATCTTATGGAGAGTAATGAGCTCACATAGAAAAAGTATGATGAATAAAAGTTGTTGAGAGTTGACAAACATAGTTTTGGTCATCGTTGCAATTAATAGGAAGTAATAAAGAAAGAGAGGTCTTCACATATAAATATACTATCTTGGACATCTTTTATGATTGTGAGCACTCATTAAAATATGACATGCTAAAGAGTTGACGTTGGACAAGAAAGAGAACGTAATGGGTTATGTTTTCTTACATCTGAGATAAATTATATTGTCATGGATCATCCAACTGTTGGAAATATGCCCTAGAGGCAATAATAAAATGATTATTATATTTCCTTGTTCATGATAATTGTCTATTATTCATGCTATAATTGTATTATCCGGAAATCGTAATACATGTGTGAATACATAGACCACAATGTGTCCCTAGTGAGCCTCTAGTTGACTAGGTCGTTGATCAACAGATAGTCATGGTTTCCTGGCTATGGACATGGGGATGTCATTGATAACGGGATCACATCATTAGGAGAATGATGTGATGGACAAGACCCAAACCTAAGCATAGCACAAAGATCGTGTAAGTTCGTTTTGTGAGAGCTTTTCTAATGTCAAGTATCATTTCCTTAGACCATGAGATTATGCAACTCCCGGATACCATAGGAGTGCTTTGGGTGTATCAAACGTCACAACGTAACTGGGTGGCTATAAAGGTGCACTACGGGTATCTCCGAAAGTGTCTGTTGGGTTGGCACGAATCGAGACTGGGATTTGTCACTCTGTATGACGGAGAGGTATCTCCGGGCCCACTCGGTAATGCATCATCATAATGAGCTCAATGTGACCAAGGGGTTGGTCACGGGATCATGCATTACGGTACGAGTAAAGTGACTTGCCGGTAACGAGATTGAACAAGGTATTGGGATACCGACGATCGAGTCTCGGGCAAGTAACATACCGTTTGACAAAGGGAATTGAATACGGGATTGATTAAGTCCTCGACATCGTGGTTCATCTGATGAGATCATCTAGGAGCATGTGGGAGACAACATGGGTATCCAGATCCCGCTGTTGGTTATTGACCGGAGAGGCGTCTCGGTCATGTCTGCGTGTCTCCCGAACCCGTAGGGTCTACACACTTAAGGTTCGGTGACGCTAGGGTTGTAGAGATATTAGTATGCAGTAACCTGAAAGTTATTCGGAGTCCCGGATGAGATCTCGGACGTCACGAGGAGTTCCGAAATGGTCCGGAGGTAAATATTTATATGTAGGAAGTCCAGTTTCGGCCAGCGGGAAGGTTTCGGGGGTTACTGGTATTGTACCGGGACCACCGGAAGGGTCCCGGGGGTCCACCGGATGGGGCCACTTATCCCGGAGGGCCCCATGGGCTGAAGTGGCGTGGGAACTAGCCCCTGATGGGCTGGTGAGCCCCACCCAAGGGCCCAAGGCGCCTAGGGTTGGAAACCCTAGGGGGCCGTTGCCCCCCGAGGGGCATGCGCCCCCTGGTTGGAAACCCTAAGGGGGCCGTTGCCCCAGGGGCCGCCGCCCCCCCTTTTAGATGGGATCTCCAAGGGGGCATGCCCCCTATATATATAGTGGAAGGGAGGGAGGGCAGCCGCACCTTGCTCTTGGCGCCTCCCTCTCCCTCCGTAACACCTCTCCTCCCCGCTTATGCTTGGCGAAGCCCTGCTGGGATCCCGCTGCATCCACCACCACGCCGTCGTGCTGCTGGATCTTCATCAACCTCTCCTTCCCCCTTGCTGTATCAAGAAGGAGGAGACGTCTTCCCAACCGTACGTGTGTTGAACGCGGAGGTGCTGTCCGTTCGGCACTTGGTCATCGATGATTTGGATCACGGCGAGTACGACTCCATCATCCCCGTTCACTTGAACGCTTCCGCTCGCGATCTACAAGGGTATGTAGATGCACTCCTATTCCCCTCATTGCTAGAATACTCCATAGATTGATCTTGGTGATGCGTAGAATTTTTTTTTAATTTCTGCTACGATCCCCAACAGTGGCATCATGAGCTAGGTCTATGTGTAGTTACTATGCACGAGTAGAACACAAAGTAGTTGTGGGCGTCGATATTGTCAATTTGCTTGCCGTTACTAGTCTTATCTTGATTCGGCGGCATCGTGGGATGAAGCGGCCCAGACCAACCTTACACGTACGCTTACGTGAGACAGGTTCCACCGACTGACATGCACTAGATGCATAAGGTGACTGGCGGGTGTCTGTCTCTCCCACTTTAGTCGGATCGGATTCGATGAACAGAGTCCTTATGAAGGGTAAATAGAAATTGGCAATTCACGTTGTGGTTTTGGCGTAGGTAAGAAACGTTCTTGCTAGAAACCTATAGCAGCCACGTAAAAACTTGCAACAACAATTAGAGGACGTCTAACTTGTTTTTGCAGCAAGTGTTTTGTGATGTGATATGGCCAAAGATTGTGATGAATGATGAATGATATATGTGATGCATGAGATTGATCATGTTCTTGTAATAGGAATCACGACTTGCATGTCGATGAGTATGACAACCGGCAGGAGCCATAGGAGTTGTCTTTATTTATTTATGACCTGCATGTCAACATAAACGTCATGTAATTACTTTACTTTATTGCTAAAGCGTTAGCCATAGTAGTAGAAGTAATAGATGACGAGACAACTTCAAGAAGACACGATGATGGAGATCATGATGATGGAGATCATGGTGTCATGCCGGTGACAACGATGATCATGGAGCCCCGAAGATGGAGATCAAAGGAGCAAATGATATTGGCCATATCATGTCACTATTTGATTGCATGTGATGTTTATCATGTTTTACATCTTATTTGCTTAGAACGACGGTAGCTTAAATAAGATGATCCCTCGTAATAATTTCAAGAAAGTGTTCCCCCTAACTGTGCACCGTTGCGAAGGTTCGTTGTTTCGAAGCACCACATGATGATCGGGTGTGATATATTCTAACGTTCGAATACAACGGGTGTAAGACAGATTTACACACGCAATACACTTAGGTTGACTTGACGAGTCTAGCATGTACAGACATGGCCTCGGAACACAAAAGACCAAAAGGTCGAGCATGAGTCATATAGAAGATACGATCAACATGAAGATGTTCACCGATGTTGACTAGTCCGTCTCACGTGATGATCGGACACGGCCTAGTTAACTCGGATCATGTTATACTTAGATGACTGGAGGGATGTCTATCTGAGTGGGAGTTCATTTAATAATTTGATTAGATGAACTTAATTATCATGAACTTAGTCTAAAATCTTTACAATATGTCTTGTAGATCAAATGGCCCATGTTGTCCTCAACTTCAACGCGTTCCTAGAGAAAACCAAGCTGAAAGACGATGGCAGCAACTATACGGACTGGGTCCGGAACCTGAGGATCATCCTCATAGCTTCCAAGAAAGATTATGTCCTAGAAGCACCGCTAGGTGACGCACCCGTCCCACAGAACCAAGACGTTATGAACGCTTGGCAGACACGTGCTGATGATTACTCCCTCGTTCAGTGCGTCATGCTTTACAACTTAGAACCGGGGCTCCAAAAGCGTTTTGAGAGACACGGAGCATATGAGATGTTCGAAGAGCTGAAAATGGTTTTTCAAGCTCATGCCCGGGTCGAGAGATATGAAGTCTCCGACAAGTTCTTCAGCTGTAAGATGGAGGAAAATAGTTCTGTCAGCGAGCACATACTCAAAATGTCTGGGTTGCATAACCGCTTGACTCAGCTGGGAGTTAATCTCCCGGATGACGCGGTCATTGACAGAATCCTTCAGTCGCTTCCACCTAGATACAAGAGCTTTGTGATGAACTTCAATATGCTGGGGATGGAAAAGACCATTCCTGAAGTATTTGCAATGCTTCAATCAGCAGATGTAGAAGTCAAAAAGGAACATCAAGTGTTGATGGTGAATAAAACCACTAAGTTTAAGAAAGGCAAGGATAAGAAGAACTTCAAGAAGGACGGCAAGGGAGTTGCCGCGCCCGGTAAGCAAGCTGCCGGGAAGAAGCCAAAGAATGGACCCAAGCCCGAGACTGAGTGTTTTTATTGCAAGGGAAGTGGTCACTGGAAGCGGAACTGCCCCAAATACTTAGCGGACAAGAAGGCCGGCATCACGAAAGGTATATGTGATATACATGTAATTGATGTGTACCTTACCAGTACTCGTAGTAGCTCCTGGGTATTTGATACCGGTGCGATTGCTCAATTTGTAACTCAAAGCAGGAGCTGTGAAATAAACGGAGACTAGCGAAGGACGAGGTGATGATGCGCGTCGGGAATGGTTCCAAGGTCGATGTGATCGCCGTCAGCATGCTACCTCTACATTTACCTACGGGATTAGTTTTAAACCTCAATAATTGTTATTTAGTGCCAGCTTTGAGCATGAACATTGTATCAGGATCTTGTTTAATACGAGATGGCTACTCATTTAAATCCGAGAATAATGGCTGTTCTATTTATATGAGAGATATGTTTTATGGTCATGCTCCGATGGTGAATGGTTTATTCTTAATGAATCTCGAGCGTAATTCTACACATATTCATAGTGTGAATACCAAAAGATGTAAGGTTGATAATGATAGTCCCACATACTTGTGGCACTGCCGCCTTGGTCACATAGGTGTCAAACGCATGAAGAAGCTCCATGCAGATGGACTTTTAGAGTCTCTTGATTACGAATCATTTGACACGTGCGAACCATGCCTCATGGGTAAGATGACCAATACTCCGTTCTCAGGAACAATGGAGCGAGCAACCAACTTATTGGAAATCATACATACTGATGTGTGCGGTCCAATGAGTGTTGAGGCTCGCGGTGGCTATCGTTATGTTCTCACCCTCACTGATGACTTGAGTAGATATGGGTATGTCTACTTAATGAAACACAAGTCTGAGACCTTTGAAAAGTTCAAGGAATTTCAGAGTGAGGTTGAGAATCAACATGACAGGAAAATCAAGTTCTTGCGATCAGATCGTGGGGGAGAATACTTGAGTCACGAATTTGGCACACACTTAAGAAAATGTGGAATAGTTTCACAACTCATGCCACCTGGAACACCTCAGCGTAATGGTGTGTCCGAACATCGTAATCGCACTCTATTAGATATGGTGCGATCTATGATGTCTCTTACGATTTACCGCTATCATTTTGGGGCTATGCTTTAGAGACTGCCGCATTCACTTTAAATAGGGCTCCGTCGAAATCCGTTGAGACGACACCGTATGAATTATGGTTTGGGAAGAAACCTAAGCTGTCGTTTCTAAAAGTTTGGGGATGCGATGCTTATGTCAAGAAACTTCAACCTGAAAAGCTCGAACCCAAATCGGAAAAATGCGTCTTCATAGGATACCCTAAAGAAACTGTTGGGTATACCTTCTACCTCAGATCCGAAGGCAAGATCTTTGTTGCCAAGAATGGGTCCTTTCTAGAGAAAGAGTTTCTCTCGAAAGAAATAAGTGGGAGGAAAGTAGAACTTGATGAAGTATTACCTCTTGAACCGGTAAATGGCGCAGCTCAAGAAAATGTTCCTGAGGTGCCTGCACTGACTAGAGAGGAAGTTGATGATGATGATCATGAAACTTCAGATCAAGTTGCTACTGAACTTCGTAGGTCCACAAGGACACGTTCCGCACCAGAGTGGTACGGCAACCCTGTCTTGGAAATCATGTTGTTAGACAACGGTGAACCTTCGAACTATGAAGAAGCGATGGCGGGCCCGGATTCCAACAAATGGCTAGAAGCCATGAAATCCGAGATAGAATCCATGTATGAAAACAAAGTATGGACTTTGACTAACTTGCCCAAAGATCGGCGAGCCATAGAAAATAAATGGATCTTTAAGAAGAAGACAGACGCGGATGGTAATGTGACCATATATAAGGCTCGACTTGTCGCTAAGGGTTATCGACAAGTTCAAGGGGTTGACTACGATGAGACTTTCTCACCCGTAGCGAAGCTGAAATCCGTCCAAATCATGTTAGCAATTGTCGCATTCTATGATTATGAGATATGGCAAATGGACGTCAAAACGGCATTCCTTAACGGCTTTCTTAAGGAAGAATTGTATATGATGCAGCCAGAAGGTTTTGTTGATCCTAAGAATGCTAACAAGGTGTGCAAGCTCCAACGCTCAATCTATGGGCTTGTGCAAGCATCTCGGAGTTGGAACATTCGCTTTGATGAGATGATCAAAGCGTTTGGGTTTATGCAGACTTATGGAGAAGCCTGCGTTTACAAGAAAGTGAGTGGGAGCTCTGTAGCATTTCTCATATTATATGTGGATGACATACTATTGATGGGAAATGATATAGAATTCTTGGAAAGCATAAAGGCCTATTTGAACAAGTGTTTTTCAATGAAGGACCTTGGAGAAGCTGCTTATATATTAGGCATCAAGATCTATAGAGATAGATCGAGATGCCTCATCGGTCTTTCACAAAGTACGTACCTTGACAAGATATTGAAGAAGTTCAATATGGATCAGTCCAAGAAGGGGTTCTTGCCTGTATTGCAAGGTGTGCGATTGAGCACGGCTCAATGCCCGACCACGTCAGAAGATATAGAAGAGATGAGTGTCATCCCCTATGCCTCAGCCATAGGGTCTATTATGTATGCCATGCTATGTACCAGACCTGATGTAAACCTTGCCGTAAGTTTGGTAGGTAGGTACCAAAGTAATCCCGGCAAGGAACACTGGACAGCGGTCAAAAACATCCTGAAGTACCTGAAAAGGACCAAGTATATGTTTCTTGTTTATGGAGGTGGCGAAGAGCTCGTCGTAAAGGGTTACGTTGACGCTAGCTTCGACACAGATCGGGATGACTCTAAGTCACAAACCGGATAGGTGTATATTTTGAATGGTGGGGCAGTAAGCTAGTGCAGTTGCAAGCAAAGCGTCATGGCGGGATCTACATGTGAAGCAGAATACATGGCAGCCTCGGAGGCAACACAAGAAGCAATCTGGGTGAAGGAGTTCATCACCGACCTAGGAGTCATACCCAATGTGTCAGGGCCGTTGACTCTCTTCTATGACAACACTGGAGCTATTGCCCTTGCCAAGGAGCCCAGGTTTCACAGGAAGACCAGGCATATCAAGCGTCGCTTCAACTCCATTCGTGAAAGTGTTCAAAATGGAGACATAGAAATTTGTAAAGTGCATACGGACCTGAATGTAGCAAATCCGTTGACTAAACCTCTCCCTAGAGAAAAACATGATCAACACTAGAATTCGATGGGTGTTCGATTCATCACAATGTGACTAGATGATTGACTCTAGTGCAAGTGGGAGACTGTTGGAAATATGCCCTAGAGGCAATAATGAAATGATTATTATATTTCCTTGTTCATGATAATTGTCTATTATTCATGCTATAATTGTATTATCCAGAAATCGTAATACATGTGTGAATACATAGACCACAATGTGTCCCTAGTGAGCCTCTAGTTGACTAGGTCGTTGATCAACAGATAGTCATGGTTTCCTGGCTATGGACATGGGGATGTCATTGATAACGGGATCACATCATTAGGAGAATGATGTGATGGACAAGACCCAAACCTAAGCATAGCACAAAGATCATGTAAGTTCGTTTTGTGAGAGCTTTTCTAATGTCAAGTATCATTTCCTTAGACCATGAGATTGTGCAACTCCCGGATACCGTAGGAGTGCTTTGGGTGTATCAAACGTCACAACGTAACTGGATGGCTATAAAGGTGCACTACGGGTATCTCCGAAAGTGTCTGTTGGGTTGGCACGAATCGAGACTGGGATTTGTCACTCCGTATGATGGAGAGGTATCTCTGGGCCCACTTGGTAATGCATCATCATAATGAGCTCAATGTGACCAAGGGGTTGGTCACGGGATCATGCATTACGGTACGAGTAAAGTGACTTGCCGGTAACGAGATTGAACAAGGTATTGGGATACCGATGATCGAGTCTCAGGCAAGTAACGTACCGATTGACAAAGGGAATTGAATACGGGATTGATTAAGTCCTCGACATCGTGGTTCATCCGATGAGATCATCGAGGAGCATGTGGGAGCCAATATGGGTATCTAGATCCCTCTGTTGGTTATTGACCGGAGAGGCGTCTCGGTCATGTCTGCGTGTCTCCCGAACCCGTAGGGTCTACACACTTAAGGTTCGGTGACGCTAGGGTTGTAGAGATATTAGTATGCAGTAACCCGAAAGTTTTTCGGAGTCCCGGATGAGATCCCAGATGTCACGAGGAGTTTCGGAATGGTCCGGAGGTAAAGATTTATATATAGGAAGTCCAGTTTTGGCCAGCGGGAAGGTTTCGGGGGTCCACCGGATATGTCCCGAGGGTCCACCGGATGGGGCCACCTATCCCGGAGGGCCCCATGGGCTGAAGTGGCGTGGGAACCAGCCCCTGATGGGATGGTGCGCCCCACCCAAGGGCCCAAGGCGCCTAGGGTTGGAAACCCTAGGGGGCCGTTGCCCCCCGAGGGGGCATGCGCCCCCCTGGTTGGAAACCCTAAGGGGGCCGTTGCCCCCAAGGGCCGCCGCCCCCCCTTTTAGATGGGATCTCCAAGGGGGCATGCGCCCCCCTATATATAGTGGAAGGGAGGGAGGGCAGCTGCACCTTGCTCTTGGCGCCTCCCTCTCCCTCCGCAACACCTCTCCTCCCCGCTTGTGCTTGGCGAAGCCCTGCCGGGATCCTGCTGCATCCACCACCACGCCGTCGTGCTGCTGAATCTTCATCAACCTCTCTTTCCCCCTTGCTGGATCAAGAAGGAGGAGACGTCTTCCCAACCGTACGTGTGTTGAACGCGGAGGTGCTGTCCGTTCGGCACTTGGTCATCGGTGATTTGGATCACGACGAGTACGACTCCATCATCCCCGTTCACTTGAACGCTTCCACTCGCGATCTACAAGGGTATGTAGATGCACTCCTATTCCCCTCGTTGCTAGAATACTCCATAGATTGATCTTCGTGATGCGTAGAATTTTTTTTAAATTTCTGCTACGGTTCCCAACACCAACATGGTTGAGCTTGCCTTTCCCCCTCATGCTAGCCAAATTCATCGCACCAAGTAGAGATACTACTTGTGCTTCCAAATACGCTCAAACCAGTTTTGCCATGAGAGTCCACCATAGCTACCTATGGATTGAGTAAGATCCTCCAAGTAAGTTGTCATCGGTGCAAGCAATAAAAATTGCTCTCTAAATATGTATGACTTATTAGTGTGGGAGAAAAAAAGCTTTATACGATCGTGTGATATGGAAGAAATAAAAGCGACAGACTGCATAATAAAGGTCCATATCACAAGTGGCAATATAAAGTGATGTTCTTTCGCATTAAGATTTTGTGCATCCAACCATAAAAGCGCATGACAACCTCTGCTTCCCTCTGCGAAGGGCCTATCTTTTACCTTTATCTCCTACCTTACATAAGAGTCATGGTGATCTTCACCTTTCCTTTTTGCATTTTATCCTTTGGCAAGCACAATATGTTGGAAAGATACTGGTATATATGGCTAATTGGATGTGAGTTTTCATGAACTATTATTGTTGACATTACCCTAGAGGTAAAACATTGGGAGGCAAAACTATAAGCCCCTATCTTTCTCTGTGTCCGATTAAAACTCCATACCCATAAGTATTGCGTGAGTGTCAGCAATTGTGAAAGACTATATGATAGTTGAGTATGTGGACTTGCTAAAAAGCTCTTATATATTGACTCTTTCCTATGTTATGATAAATTGCAATTGCTCCAATGACTGAGATTATAGTTTGTTAGTCTTCAATGAAGTTTACGATTCATACTTGAAATTGTGATTGAATTATTAGTCTAGCATAAGAAATCATATGACAAGAATTATATAAGTTGTTGTTCTAAGAATGATCATGATGCCCTCATGTCTGTATTTTACTTTTATCGACACCTCTATCTCTAAACATGTGGACATATTTTTCGATTTCGTCTTTCGCTTGAGGACAAGTGAGGTCTAAGCTTGGGGGAGTTGATACATCCATTTTGCATCATGCTTTTATATCGATATTTATTGCATTATGGGCTGTTATTACACATTATGTCACAATACTTATGCCTATTCTATCTTATTTTACAAGGTTTACATAAAGAGGGAGAATGCCGGCAGCTGGGATTCTAGGCTGGAAAAGGAGCAAATATTAGAGACCTATTCTGCATAGCTCCAAAAGTCCTGAAACTTCACAGAAGATGTTTTCAGAATATATAAAAAATACTGAGCGCAAGAAGTTCACCAGGGGGCCACACCCTGCCCATGATGGTGGGGGGCGTGCCCCCTACCTTGTGGCCCCCCTGATGGCCCTCCGACGGCCATCTTCTGCTATATGGAGTCTTTCGATGAGGAAAAAAGCATAAGCCATCTCCTCGGACGAAACTCCGCCGCCACGAGGTGGAACCTTGGCGGAACCAATCTAGGGCTCTGGCGGTGCTGTTCTGCTGGGGAAACTTCCCTCCGGGAGGGGGAAATCATCGCCATTGTCATCACCAATGCTCCTCTCATCGGGAGAGGGTAATCTCCATCAACATCTTCACTAGCACCATCTCCTCTCAAAACCCTAGTTCATCTCTTCTATCCAATTCTTGTATCCAAGTCCGGGATCGGTACTAGTAGTGTTAATTACTCCTTGTAGTTGATGCTAGTTGGTTTATTTGGTGAAGATCATATGTTCAGATCCTATATGCATATTAATACCCCTCTGATTATGAACATGAATATGCTTTGTGAGTAGTTACGTTTGTTCTTGAGGACATGGGAGAAGTCTTGCTATTAGTAGTCATGTGAATTTGGTATTCATTTGATATTTTGAAGAGATGTATGTTGTCTCTTGCTACGTCTTGATCATGCGTTGGTTTTCCCTGAAGAGGAAGGGATGATGCAGCAGAGTAGCGTAAGTATTTCCCTCGGTTTTTGAGAACCAAGGTATCAATCCAGTAGGAGGCCACGCGCAAGTCCCTCGTACCTACACAACACAAAGAGCTCAACACAACCAACACGATTAGGGGTTGTCAATCCCTTCACGGTCACTTACGGAAGTGAGATCCGATAGATAATATTTTTGGTATTTTTGATATAAAGATGCAAAGTGAAAAGTAAAAGGCAAAGTAAAAAACAAAACAAGATTAAAGTGATGGAGATTGATATGATGAGAATAGATCCGGGGGCCATAGGTTTCACTAGTGGCTTCTCTCGAAAGCATAAGTTTTCTACGGTGGGTGAACAAATTAATGTTGAGCAATTGACAGAATTGAGCATAGTTATGAGAATATATAGGCATGATCATGTATATAGGCATCACGTCCGTGACAAGTAGATCGAAACGATTATGCATCTACTACTATTACTCCACTCATCGACCGCTATTCAGCATGCATCTAGAGTTTTAAGTTAAAAATAGAGTAACGCTTTAAGCAAGATGACATGATGTAGAGAGATAAATTCATGCAATATGAAATAAACCCCATCTTGTTATCCTCGATGGCAACGATACAATACGTGTCTTGCTGCCCCTTCTGTCACTGGTAAAGAACACCGCAAGATCGAACCCAAAGCTAAGCACTTCTCCCATGGCAAGAACTACCAATCTAGTTGGCCAAACCAAACGGATAATGCGAAGAGACTTGCAAAGATAACCAATCATACATAAAAGAATTCAGAGAAGATTCAAATATTGTTCATAGATAGACTTGATCATAAACCCACAATTCATCGGTCTCAACAAACACACCGCAAAAGAAGAAGATTACATCGAATAGATCTCCACAAGAGAGAGGGAGAACATTGTATTGAGATCCAAAAAGAGAGAAGAAGCCATCTAGCTACTAACTATGGACCCGAAGGTCTGAGGTAAACTACTCACACTTCATCGGAGAGGCTAGGATGATGTAGAAGCCCTCCGTGATGACGGCCCTCTTCCGGCGGAGCTCCGGAAGATGCCCCAAGATGGGATCTCGTGGATACAGAAAGTTGCGGTGGTGGAATTAGGTTTTTGGCTCCTGTTCTAATCGTTTGGGGGTACGTGTGTATATATAGGAGGAAGAAGTACGCCGGAGGAGCAACGAGGAGCCCATGAGGCAGGGGGCGCGCCCTAGGGGGGCACCCTCGTGACCGCCTCTTTTGTTCCTTGGAGCAGGGTCCAAGTCTCCTAGATCACGTTCGGTGAGGAAATCATGTTCTCGAAGATTTTATTCCGTTTGGACTCCGTCTGATATTCTGTTTCTTTGAAACACTGAAATAGGCAAAAAACAGCAATTCTGGGCTGGGCCTCCGGTTAATAGGTTAGTCCCAAAAATAATATAAAAGTGGAAAATAAAGCCCAATATAGTCCAAAACAGTAGATAATATAGCATGGAGCAATCAAAAAGTATAGATACGTTGGAGACGTATCAGGCATCCCCAAGCTTAATTCCTGCTCGTCCTCGAGTAGGCAAATGATAAAAAGAGAATTTTTGATGCGGAGTGCTACTTGGCCTAATTTCAATGCAAAATTTCTTAATTGTGGTATGGATATTCAGATTAGAAAGATTCAAGACAAAAGTTCATATTGACATAAATAATAATAACACTTCAAGCATACTAATAAAGTAATTATGTCTTCTCAAAATAACATGGCCAAAGAAAGTTATCCCTACAAAATCATATAGTCTGGCTATGCTCTATCTTCACCACACAAAGTATTTAAATCATGCACAACCCCGATGACAAGCCAAGCAATTGTTTCATACTCTAACTTTTTCAATCTTCATGCAATACATGAGCGTGAGCCATGGACATAGCACTATGTGGAATAGAATGGTGGTTGTGGAGAAGACAAAAAGAGGGGAAGATAGTCTCACATCAACTAGGTGTATCAACGGGCTATGGAGATGCCCATCAATAGATATCAATGTGAGTGAGTAGGGATTGCCATGCAACGGATGCACTAGAGCTATAAGTATATGAAAGCTCATCAAAAGAAACTAAGTGGGTGTGCATCCAACTCGCTTGCCCATGAAGACCTAGGGCAATTTGAGGAAGCCCATCATTGGAATATACAATCCAGGTTCTATAATGAAAAATTCCTACTAGTATATGAAAGTGACATAACGAGAGACTCTCTATCTTGAAGATCATGGTGCTACTTTGAAGCACAAGTGTGGTAAAAGGATAGTAACATTGTCCCTTCTCTCTTTTTCTCTCATTTTTTTATTTGGGCCTTTTCTCTTTTTTATGGCCTCTTTTTTTTCATTCGGAGTCTCATCCCGACTTATGGGGGAATCATAGTCTCCATCATCCTTTCCTCACTTGGGACAATGCTCTAGAAAATGATGGTCATCACACTTTTATTTTTCTTACAGCTCAGCAATTACAACTCGATACGTAGAACAAATATGACTCTATATGAATGCCTCCGGTGGTGTACCGGGATATGCAATGAATCAAGAGTGACATGTATGAAATAATTATGAATGGTGGCTTTGCCACAAATACGATGTCAACCACATGATCATGCTAGCAATATGACAATGATGGAGCGTGTCAAAATAAACAGAACGGTGGAAAGTTGCATGGCAATATATCTCGGAATGGCTATGGAAATGACATGATAGGTAGGTATGGTGGCTGTTTTGAGGAAGGTATATGGTGGGTGTATGATACCAGCGAAAGGTGTGCGGTATTAGAGAGGCTAGAAATGGTGGAAGGATGGGAAATAGTGCATATAATCCATGGACTCAACATTAGTCATAAAGAACTCATATACTTATTGCAAAAATCTAGAAGTTATCAAAGCAAAGCATTACACGCATGCTCCTAGGGGGATAGATTGGTAGGAAAAGACCATCGCTCTTCCCCGACCGTCACTCATAAGGAAGACAATCAATAAATAAATCATGCTCCGACTTCATCACATAACGGTTCGCCATACGTGCATGCTACGGGAATCACAAACTTTAACACAAGTATTATTTAAATTCACAACTACTAAACTAGCATAACTCTAATATTATCACCTCCATATCTCAAAACAATTATCATGCTTCAATCTTCTCTTAGTATTCAACGCACTCAAAAGAAAATTTCACATATCTTGAACACCAAGCATATTTATATTAAGCAAATTACCATGCTATCAAGACTCTCAAAATAATTTAAATGAGGCATGAGAGATCAATAGTTTATTTAAAACAAACCACCACCGTGCTCTAAAAGATCTAAGTGAAGCACATAAAGCAAAATTATAACGCTCAAAAGATATAAGTGAAGTGCACAGAGCAAAACTACATAGCTCAAAAGATTTAAGTGAAGCATATAGAGTATTCTATCAAGCTTCAATTCAAGTATGGCTCTCTCAAAAGGTGTGTACTGCAAGGATGATTGTGGCACACTAACAAAGAAAGACACAAATAATACAAGGCGCTCCAAGCAAAACACATATCATGTTGGTGAATAAAAATATAGCTCCAAGTAAATACCGATGGAAGTGGACGAAAGAGGGGATGCCTTCCGGGGAATCCCCAAGCTTTGAATTTTTATTGTCCTTGGATTATCTTGGGGGTTCCATGGGCATCCCCAAGCTTAGGCTCTTGCCACTCCTTGTTCCATAATCCATCAAAAGAACTCACCCAAAACTTGAAAACTTCACAACACAAAACTCAATAGAAATCTCGTGAGCTCCGTTAGAGAAAGAAAACATAAAACCACTTCAAGGTACTGTAATGAACTCATTCTTTATTTATTTTGGTGTTAAACCTACTGTATTCCAACTTCTCTATGGATTATAAACTATTTTAGTAGCCATAGATTCACCAAAATAAGCAAACAACACACGAAAAACAGAATCTGTCAAAAACAGAACAGTCTGTAGTAATCTGTAACTAACGCAAACTTCTGGAACTCCAAAAAATCTACCAAAATTAGACGACCTATATAATTTGTTTATTGATCAGTAGCAATTGGAATCAGTATTTTATCACGTTCTGATGATTTTTAGTAATTCTGGCACTGAATGCAAAGTTTTTGGAAATTACAGCAAGATCAAATAACTATCATCCAAGAAGATCCAATAGGTCTAGCTTGGCACAAACACTAATTAAAACACAAAAACACATCCAAACATAGGGTATATGGGTTATTTATTCCCTAACAGCAGAAAAGCACAAAAAAACAAAAAAATTGGGTTGCCTCCCAACAAGCGCTATCGTTTAACGCCCCTAGCTAGGCATAAAAGCGAGGATAGATCTAGGTATTGCCATCTTTGGAAGGCAATCCATAAGTGGCTCTCATGATGGTTTCATATGGCAATTTTATTTTCTTTCTTGGAAAGTGTTCCATGCCCTTTTTTAATGGAAATTGGAATCTAATATTCCCTTCCTTCATATCAATAATCGCACCAACCATTCTAAGGAAAGGTCTACCAAGAATAATAGGGCAAGAAGGATTGCAATCTATATCAAGAACAATGAAATATACGGGCACATAATTCCTATTTGCAACAATAGGAACATCATTAATTCTTCTCATAGGTTTCTTAATAGTGGAATCCGCAAGATGCAAGTTTAGGGAGCAATCATCAAGATCGCGGAAATCTAGCAAATCACACAAAGTTTTGGGGACAGTGGAGACACTAGCACCCAAATCACACAAAGTTTTGGGGATAGTGGAGACACTAGCACCCAAATCACACAAAGCATAAAACTCATGATTTTTAATTTTAATTTTGATAGTTGGTTCCCACTCATCATAGAGTTTTCTAGGGATAGAGACTTTCAACTCAAGTTTTTCTTCATAAGATTGCATCAAGGCATCAACAATATGTTCGGCGAAGGCTTTCTTTTGACTATAAGCATGCGGAGAACTTAGCACGGATTGCAAGAAAGAAATACAATCAATCAAAGAGCAACTTTCATAATTAAATTCCTTGAAATCCAATATAGTGGGTTTAGCAACATCTAAATTTTTATTTCTTACAATCCCACTTTCGTCAATTTCATCATAAAGATCTAAATACTCCAAATTTTTGGAACGCCTTCTAGGTAAAGGAAGATCAAATTCAGTTTCATCAAGATTCATATTGCAAAACAAAGATTTGATAGGTGACACATCAATAACTTTTAGATCTTCATCTTGATTTTCATAAGAATTAGAAGAACACGCTTTAATAAAGGCATCTTTGGAAGCACGCATCCTAGCGGTTATTTCTTTACACTCATCAATTGAAATTCTCATGGCTTTTAGAGACTCGTTAATATCATGCTTAGGTGGAATAGACCTAAGTTTCAAAGCATCAACATCAAGAGCAATTCTATCAACGTTCCTAGCCAAATCATCAATCTTAAGCAATTTTTCTTCAATCATAGCATTAAAATTCTTTTGTGAATTCATAAACTCTTTAACACTATTCCCAAATTAAGAGGGCATCTTATTATAATTTCCATAAGAGTTGTTGTAGGAATTCCCATAATTATTAGAAGGATTACTAGGATATGGCCTAGGATTAAAATTCCCTCTATAAGCGTTGTTACCAAAATTATTCCTACCAACAAAATTCACATCCATAGATTCATTGTTATTCTCAATCAAGGTAGACAAAGGCATGTCATTAGGATCAGAAGAAACACTCTTAGTAGCAAATAATTTCATAAGCTCATCCATCTTTCCACTCAAAACATTGATTTCTTCTATCGCATGCACTTTTTTATTAGAAGATCTTTCAGTATGCCATTGAGAATAATTAACCATAATATTATCTAGGAGTTTAGTAGCATCTCCTAAAGTGATTTCCATAAAAGTGCCTCCCGCGGTCGAATCTAAAAGATTTCTAGAAGCAAAATTCAATCCGGCATAAAAAATTTGTATAGTCATCCACAAATTTAAACCATGAGTAGGGCAATTACGTATCATTAATTTCATTCTCTCCCAAGCTTGTGCAACATGTTCATGATCAAGTTGCTTAAAATTCATAATATCGTTTCTAAGAGAGATGATCTTAGCGGGAGGAAAATACTTAGAGATAAAAGCATCTTTGCACTTATTCCAAGAATCAATACTATTTTTAGGAAAAGACGAAAACCAAGCTTTAGCATGATCTCTAAGTGAAAAAGGAAATAGCTTCAATTTAACGACATCATTATCGACATCTTTTTCCTTTTTCATATCACATAAATAAACGAAGCTATTCAGATGAGTAGCGGCATCTTCACTAGGAAGGCTGGCGAATTGATCTTTCATAACAAGATTCAACAAAGCAGTATTGATTTCACAAGATTCAGTATTGGCAAGAGGAGCAATCGGAGTGCTAAGAAAATCATTATTTTTGGTATTGGTGAAGTCACACAATTTGGTAGTATCCTGAGCCATCGCGACAAACAAGCAATCTAACACACGAGCAAACAAAAGCAGATGGGCAAAAATAGGCAAATAGAGAGGGAGGATAGGGAGAGAGAGGGCGAATAAAACGGCAAGGGTGAATTGGGGGGAGAGGAAAACAAGAGGGAAATGGCAAATAATGTAATGCGGGAGATAGGGATTGTGATGGGTACTTGGTATGTTGACTTTTTGCGTAGACTCCCCGGCAACGGTGCTAGAAATCCTTCTTGCTACGTCTTGAGCTTGCGTTGGTTTTCCCTGAAGAGGAAGGGATGATGCAGCAGAGTAGCATAAGTATTTCCCTTAGTTTTTGAGAACCAAGGTATCAATCCAGTAGGAGGCCACGCGCAAGTCCCTCGTACCTACACAACACAAAGAGCTCAACGCAACCAACGCAATTAGGGGTTGTCAATCCCTTCACGGTCACTTACGGAAGTGAGATCCGATAGATAATATTTTTGGTGCTTTTGATATAAAGATGCAAAGTGAAAAGTAAAAGGCAAAGTAAAAACAAAACAAGATTAAAGTCATGGAGATTGATATGATGAGAATAGACCCAGGAGCCATAGGTTTCACTAGTGGCTTCTCTCGAAAGCATAAGTTTTCTACGGTGGGTGAACAAATTAATGTTGAGCAATTGACAGAATTGAGCATAGTTATGAGAATATATAGGCATGATCATGTATATAGGCATCACGTCCGTGACAAGTAGATCGAAACGATTATGCATCTACTACTATTACTCCACTCATCGACCGCTATTCAGCATGCATCTAGAGTTTTAAGTTAAAAATAGAGTAACGCTTTAAGCAAGATGACATGATGTAGAGAGATAAATTCATGCAATATGAAATAAACCCCATCTTGTTATCCTCGATGGCAACGATACAATACGTGTCTTGCTGCCCCTTCTGTCACTGGTAAAGAACACCGCAAGATCGAACCCAAAGCTAAGCACTTCTCCCATGGCAAGAACTACCAATCTAGTTGGCCAAACCAAACGGATAATTCGAAGAGACTTGCAAAGATAACCAATCATACATAAAAGAATTCAGAGAAGATTCAAATATTGTTCATAGATAGACTTGATCATAAACCCACAATTCATCGGTCTCAACAAACACACCGCAAAAGAAGAAGATTACATCGAATAGATCTCCACAAGAGAGGGGGAGAAAATTGTATTGAGATCCAAAAAGAGAGAAGAAGCCATCTAGCTACTAACTATGGACCCGAAGGTCTGAGGTAAACTACTCACACTTCATCGGAGAGGCTAGGATGATGTAGAAGCCCTCCGTGATGACGGCCCTCTTCCGGCGGAGCTCTGGAACAGGCCCCAAGATGGGATCTCGTGGATACAGAAAGTTGCGGTGGTGGAATTAGGTTTTTGGCTCCTGTTCTGATCGTTTGGGGGTACGTGTGTATATATAGGAGGAAGAAGTACGCCGGAGGAGCAACGAGGGGCCCACGAGGCAGGGGGCGCGCCCTAGGGGGGCACCCCCACCCTCGTGACCGCCTCTTTTGTTCCTTGGAGCAGGGTCGAAGTCTCCTGGATCACGTTCGGTGAGAAAATCACGTTCCCGAAGATTTTATTCCGTTTGGACTCCGCCTGATATTCTGTTTCTTCGAAACACTGAAATAGGCAAAAAAACAACAATTGTGGGCTGGGCCTCCGGTTAATAGGTTAGTCCCAAAAATAATATAAAAGTGGAAAATAAAGCCCAATATAGTCCAAAATAGTAGATAATATAGCATGGAGCAATCAAAAATTATAGATACGTTGGAGACGTATCATCTCTCCTCTAGTGGTGTTATGTGAACGTTGACTACATGACACTTCACCATTATTTGGGCCTAGAGGAAGGCATTGGGAAGTAATAAGTAGATGATGGGTTGCTAGAGTGACAGAAGCTTAAACCCTAGTTTATGCGTTGCTTCGTAAGGGGCTGATTTGGATCCATATGTTTCATGCTATGGTTAGGTTTACCTTAATAGTTTTGTTGTAGTTGCGGATGCTTGCAATATAGGTTAATCATAAGTGGGATGCTTGTACAAGTAAGGATAGTACCCAAGAACCGGTCCACCCACATACCAAATTATCAAAGTACCGAACGCGAATCATATGAACGTGATGAAAACTAGCTTGACGATATTCCCATGTGTCCTCGGGAGCGCTTTTCTCTATATAAGAGTTTGTTCAGGCTTGTCCTTTGCTACAAAAGGGATTGGGCCACCTTGCTGCACTTTATTTACTTTTGTTACTTGTTACTCGTTACAAATTATCCTATCACAAAACTATATGTTATGACTTATTTCAGTAGTTGCAGAGAATACCTTGCTGGAAACCGCTTATCATTTCCTTCTGCTCCTCGTTGGGTTCGACACTCTTACTTATCGAAAGGACTACGATAGATACCCTATACTTGTGGGTCATCAGGAGGCTATATATACCCCTCCACCCATCCTTCATTCATGGAGAAAGCCATCAGAAAGTGCCTACACTTCCAGCATTCATTTTCTGAGAGAGAACCACCTACTCATGTGTTGAGACCAAGATATTCCAATCCAACCACAAGAATCTTGGTCTCTATCCTTCCCCAAGTTGCTTTCCACTCAAATCATCTTTCCACCAAATGCAAATCTATGAAAGAGAGTTGAGTGTTGGGGAGACTATCGTTTTAAGGACAAGAGCAAGGAGTTCATCATCAACACACCATCTATTATCTTTCGGAGAGTGGTGTAACGCCCTCGATGCAGCTATATCTCCCACGTGTCGAAGCACGACTTAGAGGCATAACCGCATTGAAAGCAATGTCGCAAGTGAGGTAATCTTCACACAACCCATGTAATACATAAGGGAAAAAGATACATAGTTGGCTTACAATCGCCACTTCACACAATTACATGAATAAAGCAATACATCGTCCAAATACACACAATGTCCAACTACGGAACCGAAATAAAAGAAGACTACCCCAGATGCTACACAGATCCCCGATCGACCCCAACTGGGCTCCACTACTGATCAACTGGAAACGGAACAACATAAAGGACAAGATCTTCATAGAGCTCCTCCTTGAGCTTGGTTGCGTCACCTGCTCGCTAACATCAGCACCTACAAACTGCTTTTGGAAGAATCTGTGAGTCACGGGGACTCAGCAATCTCACACCCTTGCAATCAAGACTATTTAAGCTTATAGGTAGGGTAAAAGGTATGAGGTGGAGCTGCAGCAAGAGACTAGCATTTAGGTGGCTAACATACGCAAATGAGAGCGAGAAGAGAAGGCAAAAGCACGGTCGAACAACTATGATCAAGAAGTGATCCTAGAACAACCTACTCAAGCATAACTCCAACACCGTGTTCACTTCCTGGACTCCGCCGGAAAGAGACCATCACGGTTACACATGCGGTTGATGTATTTTAATTAAGGTCAACTTCAGGTTTTCTACAACCGGACATTAACAAATTCCCATCTGCCCATAACCGCGGGCACGGCTTTCGAAAGTTCAATCCCTGCAGGGTGTCCCAACTTAGCCCATCACAAGCTCTCACGGTCAACGAAGGATATTCCTTCTCCCAAGACAATCCGATCAGGCTCGGCATCCAGGTTACAAGACATCCTCGACAATGGTAAAAACAAGTCCAGCAACACCGCCCGAATGTGCCGACAAATCCTGATAGGAGCTGCACATATCTCATTCTCAGGTCACACTCAGATAGGTCAAGCTACGAGTAAAACCAACCCTCGAGTTTCCCCGAGGTGGCCCC
>NC_041384.1:177760777-177763387 GCF_002162155.2 Triticum dicoccoides
CCGCGAAACCTAAGGGAAAAAGGCTAGGTGGCGAATGGTAAAACCAATGTTGGGCATTGCTGGAGGAGTTTTATTCAAGGCGAACTGTCAAGGGGTTCCCATTATAACCCAACCGCATGAGGAACGCAAAATCTAGGAACATAACACCGATATGACAGAAACTAGGGCAGCAAGAGTGGAACAAAACACCAGGCATAAGGCCGAGCCTTCCACCCTTTACCAAGTATATAGACGCATTAATTAAATAAGAGGTATTGTGATATCCCAACAAGTAAACATGTTCCAACAAGGAACAACATCTCCATGTTCCAACAAGGAACAAACTTCAATCTTCACCTGCAACTAACAATGCTATAAGAGGGGCTGAGCAAAGCGGTAACATAGCCAAACAACAGTTTGCTAGGACAAGGTGGGTTAGAGGCTTGGTTCAACAATATGGGAGGCATGATAAAGCATGTGGTAGGTATCGCGGCAAAGGCATAGCAAAAGAGCGAGCAACTAGCAAGCAAAGATAGAAGTGATTTTGAGGGTATGGTCATCTTGCCTGAAATCCCGCAAGGAAGAAGAACGAGTCCATGAAGAAGACAAACGGACGTAGTCGAACGGATCCTCACAACTCCGGAATGAAACCGAAGCTAACACGAGAGGCAACCCGAAAAGAAGCAAGCAACAAAGTAAACAACCACCACATAATCATGGCACGATGCACAATCAAGTATGATGCATGTCCGGTTTAATTATGCATGGCATGGCAAAGTGCACAAACAAAACTACAAATTAAGTGGAGCTCAATATGCAACGAGTTGCATATTGACGGACACCACAATAATTATTTAGTTCGCTCTTGTTTATGTACCCAACAATATTAAATGTTGGTTAGCATGGCATGGGGTGAAGCATAAAAGAAACTAACTAACTAAGCAATTTAAATGGGGCCGAATATAACAAACAACCATTTTAACCATTTTAAATGTTATTATCATGATGCGAATGACATGTGCAAGTTTATGCAATTTTTATTAAAAGTTGACAAGAGCATTATGAAGCATTTGTCACCGTGGTGGAAAGGAAAGGGGTGCCCCGGCAACGATAACGAAAACGGTGCCACGGCAGCGTTCCGGTTCCGGTACTCGATTGAGATACCGATGCAAAGGGGAAGTGTGCGGATGCGTGCAAAAGATGGTGGGGCGCTCCCGGATACCGGGTGTCCCATGAATCGACGACGGTGTCAAACGAGGGAACAACTAACGTTCACGGGCGGATTACAACAATCAACATGCATCTCATACAACTCGTGCACACGGTCCATGGGTGGTCATCTCGGGGTTATACCTTTGAAGCGTGCAATCTCGGAACGGATCGAGTCGGCGTAGAGGAAGTAGTGGAAGTCGACGTTCTCGCGACGGTAGTGGAAGTAGTCGATCTCGCATGCTCTAGGGTCGACGGTAGAGGTTCTCACGATCTCAATGACGGTATTGGTACATGTTTATCGATAGTCGAACATGATGATCCGGAGAGGGTACTTGGCAACATGCACACCGTCGGTAGTTGTACACAAACGTTGTTGGACTTGACAGGTTCGAGGTCTCTGGACGTAGTGGTACACATTCACGGAGTAGGTCATACACGTCGTCGGTGGATGTTCACTTGACGGCCTTCAACGGCGGTAGTTGTTCTCGTTTAGTCATGGAAGTAGTTGCACATCTCATAGCGGTACTTGACGATTTCGGAGACGGCGGAAGACGAACTTGGTGGTCCTCGTCGTCCTGGTACTTGGCATCCTCTCGGCCTTGACGGTGATGAAACAGAACGCCATGGACGTGGTACTTGACGAATCCAGGGAACGGTAGTCGTACACGCATCGGAGAGGAACTCGACGCACCACTGGACTTGGCGATCTTGCTGAACTGAAAAGGCATAGAGGGACTTGCACGACTCTGCCTCGGGAGGTCACTGGAGATGAACGGAGGCAGCTCGACACGTGCGCTATTAGGAGGCCAGCGAAGCCATGGTGGTGATCGTAGGTTCGGAGGCATTCAAGAGGTTGACGCAGCCAACTCCTTCAGGCTGGAACACAACGGAATAGGAGCACGGCAATGCGCAGGAAGAGCAGCTGCAGTAGGGCATCGGGGTCGCGCGTGGGGTGTCCTTCGGGACTGATGCAGGGGTGTAGGCGCGCATGGAGAGGAGCCCTACACGGTTGGAGGGGTCACCGACGCTGGGATCCGGGCAGCAGAGGTCGGGGACGAGGCCAGAGAAGCGCGACGCGACACCTCTGGCCCATGGCAGGGGGCCATGGCAGGCAGACGGCGAAGGGCTTGGCAGCATGGACGAAATGGAGGGTGGCCGAGAAACCATGAGCTCGGGCAGGAGAAAGCAGGTCGGGGAGGTCCTGCGGCGGCGAGGTAGTCCTGGCTTGGGCACCGACGAGAGGAGGCAGGACGCGCGCAGCAGAGTAGCGGCAGTGCACCTCCATGGTTGAGGTCAGACAAAGGAAGGAGAGGCCGGCGTATGGTGGATCGGGGAAAGGGAGCGAGGGGTGAGGGAGCAATGGGATCGGGGGTTGCTGCGCGAGGGAGATGGTCTCGGCTCCTGGCGGTGCTGGTGGGA
>NC_041384.1:177763805-177803878 GCF_002162155.2 Triticum dicoccoides
GGGGATCGGGCGCAAGGAAAGAAGGAGACGAGCGAGAGGAAAGGTTCGATGGGGGAGAGGGCGAGGGGATCGAGATGTGGTTCCCTGGCGGCGCGAGGGAACGATGGGCACGAGGGAAGAGGAGGATCGGGCCAGGGAATGAGAGGGAGATAGGCTAGGGTTCGCTCGGGACTTAGCTGTGGGCCGGTGCTGGAGTATGTGAGGCCCAGGTGGGTAGCGGGGAGAGATGGGCCTAGGCTGGGCTTCTCTCTCTCTCTCTCTCTCTCTCTCTCTCTCTCTCTTTTCTCTTATATCTTTTAGCAGAAAAGAAAATCGAGAGAGGGAAAAGAAGGAGAGGGTTAGGAAAGGATTTTGCGCATAGGGATAATTTCCCCAGACTTGTAAAAATGAGCTTCATCCCGCAAAATAGAAGTGGGCACGCGGTTGAAGTTGAATTCAAACTCATTTGAAATTAATTCAAATGATTTGAATAGGAAGTGAGGTTTGGGAAGGTCCAAAAATGTTGAGACTTTTGGAGGAGCCTCAAAAAAAAGAATTTTCGGCAAGGTTTGGAGATCAACTCGAAGGAGAAAGGCATGGGGTTATCTGCACGTGTGTTATGGGTGATTCCAAATTATTGGAATATAATTTATATAGCTCCCTAAAATATTGGGAGAATATGTTTTAAAGAGTAATCACCATAGTGAATATCCCTCAATTTAAATGGACAGAAGATCCATGGAATTTATTTAGTTGAGTTAAGAAAAGAAATGACATGATGGCATGATGACATGATGCAATGCACATGATGCAAAGACGAAAGCGATGAACCAAACAAATCACACGACGAAACCTGGAAACCCTGGAAGGCAACTGAAGCTCCGGTCTTGGGGCGTTACAACACTCCACCACTATGAGAGGATCTCGTCCCGAGATCTAGAATGGCACCGGAGGGAAAAGGAAGAGGAAGATAAGAGGTAAAACTAAGTTGCTTCTTTGACAAACGAGTGAAACCAAGAACCTTGAGAGGTTAAACAATTTCGAGAAAAGAATACAACGGAGATGAACAAAGTTGAAAACACTCCATTGGAAAAGAGGAACGAGGAAGAACAAATTCGGGCAGCACTCCAATTGAAAAGAGATGGAAGACTTGATAAGATGAAAAAGAACTTGAGCAGAGAGCACAACTCTCCGGTTAAATGGGATAAGGAAGGAAAAGAATATGGTCTTGACAAACCGAGATGCGGAGTGAAAAGAGCAACATCACTAGACCTCTAGGAGAAAGAATAGAATATTGAAATAAAATAATGGAGAAGAAAAAGCAAACTTCTGCCACAAAAGAGCTTGAAAAGGCATCCTTAGGAGAAGGGTCGAACAAAGATGTTGGAAAACCAGCAATGAAAAGAATAAGGTTGTAGTGGGCTTATTAAAACATCTCGAAATTATGAGGTGAAATTCGGCCACTAATGGAAACAATAGATTGGATTGATATGAACAAGATGAGAAACTTATTTCACCGGGAGGATAGATGAAGAACTTGGGTCATTTGGGAGCACCATAAATAGCAAATGATCCTTAGGGAAAGCTTTATGTGGAATATAACCCAAGGTAACTCAAATGACGAGATAGATGGATTTAAAATATCTCATTCTTGATAACTTGTGAATCATGAAACATGAACTCAAATTCTCAAGAATGACATAATACCACCTCCAATGATACGGTAGAAAAAATTGCACTGTGAATTACAATATGAGGAAAACTTGAGCTTCATAGAAAAGAATCTTGATGAGCACTTCGAGAAGGAATTAAATCCTTGATGAACCATCATGTAGAACCTTCATGAAGAACTCCAGTAAACAAAGGAATGATCAAATGAAAAGAAGTGAAGTAGAGAGCACAAGGTGAAACCTTGTGATGATTTAGATGAATCTTCGCGACGAGATAATGCGGAAAAGCTTGTAACTCCAGGAAAAGAAAAGATGAACAACAGAAATCAAGAATTTAGATGAACCTCCGGAATAAGGAATTAATCACTTGGATGAAACAAGAATAAGGATTATGTTATGCGTATCCTTCACCAATTTATATTGATGACAAACAATGGATTTGGCATACTACTTATCCTCGTAGAAAGATTAACATAGATATAGCGCAAACTTGAGAAAAGACTTCAATGATCCACCGATAGAATTTGGAAGGCATGAATGAATAAATTGATATGATAAACGAAGGAATAAGAATCTTGGAAGAAGCACCGTAAGGATTGGATATGAACGAAGTTGTCGGCGTTCTAGGAATGGGGGTCCCCAGACTTGCCTGGCTGCGGCCTGCGGCGTGGCTCAAAGGGGGGCACAGTGCGGACCATCTTCACCAACACAAACCCAAGACCCTCGCGAGGGGCCAAGCCTCGCGGGGTGGACGACATGGAGCTTCCTCAGGCGCGGCCTCGTCAGGCTGGCTCACGAGGAGGCAGAGAGATCGAGGCGGGGTACCTCACGAGGTGCCCGTGACGCAAGCCATGACGACCGGGGGCGCCAGGCGGGTGCCAGCCCGCGCAATGTCCTCCCTTCCTCTTTGGTGCAAAGGGGGCAAGCACAGCTGCAGAGTACCGAGGCATCAGGCAAAGGTTTCCATTTCGGTGCAATGAGACCAAGACCAGGAGGACTACGAGACGGAGGTCACCGTGGAGCCCAAGACGGCGTCATCACCAGAGCTTTGCGCAGGCGAAGACTACTTTTGTCAGGATAGCTAATACTAGCTGCCCCCCTTCAAATTAGCCCGCCATTGTTGGCTCCCTTCCCGCTCGATATTTGGGAAGAGGACCAGGGCCTCTATAAATAGGACCAGCCACCCACATCGGAGAGGGAGAAAGAGGAAGGAGAGAGACAAAGGGGAGAGAGACCGAAGGGCAGAGAGACAGAGAGAGAGAGAGAAAGGTGACTGAGCTCCTCCCAGCAGTTCATCGCCCCAGCCAAGAACAGACCCTCGCGAGGCTATTCTTCCTTGTATTGTTCAACATCATCAGCCCAAGAGGCAATCCACCACACCACACACTGGAGTAGGGTATTACACCACAACAGTGGCCCGAACCAGTATAAACCCTGTGTCTCTTGCGTTGTTCTTTCCTTAGTTTAGATCCCAGGAAGGCGGAGGGGTGCAGGTAGGTAGGAGGCAAAATCTCCGCGCGCACCCCAGTGTTCGAACCTCAAGGGTCTGCCGGAACCCGAAATCCGACATTTGGCGCGCCAGGTAGGGGTGCGCCGGAATCCACCTTCTACCACTTCGCGCCCCATCGCGTCGTCGTCACCATGTCCGGCGACCAGGCGGGCAACTCAGATCCGTGGGCGGCGTGGCCCGCCCGCGCAGAGTCGCTTGCCTCGGGCGACCCCGTGCCCCAGGCAGCTCGCGGTCCGCAGGGCGCTGCGGGCCGCGGGCGACGCGGACAGGCTCTGACAGCTCTCACACTGCGGCAGGCGCGGTCGGCAGCAAGGGCCTCCAATCACGCCGCAACCACGACACCGTACACCCGCAGGGAGCAGGCGAACTCGAGGGTCGCGCTCATGGTGGCCCGAGAGCTGCTGCAGTGCAGGCTGCTGGAGGGCGGCCGCGACGTGCTGCTGGAGCGAGTGGCAGAGATCCTGGGCTTCGCCGCCTTGGGGGCTCACCCCTTCTCCACCCAGCTCCCATCTCAAGCCCAGGGCGGTCCGCGCGGGCTCCGCACGCGCCCGCGGGCTCCAAGGCTACTCCAACGCCAGCGAAGATGTCAACACCGGACCGGCAGCGGCGCTGCCCCCGCTCCCGGTCTGCGAAGAAGAAGGACTCGACGCGGCCCGCGACCCCAATGGACAGCCGCGTTGCCACCCCATGATGGGCGCGTCAGGCAGGACCGCGTGGCATGCGGGGCATTACAGCCTGGCATTCGGGATGACGGCGCCGGAGGAATACGTGCCCCTCATGATGGACCAAGGACACCCACACGAGGGCGAACAAGGCTCGCTCCTCAGCCCAAGCTGGGGGGACGAGGCGCCAGAAGCTGAGCCTTTCCGGGAGCCTCGGGACGGTCCCACTGGCCACGACGGCGCCAACGATTATCGGGTACCGCTAATTTTTCGGGAGCA
Source organism: Triticum dicoccoides (assembly GCF_002162155.2). Taxonomy (NCBI): domain Eukaryota; kingdom Viridiplantae; phylum Streptophyta; class Magnoliopsida; order Poales; family Poaceae; genus Triticum; species Triticum dicoccoides. The sequence goes on from NC_041384.1 coordinate 177,767,906, forward strand.
GGCATACGCTAACCATGGATCGCAGGAGGTGCAGGTCGCCACAACGAGAAGCTGCCCCGCTCCCACAGTCTCCTGCCCCTCGGGAGGAGGGCGCAGGGGGCTGTAGGAGAGGGGCCGGGATCCGACATCACCACCGCGGCGTTTGGAGCAAGGTGCTCTCAGGAGGTAGGCCCTCCGCTGGGGAGGTGCCTCAGGGCCTGCCCCCGACGGAGGACCCGTGGTCGTCGGGGGAACCGCTGGCGACCGCTCTACCCCATCGGCGGCGTCCTGGTTTCCGGTCGTCGTTGATGGCACTAGAGTGTGGCGCAAGGCGGGGCCCTCATCTGGCGATATGAAGCAAGGCCAGTACCCGTGAAGAAGGCCCAGTGCTTGTGAAGCTTGCCGCCCCGTGACACTCTCACGTAATAATGAGTGGGGCTGTACACGCCCCAAAGTCTCAGGGGTGCCGGCCTCAGGCTCTGGGGCTCCCTCCCACGCCCAGTGGCAGCATTTAGCTCCGCGCTGGTGAGAAGACGTCCAAGACTAGACTAGGTGCCGGACGCGGCCTTTTGTTTGCTTTCGTCGCTTTTCCCTTTGGTTGTCGCTTTCCCCCGCTGGATTCAAGTTGGATTCGAATTTGAGATTTGCGTGTGTTCGGGGAAGGGTTGCTTAGTCTCGTTCGAGCAATTTCTCGCGTTTTGGTTACCACTTCGCCTCAGCTGCCTCCCCTCACGAGCCCCTCGCGGGCCGGGTCAGGCCTAGCTTGCGCGCAGCCCAGACTGCCGCCGACGTGACCTCTCAGGAGGGTGTTTTACTGCAGATCCTACGAACCCAATCAGGGAACACTCAAAACACCCCAACCTGTCGGCGTTCTGGGAACGGGGGTCCCCAGACTTGCCTGCCTGCGGCCTGCGGCGTGGCTCAAAGGAGGGCCCAGCGCGGCCCATCTTCACCAACACAAACCCAAGACCCTCGTGAGGGGCCAAGCCCCGCGGGGCGGATGAAACGGAGCTCCTCAGGAACGGCCTCGTCAGGCTGGCTCACGAGGAGGCGGAGAGATCAAGGCGGGGTACCTCACGAGGTGCCCGTGACGCAAGCCATGACGACCAAGGGTGCCAGGCGGGTGCCAGCCCGCGCAGTGTCCTCCTTTCCTCTCTGGTGCAAAGGGGGCAAGCGCAGCCGCGGAGTACCGAGGCATCAGGCAAAGGTTGCCATTTCGGTGCAACGAGACCAAGACCAGGAGGACTACGAGACGGAGGTCACCGTGGAGCCCAAGACGGCGTCATCACCAGAGCTTTGCACAGGCGAAGACTACTTTTGTCAGGATAGCTGATACTAGCTGTCCCCCTTCAAATTAGCCCGCCATTGTTGGCTCCCTTCCCACTCGATATTTGGGAAGAGGACCAGGGCCTCTATAAATAGGACCAGCCACCCACAGAGCAAAGGAGGCCGAGGGGCAGAAGGAGAGAGCAGAGAGAGAGAGACAGAGAGAGAGAGAGAGAGAAAGGTGACTAAGCTCCTCCCAGCAGTTCATCGCCCCAGCCAAGAACAGACCCTCGCGAGGCTGTTCTTCCTTGTATTGTTCATCATCATCAGCCCAAGAGGCAATCCACCACACCACACACTGGAGTAGGGTATTGTTGGGGAACGTTGCAGAAAATTAAAATTTTTTCTACGGTTTCACCAAGATCCATCTATGAGTTCATCTAAGCAACGAGTCTAGGGAGAGAGTTTGCATCTACATACCACTTGTAGATCACGTGCGGAAGCTTGCAAGGTGATGATGTAGTCGTACTCGACGTGATCCAAATCACCGATGACCAGCGCCAAACGGACGGCACCTCCGCGTTCAACACACGTACGGAACAGCCACGTCTCCTCCTTCTTGATCCAGCAAGGAAGGGAGGAGAGGTTGAGGGAGATGGCACCAGCAGCAGCACGACGGCGTGGTGTTGATGGAGCTGCAGTACTCCGGCAGAGCTTCGCTAAGCACTATGGAGTTGGAGGAGGTGTTGGGGAGGGAGAAGGAGGCAACCAAAGGCCAAGGCGTTCAGGTATGAAGTCCCTCCTCTCCCCCACTATATATAGGGGTGCCAAGGGGGGTGGCCGGCCCTAGGAGATCCAATCTCCTAGGGGGTGCGGCGGCCAAGGGGGGTTTTCCCTCCCCCCAAGGCACCTAGGAGGTGCCTTACCCTCCTAGGACTCTTGCCCCCCTTGAACCCTAGGCGCATGGGCCTATGTGGGGCTGGTGCCCTTGGCCCATTAGGCCAAGGCGCACCCCCACACAGCCCATGTGGCCCCCCGAGACAGGTGGACCCACCCGGTGGACCCCCGGGACCCTTCCGGTGGTCCCGGTACAATACCGATAACCCCGAAACTTGTCCCGATGCCCGAAACAGGACTTCCCATATATAAATCTTTACCTCCGGACCATTCCGGAACTCCTCGTGACGTCCGGGATCTCATCCGGGACTCCGAACAACATTCGGGTTACTGCATATACATATCCCTATAACCCTAGCATAACTGAACCTTAAGTGTGTAGACCCTACGGGTTCGGGAGACATGCAGACATGACCGAGACTCTCTTAGTCAATAACCATCAGCGGGATCTGGATACCCATGATGGCTCCCACATGCTCCTCGATGTTGTCATCGGATGAACCACTATGTCGAGGATTCGATCAAATCCTGTATGCAATTCCCTTTGTCAATCGGTACGTTACTTGCCCGAGACTCGATCGTCGGTATCCCAATACCTTGTTCAGTCTCGTTACCGGCAAGTCACTTTACTCGTACCGTAATGCATGATCCCGTGTCCAACACCTTGGTCACTTTGAGCTCATTATGATGATGCATTACCGAGTGGGCCCAGAGATACCTCTCCGTCATACGGAGTGACAAATCCCAGTCTCGATCCGTGTCAACCCAACAGCTACTTTCGGAGATACCTGTAATGCACCTTTATAGTCACCCAGTTACGTTGTGACGTTTGGCACACCCAAGGCATTCTTACGGTATCCGGGAGTTACACGATCTCATGGTCGAAGGAAGAGATACTTGACACTTGCAAAGCTCTAGCAAAACGAACTACACGATCTTTTATGCTATGCTTAGGATTGGGTCTTGTCCATCACATCATTCTCCTAATGATGTGATCCCGTTATCAATGACATCCAATGTCCATAGTCAGGAAACCATGACTATCTGTTGATCACAACGGGCTGGTCAACTAGAGGCTTACCAGGGACATAGTGTGGTCTAAGTATTCACATGTGTATTACGATTTCCGGATAATACAGTTATAGCATGAATACAAGACAATTATCATGAACAATGAAATATAATAATACTTTTATTATTGCCTCTAGGGCATATTTCCAACAGTCTCCCACTTGCACTAGAGTCACTAATCTAGTTACATTGTGATGAATCGAACACCCATAGAGTTCTGGTGTTGATCATGTTTTGCACGCGAGAGAGGTTTAGTCAGCGGATCTGCGACATTCAGATCCGTGTGTACTTTGCAAATCTCTATGTCTCCATCTTGAACATTTTCACGGATGGAGTTGAAACGACGCTTGATGTGCCTGGTCTTCTTGTGAAACCTGGGCTCCTTTGCGAGGGCAATAGCTCCAGTGTTGTCACAGAAGAGTTTGATCGGCCCCGACGCATTGGGTATGACTCCTAGGTCGGTGATGAACTCCTTCACCCAAATCGCTTCATGTGCTGCCTCCGAGGCTGCCATGTACTCCGCTTCACACGTAGATCCCTCCACAACGCTCTGCTTGCAGCTGCACCAGCTTACTGCTCCACCATTCAACATATACACGTATCCGGTTTGTGACTTAGAGTCATCCAGATCTGAGTCGAAGCTAGCGTCGACGTAACCCTTTACGACGAGCTCTTCGTCTCCTCCATAAACGAGAAACATGTCCTTTGTCCTTTTCAGGTACTTCAGGATATTTTTGACCGCTGTCCAGTGTTCCTTGCCGGGATTACTTTGGTATCTTGCTACCAAACTTACGGCAAGGTTTACATCGGGTCTGGTGCACAGCATGGCATACATAATAGATCCTATGGCTGAAGCATAGGGGATGACACTCATCTCTTCTTTATCTTTTGCCGTGGTCGGTGACTGAGCTGAGCTCAGTCTCATACCTTGTAATACAGGCAAGAACCCCTTCTTGGACTGATCCATTCTGAATCTCTTCAAAATCTTATCAAGGTATGTGCTTTGTGAAAGACCTATGAGGCGTCTCGATCTATCTCTATAGATCTTGATGCCTAATATATAAGCAGCTTCTCCAAGGTCCTTCATTGAAAAACACTTATTCAAGTAGGCCTTAATGCTGTCCAGAAATTCTATATTATTTCCCATCAGGAGTATGTCATCTACATATAATATGAGAAATGCTACAGAGCTCCCACTCACTTTCTTGTAAACGCAGGCTTCTCCATAAGTTTGCATAAACCCAAACGCTTTGATCATCTCATCAAAGCGAATGTTCCAACTCCGAGATGCTTGCACCAGTCCATAAATGGATCGCTGGAGCTTGCATACTTTGTTAGCGTTCCGAGGATCGACAAAACCTTCCGGCTGCATCATATACAGTTCTTCCTTAAGATGCCCGTTAAGGAATGCTGTTTTGACGTCCATCTGCCATATCTCATAATCATAGTATGCGGCAATTGCTAACATGATTCGGACGGACTTTAGCTTCGCTACGGGAGAGAATGTCTCGTCGTAGTCAATCCCTTGAACCTGTCGATAACCCTTAGCGACAAGTCGAGCTTTATAGATGGTAACATTACCATCCGCGTCCGTCTTCTTCTTAAAGATCCATTTGTTTTCTATCGCTCGCCGATCATCGGGCAAGTCTGTCAAAGTCCATACTTTGTTTTCATACATGGATTCTATCTCGAATTTCATGGCTTCAAGCCATTTGTTGGAATCCGGGCCCGCCATTGCTTCTTCATAGTTCGAAGGTTCATTGTTGTCTAACAACATGATTTCCAGGACAGGGTTGCCGTACCACTCTGGTGCGGAACGTGTCCTTGTGGACCTACGAAGTTCAGCAGTAACTTGATCCGAAGTACCTTGATCATTATCATGGATTTCCTCTTCAGTTGGTGTGGGCATCACAGGAATGGTTTCCTGTGCTGCGTCACTATCCCGCTCAAGAGGTAGTACTTCATCGAGTTCTACTTTCCTCCCACTTACTTCTTTCGAGAGAAACTCTTTTTCCAGAAAGCATCCGTTCTTGGCAACAAAGATCTTGCCTTCGGATCTTAAGTAGAAGGTATACCCTATAGTTTCCTTAGGGTATCCTATGAATACGCATTTTTCCGACTTGGGTTCGAGCTTTTCAGGTTGAAGTTTCTTGACATAAGCTTCGCATCCCCAAACTTTTAGAAACGATAGCTTAGGTTTCTTTCCAAACCATAATTCATACGGTGTCGTCTCAACGGATTTAGACGGTGCCCTATTTAAAGTGAATGTAGCTGTCTCTAGAGCGTATCCCCAAAATGATAGCGGTAAATCGGTAAGAGACATCATAGACCGCACCATATCCAATAGAGTGCGATTACGACGTTCGGACACACCGTTTCGCTGAGGTGTTCCAGGCGGCGTGAGCTGTGAAACGATTCCACATTTCTTTAAGTGTGTACCAAATTCGTGACTTAAGTATTCTCCTCCACGATCTGATCATAAGAATTTTATCTTTCGGTCACGTTGATTCTCCACCTCATTCTGAAATTCCTTGAACTTTTCAAAGGTCTCAGACTTGTGTTTCATTAAGTAGACATACCCATATCTACTCAAGTCATCTGTGAGAGTGAGAACATAACGATATCCTCCGCGAGCCTCAACGCTCATTGGACCGCACACATCGGTATGTATGATTTCCAACAAGTTGGTTGCTCGCTCCATTGTTCCGGAGAACGGAGTCTTGGTCATTTTGCCCAAGAGGCATGGTTCGCACGTGTCAAACGATTCATAATCAAGAGACTCTAAAAGTCCATCGGCATGGAGCTTCTTCATGCGCTTGACACCAATGTGACCAAGGCGGCAGTGCCACAAGTATGTGGGACTATCGTTATCAACTTTAAATCTTTTGGCATCTACACTATGAACATGTGTAATATTACGGTCGAGATTCATTAAGAATAAACCATTGACCATCGGAGCATGACCATAAAACATATCTCTCATATAAATCGAACAACCATTATTCTCAGACTTAAATGAGTAGCCATCTCGTATTAAACGAGATCCTGATACAATGTTCATGCTCAAACTTGGCACTAAATAACAATTATTAAGGTTCAAAACTAATCCCGTAGGTAAATGTAGAGGCAGCGTGCCGACGGCGATCACATCGACTCTGGAACCATTCCCGACGCGCATCGTCACCTCGTCCTTTGCCAGTCTCCGTTTATTTCGTAGCTCCTGCTGTGAGTTACAAATATGAGCAACGGCACCGGTATCAAATACCCAGGAGTTACTACGATTACTGGTAAGGTACACATCAATCACATGTATATCAAATATACCTTTGGTGTTGCCGGCCTTCTTATCCGCTAAGTATTTGGGGCAGTTCCGCTTCCAGTGACCCTTCCCCTTGCAATAAAAGCACTCAGTCTCAGGCTTGGGTCCATTCTTTGACTTCTTCCCGGTAACTGGCTTACCAGGCGCGGCAACATCTTTGCCGTCCTTCTTGAAGTTCTTCTTACCCTTGCCCTTCTTGAACTTAGTGGTCTTATTGACCATCAACACTTGATGTTCTTTCTTGATTTTAGCCTCTGCTGACTTCAGCATCGAGAACACTTCAGGAATGGTCTTTTCCATTCCCTGCATGTTGTAGTTCATCACAAAGCTCTTGTAGCTTGGTGGGAGCGACTGGAGGATTCTGTCAATGACCGCCTCATCTGGGAGGTTAATGTTCAGCTGGGTCATACGGTTGTGCAACCCAGACATCTTCAGGATGTGCTCACTGACAGAACTGTTCTCCTCCATCTTACAACTGTAGAGCTTGTCGGAGACATCATATCTCTCGACCCGGGCATGAGCTTGAAAAACTAGTTTCAGCTCTTCGAACATCTCATATGCTCCGTGATGCTCAAAACGCTTTTGGAGCCCCGGTTCTAAGCTGTAAAGCATGCCGCACTGAACGAGGGAGTAATCATCAGCGCGAGACTGCCAAGCATTCATAATGTCTTGGTTCTCTGGGACGGGAGCGTCACCTAGCGGTCCTTCTAGGACATATTGTTTCCTGGCAGCTATGAGGATGATCCTCAGGTTCCGGACCCAGTCCGTATAGTTGCTGCCATCATCTTTCAGCTTGGTTTTCTCTAGGAACGCGTTGAAGTTCATGTTGACATTAGCGTTGGCCATTGATCTACAAGACATATTTGCAAAGGTTTTAGACTAAGTTCATGATAATAAAGTTCTAATCAAATTATGAACTCCCACTTAGATTAGACATCCCTTTAGTCATCTAAGTGTTACACGATCCGAGTCGACTGGCCCGTGTCCGATCATCACGTGAGACGGACTAGTCATCGTCGGTGAACATTTTCATGTTGATCGTATCTTCCATACGACTCGTGTTCGACCTTTCAGTCTCCGTGTTCCGAGGCCATGTCTGCACATGCTAGGCTCGTCAAGTTAACCCTAAGTGTTTTCGCTGTGTAAAACTGTTTTACACCCGTTGTATGTGAACGTAAGAATCCATCACACCCGATCATCACGTGGTGCTTAGAAACGACGAACTGTAGCAACGGTGCACAGTTAGGGGAGAACACTTCTTGAAATTTTATAAGGGATCATCTTATTTACTACCGTCGTCCTAAGTAAACAAGATGCATAATACATAATAAACATCACATGCAATTATATAGTTGTGACATGATATGGCCAATATCATATAGCTCCATTGATCTTCATCTTCGGGGCTCCATGATCATCTTGTCACCGGCTTGACACCATGATCTCCATCATCATGATCTCCATCATCGTGTCTTCATGAAGTTGTCACGCCAACGACTACTTCTACTTCTATGACTAACGTTTAGCAATAAAGTAAAGTAGTTTACATGACGTTATTTAATGACACGCAGGTCATACAAAAAATAATGACAACTCCTATGGCTCCTGCCGGTTGTCATACTCATCGACATGCAAGTCGTGAATCCTATTACAAAGAACATGATCTCATACATCACAATTCATCATTCATCACAACTTCTGGCCATATCACATCACATGATCAATCGCTGCAAAAACAAGTTAGACGTCCTCTAATTTTTGTTGCATCTTTTACGTGGCTGCAATTGGGTTCTAGCAAGAACGTTTTCTTACCTACGAATCACCACAACGTGATTTTGTCAACTTCTATTTACCCTTCATAAGGGCCCTGTTCATCGATTCCGCTCCAACTAAGGTGGGAGAGACAGACACCCGCCAGCCACCTTATGCAACTTGTGCATGTCAGTCGGTGGAACCGGTCTCACGTAAGAGTACGTGTAAGGTTGGTCCGGGCCGCTTCATCCCACAATACCGTTGAGCAAGAAAAGACTAGTAGAGGCAAGTAAGATGACAAAATCCACGCCCACAACAAAGTTGTGTTCTACTCGTGCAAAGAGAACTACGCATAGACCTAGCTCATGATGCCACTGTTGGGGAACGTTGCAGAAAATTAAAAAATTTTCTACGGTTTCACCAAGATCCATCTATGAGTTCATCTAAGCAACGAGTCTAGGGAGAGAGTTTGCATCTACATACCACTTGTAGATCGCGTGCGGAAGCTTGCAAGGTGATGATGTAGTCGTACTCGACGTGATCCAAATCACCGATGACCAGCGCCAAACGGACGGCACCTCCGCGTTCAACACACGTACGGAACAGCCACGTCTCCTCCTTCTTGATCCAGCAAGGAAGGGAGGAGAGGTTGAGGGAGATGGCACCAGCAGCAGCACGACGGCGTGGTGTTGATGGAGCTGCAGTACTCCGGCAGAGCTTCGCTAAGCACTATGGAGGTGGAGGAGGTGTTGGGGAGGGAGAAGGAGGCAACCAAAGGCCAAGGCGTTCAGGTATGAAGTCCCTCCTCTCCCCCACTATATATAGGGGTGCCAAGGGGGGGTGGCCGGCCCTAGGAGATCCAATCTCCTAGGGGGTGCGGCGGCCAAGGGGGGTTTTCCCTCCCCCCAAGGCACCTAGGAGGTGCCTTACCCTCCTAGGACTCTTGCCCCCCTTGAACCCTAGGCGCATGGGCCTATGTGGGGCTGGTGCCCTTGGCCCATTAGGCCAAGGCGCACCCCCACACAGCCCATGTGGCCCTCCGAGACAGGTGGACCCACCCGGTGGACCCCCGGGACCCTTCCGGTGGTCCCGGTACAATACCGATAACCCCGAAACTTGTCCCGATGCCCGAAACAGGACTTCCCATATATAAATCTTTACCTCCGGACCATTCCGGAACTCCTCGTGACGTCCGGGATCTCATCCGGGACTCCGAACAACATTCGGGTTACTGCATATACATATCCCTATAACCCTAGCGTAACTGAACCTTAAGTGTGTAGACCCTACGGGTTCGGGAGACATGCAGACATGACCGAGACTCTCTTAGTCAATAACCATCAGCGGGATCTGGATACCCATGATGGCTCCCACATGCTCCTCGATGTTGTCATCGGATGAACCACTATGTCGAGGATTCGATCAAATCCTGTATGCAATTCCCTTTGTCAATCGGTACGTTACTTGCCCGAGACTCGATCGTCGGTATCCCAATACCTTGTTCAGTCTCGTTACCGGCAAGTCACTTTACTCGTACCGTAATGCATGATCCCGTGTCCAACACCTTGGTCACTTTGAGCTCATTATGATGATGCATTACCGAGTGGGCCTAGAGATACCTCTCCGTCATACGGAGTGACAAATCCCAGTCTCGATCTGTGTCAACCCAACAGCTACTTTCGGAGATACCTGTAATGCACCTTTATAGTCACCCAATTACGTTGTGACATTTGGTACACCCAAGGCACTCTTACGGTATTCGGGAGTTACACGATCTCATGGTCGAAGGAAGAGATACTTGACACTTGCAAAGCTCTAGCAAAACGAACTACACGATCTTTTATGCTATGCTTAGGATTGGGTCTTGTCCATCACATCATTCTCCTAATGATGTGATCCCGTTATCAACGACATCCAATGTCCATAGTCAGGAAACCATGACTATCTGTTGATCACAACGAGCTGGTCAACTAGAGGCTTACCAGGGACATAGTGTGGTCTAAGTATTCACACGTGTATTACGATTTCCGGATAATACAGTTATAGCATGAATACAAGACAATTATCATGAACAATGAAATATAATAATACTTTTATTATTGCCTCTAGGGCATATTTCCAACAGGTATTACACCACAACGGTGGCCCGAACCAGTATAAACCCTATGTCTCTTGTGTTGTTCTTTCCTTAGTTTAGATCCTAGCAAGGCGGAGGGGTGCAGGCAGGTAGGAGGCGAAATCTCCGCGCGCACCCCAGTGTTCGAACCTCAAGGGTCTGCCGGAACCCGAAATCCGACATTTGGCGCGCCAGGTAGGGGTGCGCCGGGATTCGTCTTCCACCACCCCGTTCTCCTCCGACCATCACGGCCATGTCTGACGCTCGTCGGGCCCGCGCCGAGCGCCGGGCCGCGCTCGCTTCCCACGTCGCCCAGACGGCCCCCGTCACCTGCCGTCAACGCCGCCACCGGCCTGGCGGGGGATGAGCGGCAAGCATCGTCCCAGCATCCGTCCGTGCTGCAAGACGGCCGCACCGCAACTCCCTCGCTCACCCCAGCTGGTTCTTCGTCCCGCGCGCTCCGTGCGCCCATGGAGGCTCGGGCTGCACTCATCGCGGCAAACGAGCTCCTGCGCTACCGCCCTTCGATGACGTCTACGAAGAATGGCTCGACCGCGTCGTCGAGCTCGTCCGCACCGCAGGGGGCTCTCCTGCGCCGTCCGTTCTGCTGCCCCGCACCCTGCCCCGCGCGGGCAATGAAGCTCCGGCGGCGCCCCGACCGCCTCCTCCTCAGGAAGGCACCATGGATCCAAGGCGCGTGGCCCCTAGGCGGAACCCGCTCCGTCAGGCGCCAGCGCAGCAAGAGCAGAGCTGTCAAGAAGTCCCTCGTCCGCAAGAAGCTGCCCGAGCGCTCCCTGCTCCAGCACGTCGCGACCATTCTCCTGCCACCGCGCGTCAAGACCCCGCGCTGCTCCCAGCTGCAGCGTGTGGGGACATGCAAGACCAAGCTCCCCGTCACCCAAGGCCTCCCGTGGCCACAGCAGGCTACCGCGCCTTCACCGCCGAGCTACGCAGCGTCGCGTGGCCCGACAAGTTCAAGCCAGACTTGCCTCCTCGCTACGATGGCACGGCTGACCCTGCGGAGTTCCTCCAGCTCTACGAGCTGGGCATCAAAGCTGCCAACGGAGACGAGAAGGTCATGGCGAACTGGTTCCCCATGGCACTCAAGGATGGGGCCCGCACCTGGCTCCAGGCACAATCTCCTCCTGGGACGAGATGCGCACCCGCTTCATCGCCAACTTCCAAGGCATTCGCGACCGGCCACCCGCCGTGAGCGACATGCGCCGCATCAAGCAACAGCCCGGGGAGACCCTGCAGAAGTACATCCAGCGCTTCAACAACGCGCGCCTCAAGATTCCCAAGGTGACCGAGGAGGCCATCATCTCGGCCTTCTCCGACGGCGTGCGCGACGTCAAGATGAAGGAAGAGCTGGCGATGCATGAAGACCTGTGCACTTCCTTGGAACTATTCAACCTGGCAACCAAGTGCGCCAGGGCCGAGGAAGGGCGCCTCTCCCTCCTCGAGCTACCTACCGCATACCCAGAAGAGAAGAAGCCCAAGGCCAAGGATGTGAAGCGCAAGGGGGCTGCCGTGCTCGCGGCAGAACCAGATACCAAGCGGGGCAGAGATCAGCCCGAACCTTCCAAGGGCAGCCGGTACTGTGTGTACCACGACCTCCACACCCACAACACCAACGAATGTCAAGAGCTCCGAGCCGTGCGAGAAGGAAGGATCGGCCATCGCCCTGACCGCAGTGACCGGGGCTACGGTCGAGGAGGAGGAAGGAACGCAGGACACTGGGAAGACCGTGGCCCGCGCCAAGGGTGGCGCTATCAACCTCGCGAGGATCGCTGGCAAGACCCGCCTCGCGAGGGAGGCTGGAGAGATCAGCCTCGCAAGGGAGACTGGAGGGATCAGCCTCGCGAGGATCACCCGCAAGGCAACGCAGGCCTCCCACCGCTGCCGCCGCAACCAAGGAGGAACGAGGACCGCCACCAGGACGAGGGAGCTGGGGGCTTCCAGGAGCCGCGCGCGATCGCCTGCATCCTGGGCGGGGCACAAGCCCCAGCCTCTCAGCGCATCTTCAAGCAGTTCGCCCGCGAAGTGAACGCATTCCTCCCCAGGATCGAAGCCATGCGCCCTCTCAGGTGGTCGGCGTGCGCCATCACGTTCAGCTCAGCAGATCAGCTCAAGTGTGCGGCTACAGCCGGAGTTCTCCCGATGCTTTGTTCCCCAATCATCAGCAACGTGGTAGTCACCAAGACCCTCATCGATGGCGGGGCAGGGCTCAGTGTCCTGTCCGTGGAAACATTCAACAACCTCCAAGTGCCCTACAGCCAGCTTCAGCCAACCAAGCCGTTCTCCAGTATCACCGACGGCTCCACGGTCCCGATTGGGCAGGTCTGCCTCCCTGTCACCTTCGGGGCACGCGACAACTACCGCACCGAGCTCATCGACTTCGACGTCGCTCACATTCGCCTGCCGTACAACGCCATCCTTGGGTACCCAGCGCTGGCCAAGTTCATGGCCGTAACGCACCACGGCTACAACGTCCTCAAGATGCCAAGAAGCGGCGGAGTCATCACGGTGCCATGTGAAGAGAAGGACGCGGTGTGTTCCCTGGAACGAGCCTTTCAGGCCGCGTCACTGGAGGACCCGGATCGTGGAAGCAGGAGGCCTCCCAAGACCGCCCCTAAGAAGAAGAAGACATTGTCCGGCCTGACCACTTAGGAGGCAGGCCCCTCTAGGCCCGCGCCTGCCCAGGGGGAACCTCCTTCCGTCGCATAGGAAAGCGCGCCCAGCGCCCTCCTCAGGCAGGGCTCGGGGGCTCTCCCCTGGAGGGCCACCGACCTAGCTAGGGTCACGAGGGAGGCGTTTGGGCACCACATGGAGGCGTGTTTTGAAGCACGTTTCCCTCAAGAAGGAGCAAGGCAAGGAGATCCAGACCCTCAGGAGTTCGTCAGCAAGGCCATTCAGGAGCTACAGGAGTCAAGAGTCATGAAAGGCGGCCGCCGCCTGCCAGCAGTGGCTCCCCATCCAGGCGAGGATGGTGGGCTGCGCGTCTGCATCGACATACCAGGGCTCAACCGAGTCGCCTCTCTGGAGCGCCTCTGGCCCTCGCAAGTGGGACGCTGCGGAGGCCCACCCCACAGCTACGTTCGCTTGCCTTACGGCTTGCCGAGCGCGGCAGACGCGTACGAGCGCCTCATGAGGGGCATCACGGAGGCACAAGAGGCAGGGCGTTCCGCTGTCCTGGCAGGGATTGAGATGGCCCGTGAGGAGCCACCAGCGCCTCCGGAGCCTTCCGAGGCCCCTGGGCCTGGGGGCTCATGAGGATCGGCTCCCGCGGCCCACCGAGCCTGGTACAACAACGCTCCTTCATCCTCAACATCATCAGGTGACACCTTTCTAGTTCTACTTCCAGCTGGGAGCACCCCTGCAGGGCTGCATTATTCCCAGGCCGCGTGGGTCCGTCCCTACAGCGTGTATCCCCTTTTTATTCCATGTCGTTAGCTTACCTTGTTGGGGGCGCCCCTCGGGCTGCATGATCCCCAAGCCGCTCGGGCCAGGCCCAGTGGCATGTATCCCATTTGCGTTTATTTCCGATTATGCGTTAGACCCACCATGCTTGATTATTTGATGCCGGTCCACAGCACCTCTTCTTCTCCATGCCGACCACTTGCACGTTAAAGGGGGGGGTACCTGAGCATCACGACTCAGGGCTCTTACTGGCTCTCCAGCCCTCACCCTCTGGCCTTGTCCATGGCATTGCGACCTGGCATACCAGCGACGGCTGAGACCAGCTCGAGGGCCGGGACCCGAGGACGTAGAGTGCCGACATCTAACCAAATTTGCAGGGACACATCATAAGATAAGGCCCAGTGCCAGGCGCAACCCGCCTAGAGGTAGGACCCCGTGAGTCCCGCGCTGGCTCACGGGTGCCCAGATACACCTCGCCAGGCCCTACCGTGCCAGCCACGTGTCAGGGCGGGGCTGTACACGCCCCGGGGGCTCCTCCCGGAGGGGGCCCCCCTCCCACGTACCAGTGGAAGCACCATGCTCCGCACTGGTTGACGACACTGCCGAGGAGCGGCTATGCCTGTACACATACGGTAGCGCTATGCTCCGCGCTGGTGATAAACAACTGAGGGTGGCCCCCGGGCCGCATCAACCTCAGGGAGCCCAGAGCTTAGTGTCTAGCCTCATCGTAACGCCTCCCCTCGGGAGTGCCGCGCGAGGGGGCTGGGCACGGGGGCTGCGCCTGGGTCACACCCAGACGCACGCCACCCAGCCAGGCCCCCCCGGGCCTGGTTCGTCGCGCGTCTCTCCCCGAGCGAAGCCAAGGTACGAAGGCCGTTTGAGCGTCAAGGGGGACTCCTGAGCATCGCGACTCAGGAGCCTAACTGGTCACGTAGCCCCTCACTCCGTGGTCCCGTCCTGGTTTCTGGTCGGGACCAATGCTGGGTGAGGCACGCGCGTGGCCGGGCTCTGCAGACGTAGAACGGTAGATCCACCCACATCTCACCTCCCTACTTGCTGTTCGTGCGCCAAGGGGGACTCCTGAGCATCGCGACTCAGGAGCCTAACTTGTCACGTGGCCCCTCACTCCTTGGCCCCATCCTGGTTTCCGGTCGGGACCAATGCTGGGTGAGGCATGCGCGGGGCCGGGCTCTGCCGGCGTAGAACATAAGCAAGTAGGAAGGAAAGGCGCAAATTTCAAGGAATTCAAAAGCAAATATTACAGTCCACACTGTTATCTCAATGCCAAACGCAAGTTTAAGCGCCTCCCCGAGGCATGATACATGTGCAGGAATTAAAAGCAGGACATGAGCCGCGACGGAGTCACTTGTCGGCAGTGGAGCAGCACGGATCGGGCATGCTTCACGGAGCGGTGGAGTCGGCAGCGCCTTGCTTCGGCTTGGTGCTGAAGGCCCGGAACTTCCGCAGCAGGGCCTCTGCGCGACCCTTCATGGCCTCAGCAGCGGCACGCTCGCCGCTCACTGGCTCCAGCAAGCTGTCAAGGTCGACACCGGGATCGCGAAGGTAGATGTGGGTGAGGACCCACGTCAGTGCCGCAGAAGACAGGGCACGCGCCTCGGCCTCGGCCGTGGGGCCAAGGCCAAGGGCGACATCTTCAAGAGCGTGAACCAGGAAGGGAAGCAGCTTGGCAGGGCCGTCCTCGGAGCCAGCCAGTGGGCTCTCCAGGCCGCTGTCGTAAAGCGTCCTCTGTGAGGAGCGAGCCCTCGCCTCCATCTCCGCGAAGGCCACGCGGTCCTCAGCAAGAACCAGGGCCTCGTCGTCCAGCTTGGCCTTCCTCGTCCCCAACTCCTGCTCCAGTGTGCCTAGGCGGTCGCGGCGTTTCTTGAGCTTGACCTCCCTCTCCTTGAGAGCCGCCTCGCGAACCTTCACGCCTTCTTCCTGCTCTTGGCGAAGGCGGGCCTCGTTCGCGAGCTGGTCCCGCAAACCTTGCAGTTCGCCCTCCAGCGCCTTGCAACGGCCACGGACGTCGACCACCTCCCCCAGGGCTGCATCACGAGCAGCCTTCGCTTCAAGGACGGCCTGCTTCTCCTCGTCGCATGCCGTCGAGGCCTGGAACATCGCCGCCCGAATCGAAGCGTCGGAGCGAACCCATCCTGAAGCCAGCTCCAAGCGCCCGGCCACCAAGTGGGGGTCGGCGCCAAGAAGATCCTGACGCAGTCGGTCCAGCTCAACAACAACATGATCCAGAACGGCAAAAGGAGTCGGAGAGACAGCAGCCGATGGAGTAGGAGGAGAAGGTGGCAGCGCGGCCGCAGCATCCTGAGGCGGAGTCTGCCGCACCTCGACAGCTGAAGTGGCGGCGGCAGGCAAGAGCACCTCGGGAGCCACTTGGGTCGTGGGGGCTGAGCTCGCCCCAGCCTGCTCAGCCAGGCCTCGCGAGGACGACCGGCAGGAGAAACCTGCGCGTCGCGGTCAACCTCCTTCGCGGGCAGAAGCGCTGCCATGGATGGAACCTCGGGAGCCCCCTTCGGCTTCTTTGCGGCGGGCGCCAGCCTACCCAAGAGATGCGGACGTCAAGCCTCAGAAGCAGAGCAAGAGATAAAGACAAGAATTGAATGCTTACGGGTCGTTGCCAGTGAACTCAAGCGGCCTCCGGCCAAATTTGAAGCCTGAAAGCCGGCTGGAAGGGTCAACCTCGGGAAGCTTGGAGGCGGAAGGTGCGTCTGCGGCCCGCCCCGGGGCCAGGGCAGACCCGCGGGAGATCAGCCCAGTCTTGTCCTTCTTCGGGATCGGGGGCGAGCTCCCGCCGTCCTGCTCATCATTATCCTCGTCGTCGTCTTCGTTTTCATCCTCGCCGTCATCGCTCGGAGAGATGCGGAGAACGCGGGACCTGCGCCAGAGGAGGGGAGCTCTCGACTCTCCGTCAGTCGCCTCGGAGTCAGGCCCTTTTCCCCGCTCCCCTCCTTCCTCCTCTTCGCTGGAGTCATCGGAGGGAATGTCCACCGGTTCCTCGGGAGTTTCCATGGGCACGGGCCCATCCCCGTTGAAGACGGGCATGGACTCCACTACCTGCTCCCAGTCGTCGCGAAGGAACAAGGGCGTAGGAGCGCCCACCAACCTCGCCACATCGCCCCCGACCAGAGATTGGAGGACCGCAGCCAGATCTCCGTCGGCTATGGCCGCGGGGCTCGGGCGGGGCCTCCACATTGGAAGTGAGTACTGCCAAAGCGGGGCCAGCTGGTGCTCCAGGAATTCCCTCAGCAGCGACACGCCGGTCAGCTTCGCCGCCGCCATGTTGGCCGGCCACAGATCCGCGTCCATCTTCTCCAACATCAGCTTCGCGCGGGGGTCCGTGAGCTCCGCTCGACCCCAATCGCTGGAGCTCGTGGGCTGCTTCGTGGGCAAGATCAGCCGAGGGTGGATGCGCCCAGCATCCACCAAGACCCACTTGCTCCTGAAGCCCTCAATCCTTTTCCCGGGGTTCGAAATGGCAATGGACACCGTACGTGACGAAGCTTGCACACGCGGAAGCAGTACCACGAGAGGTCCGAAGGTAGAAGTAGTGGCGCAGCAAGGCCACAGAGGGCTGCACCCCTACGTGAGCCTCGCAGTAATAGGCGAAGATTGCCAGGAGAAGGACGGAGTTGGGGTGGAGATGCAGGGCTTGTAGCTTATAGTGGCGGAGGACAGAGAAGAAGAACTCGGAGAAGGGAGGCACCAGGCCAGCAGCAATGGCACTTACGAAGACCGGATAGAAGGTGCTCCCTTGACCCTCGGGGGTGGCGGAGCCGGCTTTAAACACCTTCACCCCATTGATGCCCCGCGCCGCCGCCATCCGGCGCAACCGGGAAAGGCTCGCCTCCGACACGTTCGGCGGGTCCAGGGCAGACGTGTACCAAGCTACGGCCGGGGGCTGGCGAGGCGCCATGGCTTCCTAGGTCACACGGTCGGAGCGGATCTGGAAATTTTGGAGGAAGGAAGGACAGGCACAAGAAAGGGGATCTGAGAAGCAACCGGGGAAAGCAAGGAGCAAAGCCTAGGTGGGTGCCGCTCCTTAATCAACTTGCGCGGTTGCCAGGGCGCCCACATCCAACAAACCGCCATGCGGCGCCCTAGGCCGCAGGCTGTTAGGGCCCGCGGCGCTTCGCCCTTGCCCTTTCACCTCCCTGCACGGCCAAGTCCGGGCGCGCCTTGGGCCCGGGGGCTACTGTCGGTGTTCTGGTAACGGGGGTCCCCAGACTTGCCTGCCTATGGCCTACGGCGTGGCTCAAAGGGGGGCCCAGCGCGGCCCATCTTCACCAACACATACCCAAGACCCTCGCGAGGGGCCAAGCCTCGTAGGGCGGACGACACGGAGCTCCTCAGGAACGGCCTCGTCAGGCTGGCTCACGAGGAGGCAGAGAGATCAAGGCGGGGTACCTCACGAGGTGCCCATGACGCAAGCCATGACGACCAAGGGCGCCAGGCGGGTGCCATCCCGCGCAGTGTCCTCCTTTCCTCTTTGGTGCAAAGGGGGCAAGCGCAGCCGCGGAGTACCGAGGCATCAGGCAAAGGTTGCCATTTCAGTGCAACGAGACCAAGACCAGGAGGACTACGAGATGGAGGTCACCGTGGAGCCCAAGACGGCGTCATCACCAGAGCTTTGCGTAGGCGAAGACTACTTTTGTCAGGATAGCTGATACTAGCTGTCCCCCTTCAAATTAGCCCACCATTGTTGGCTCCCTTCCCGCTCGATATTTGGGAAGAGGACCAGGGCTTCTATAAATAGGACCAGCCACCCACAGAGCAAAGGAGGCCGAGGGGCAGAAGGAGAGAGCAGAGAGAGAGACAGAGAGAGAGAGAGAGAGAAAGGTGACTAAGCTCCTCCCAGCAGTTCATCGCCCCACCAAGAACAGACCCTCGCGAGGCTGTTCTTCCTTGTATTGTTCATCATCATCATCAGCCCAAGAGGAAATCCACCACACCACACACTAGAGTAGGGTATTACACCACAACGGTGGCCCGAACCAGTATAAACCCTGTGTCTCTTGTGTTGTTCTTTCCTTAGTTTAGATCCTAGCAAGGCGGAGGGGTGCAGGCAGGTAGGAGGCGAAATCTCCGCGCGCACCCCAGTGTTCGAACCTCAAGGGTCTGCCGGAACCCGAAATCCAACACAACCCCCCGCGGGCTGCCTCAGGGCCAGCACGGGACAAAGGTAAATTAGCCGACCAGCGCGTCGCTTGGGCCAATCTCTTGGCACGGGCACATGGGCAACGTAGTGTCTACTAATACGATGAACACAAGTTTTACATAAGGGGCTCCCCCTCCAAAATGCTCTCACTGCAATCAGGCCAAAACCTGAGTTCTATTCATGTAGGGTAAGGAAGTAGGGGCGATGCACAATCAGTCGGATGAATCCCCCAATGCGTTCTCAAGAGCGCCACCCGAGCCGTTGCTGGCGTTGGTGAACTCGCCATCGCTGTCCGCGCCGCCGCCAGCGGCGTCAGGGCCGTTCATCACGCCGCCCTCGTCGGCCGCCATGATCGCGTCGTTGTTGTCTGAAGCGAAGGCCCTGATAAGAGCATCCACGTTGTCCTCCACCCAGTGCGCCAGGTCGCCTCGGATGGCCTGGGGGACTGGGGCGATGGCGGCGTCAAAATCGAAGTGGGGATCCATGTTCTGGAGGTGGCTGAAGACGCGAGAAAAGGCGCGCCCAAGCAGGCCGCGGCTCCTCTCCTCCACCAACCTGTCAGCCCTGACCGACCGCGCCTCCAGCTGCGTCACCACGTCGGTGAAGAACTGAAGATTGCCAGCATAGTTGACTGCATGCGGCTCGCCAACAGCTGCCTCGCAGATGTTGCCCAAGGCTGCGTTGGCTCTCTCCCGGAGCGTGGCAAGCATGGGGTCGTGCTCATGCTCCAGGATCCGCCGCTGACGGATCTCGTCCGCGTTCTGGCCCGCGACGACATCATCCTCCTCCACCTGCTGGCGGAGAAGGAGCACCTCGGCCTGGGAAGCGGTTAACTCACCTTGCGCCACCTCAAGAGCGGCCCGGAAAGCGTTGGCCCGCCGCGTCGCCTCCTCCATCTTGGCCCTCAAGGCAGCAGTCCTGCCTTCAGCTTCGGCCCGGATCAACCCCAGCTTCTCATCGAACTCGTGCTCGAGGTTCAAATGCACCATCGCCACTCGACGTCCGACCTCCTCCAGGACGCGGGCTTCCCGTGCGGCAACATCATCCTCCGCCCGCGTCACCAAGCGCTCCCTCGTCTCCAGACGCTCGTACTCACGGGTGCGTTCGGCGGCTTCCAGCGTCAGCGCCTCCTCATGCTTTTGGAGCTCTGCTGAGTCGCCGGAGGCCACCTTCATCGACGCGAGAGCTACCTCGCGCAGCTCCACCTGCTCCTCCAGTGAGTGGCACCAGGCCAGGAGCTCCTGAGCCCGCTCCTCCGCCGCCGTTCGCCGCCGGTCAGCTTCTCGAGCCTCCTCAGCGGCCCAAGATCGCCCCCCCCGAGAGGCCACCAGCAACGCCTTGGCCTCTGCGTCATCAAGATCACGCTGACGGTGCGCAAGGGCGATGGTGCCCTCCAGCTCGCGCCTCTCTGCAGCCAGGCACAGGCCCTCGGCCTCAAGGCGCGCGTCTTCATCGGCAAGCTCCTCTCCAAGCAGGCTTACCACGTCAGCCGCCCTCTGAAGGAATCCTTGGCCAAGGGCGCGACACTTCCAAGTGCGCTCAAGCACGTCTTCCACACCACCATCTGCCCCAAGCAAGCGCCGGGGGCCGCGAGTCAGCACTCCCCCTCCGGGCTGGGGGCTGGGGGCTGGCACCCTCACGACGGCCGGGCACGCCGTGTCAGAAGCCCGGCCGGGGGCCAGCCCGTCCCTAGGTGAAGAGCGCAGGAAGCGCCTCAGCCGATCGCAGTCCACGACCAGGCGAGAAGCCCACGGCAGGCTGGCTATGCCACGAGAAGGCCCGTGAAGGATCGCGAGGTGCGCGGGGCCACGATACGCCTCGGGACGGTTCGCCTCGTCAGTCGCCCTCACCACAAGGGCTCCACTGCTTGGAGCGCTTGAGGACGGTGGAGGGGGCGAAGCCAAGAGGGACGACTCCTCAGCCATCTCCGCGAGCTCGGCTGGAAGGGGCCTGTGGAGCAAGAGTCAGTAAGAGCAACAGAAGGATCGAGAGCTGGGAAAGGAGAAGGCTTACTCATCAGTGGCGAAGTACTTCCTACGCTTTAGCAGGCGACAAGGGTAATCGTCGCCCAGGGCCTCCCTTCTCTTCCGGAGGGCCTGAAAGTCCATGCGGCAGCGGCCTAAGAGTCGAGCGCAGGGGTCAACCTGCGACGAAGATGGAGTGTCAAGGCGATCCGCGTCAGGGGCGCCTGCCTGGCGTGCGCTGCCAATCGCCTCGCCAAGAGAAGCCGCCGGAGCCTCGGTGGCCTCGGTCGAAGGCGCAGAGGGCAGCTGCTTGTCACCCTCAGCCTCGGCGGCACGGGCCCTGATAACTGCTTCCTCACGAGCCTCGCCCGGCGCTGTCACCCCGCCGGGAGCCCCCTCGGCCTCTGGCGCCTCGTGCCTCCCTGCTCCGCCACTTGAGGAAGAGTCGCCCGGGCCGACTGGAAGGGCAGTCACCACCACTGGGTTCTCATGAGGCCCCTGAAGGCTGGCGGGGCGTGGCCCCCACTCATCGAAGATAGGCATCTGCCTCATGAAATCGCCCCTGCTCTGGCAGAGGTACAACAAGGCCCCTTCCTGCTGAATACTGCCAGGGTTGGGGTCCCCCGTCAGGGTCAAGAGCGCCGTCCCCAGCACTTCAGGCGTCAGGTCCTCTTCCTGGAGCCTCATACGATCATCGCGCTCGCTGAAGTCCCACATCCGACGGGAGTGGCACTGGAGAGGAGCGACGCGGCGTAGCAGGAACTCCTTCACTACCTTGGGCGTTGTCGCGCCAAGCGACCTCAAGAACTCGAAGCAGTGCCAGACGAAGACGAGCCGGGGGCTCTCAAGCGTCTCCTGGCCCCAGCCCAAATTGGGGACAGCAGGCGAAGTTGGCTCCGACAGCAGGGGCTGGGCACCCCAGCATCCACATACAGCCACCGCTCGCGGAACCCAGCCGCGGGCGGAGGGAGCTTGAAGTCAATCCCAGAGGCCGCCGTCTCAGGCACGGCAACGGAGCTCACACACGCCCAGCATTGGGTAGGGTCAACAAGGCGCAGCGAGAAGAAGTGGCGCAGCAAGGCAACCGAAGGAAGGATGCCCATCATAGCCTCGCAGACAAAGGCGAAGACCGAAAGGAGAGTGATGGATTCAGGACCCAGATGCATCATGTGGATCTGGTAATGGGAGAGCACGGCATTGAAGAAATCAGAAAAGGGAGGAACCAGACCCGCCCACAGGGCGTCGGCAAAATACGGGACCTCGGTGGCTATCCTGCCGATGGAGAAGTGGGACGCGGGCCAGGCCATCGTCCTCCCGCATTCATTGAAGATGGTGGCCAGAGCCAAGCTGACCTTGCCCAAGCCCTCGGCGGGGGCCGCCAACGGCGGCGGGCAAGGCGGAGACATGGGTTTCTCCCCTCTTCCCTTATTCGTCGGAGCCATGGTGATGGGAAGGGGGGACAGTTCGAGATCGAGTTGAAAATAGAAACCAGAGTCTGAGCGGGGGAAGGACAGAGGGCGCTCGAGCAACAAAGAGGGGAACGGCTGTGTACGACTACGGGTCCGCCTAGCATGGCGCAAAATAAGGAGGGCATGGGGGAATAGTGCCGCCCACGTCCAATCAACCGCCACGCGGCGCCCAAAGCCGCAGGCTGTTAGGGCCCGCGGCGCTTTGCTCTTGCCCTTCCGCCTCCCTACACGGCCAAGTCCGGGCGCGCCTTGGGCCCGGGGGCTACTGTCGGCGTTCTGGGAACGGGAGTCCCCAGACTTGCCTGCCTGCGGCCTGCGGCGTGGCTCAAAGGGGGGCACAGCGCGGCCCATCTTCACCGACACAAACCCAAGACCCTCGCGAGGGGCCAAGCCTCACGGGGCGGATGGCACAGAGCTTCCTCAGGCGCGGCCTGCTCAGGTTGGCTCACGAGGAGGCGGAGAGATCGAGGCGGGGTACCTCACGAGGTGCCCGTGACGCAAGCCATGACGACCAGGGGCGCCAGGCGGGTGCCAGCCCGTGCAGTGTCCTCCCTTCCTCTTTGGTGCAAAGGGGGCAAGCGCAGCCGCGGAGTACCGAGGCATCAGGAAAAGGTTGCCATTTTGGTGCAACGAGACCAAGACCAGGAGGACTACGAGACGGAGGTCACCGTGGAGCCCAAGACGGCGTCATCACCAGAGCTTTGCGCAGGCGAAGACTACTTTTGTCAGGATAGCTGATACTAGCTGCCCCCCTTCAAATTAGCCCGCCATTGTTGGCTCCCTTCCCGCTCGATATTTGGGAAGAGGACCAGGGCCTCTATAAATAGGACCAGCCACCCACATCGGAGAGGGAGAAAGAGGAAGGAGAGAGACGAAGGGGAGAGAGACCGAAGGGCAGAGAGACAGACAGAGAGAGAGAGAGAGAGAGAGAGAGAGAGAGAGAGAGAGAAAGGTGACTGAGCTCCTCCCAGCAGTTCATCGCCCCAGCCAAGAACAGACCCTCGCAAGGCTGTTCTTCCTTGTATTGTTCAACATCATCAGCCCAAGAGGCAATCCACCACACCACACACTGGAGTAGGGTATTACACCACAACGGTGGCCCGAACCAGTATAAACCCTGTGTCTCTTGCGTTGTTCTTTCCTTAGTTTAGATCCCAGCAAGGCGGAGGGCTGCAGGTAGGTAGGAGACGAAATCTCCGCGCGCACCCCAGTGCTCGAACCTCAAGGGTCTGCCGGAACCTGAAATCCGACAAAAGTGAAAGGGATGAATCACCGGAAAGAATTGGAAAATGAATGATGATACTTGAGAGGATGTAGATACAAGTGAACAAAGAGATCGTGAACTGATTAGATAATATTTGAGCGATGCACCGGTAAGATTTGGAGAACAAGAGATGAAAACTGAATATGAATAATCCCAAAATGATGGCCTCCGGAGAATCAAACTGAAAAGACTCTTGAAAAGCTCCGGATGGGTGAAAAGAATTCTCACAATCAAAAACAATTATGAGAGGATGGCCGAGAATGGGGGCGAGATTTAAAAGAAACTCTTCTTCGGTCTTCAAAATCTGAGAATTACGACGAGAAACACCATCATGAATTGTTTAGACGCTCCGGAAGAATCAAAAGCGAAGAGATTGAGCCAACGATGAGAAGAATTTGACCGTTCTTGGAGAAATACATTTGACTGATGATAAATCATTCTTGCGTCAAACTTCGAAAAGAAATTTGAGGATAGCTCTGGGACAATAAAAAGAGTCAGGTAAGATCCTGGGAAAAGACCTGTGGGTTTGGGCCCACTCAAAAGATACACCGTTGAACAATTTAAAAGAGAGATTGCACCGGTTGAATTAAATGGTTTGAATGAGATAACAACCTCGAAATAGGTTGAACTGATCTTGAATGACAAGACGAGCCTTCTGAGATATCTTCAGCACTCCGGAACAAATGAATAGCGAGAAAAGAATGAATATGAGGTGCACCGGCAAGAGAAGGTATTTGAAACGAGGAAAATGATATGATCAACAAAGCTTGAATTGGATCCACTGGAGAAGAAAATGAGTGAGGAGTGACGAACTTGTAGCTTCCTTAACATCTTCATGAGAATCACCGGATAAGAACATTGATTGAAAAGAAAGAAGAGACTTCACATCAATAAGATGGATACTTGAATAAGGAAACCGAGTCCTTGAAGAAAAAGGGTGGGAGGGTGGGTGAGGGAGTCCTGGATTAGGGGGTGCTCGGATAGCCGGACTATACCTTCAGCCGGACTCCTGGACTATGAAGATACAAGATTGAAGACTTCGTCCCGTGTCCGGGAGGGACTTTCCTTGGCGTGGAAGGCAAGCTTGGCGATACGGATATGTAGATCTCCTACCATTGTAACCGACTCTATGTAACCCTAATCATATCCGGTGTCTATATAAACCGGAGGGTTTTAGTCCGTAGGACAACATACACATCAACAATCATACCATAGGCTAGCTTCTAGGGTTTAGCCTCTCCGATCTCGTGGTAGATCTACTCTTGTACTACCCATATCATCAATATTAATCAAGCATGACGTAGGGTTTTACCTCCATCGAGAGGGCCCGAACCTGGGTAAAACTTCGTGTCCCTTGCCTCCTGTTACCATCCAGCCTAGAAGCACAGTTCGGGACCCCCTACCCGAGATCCGCCGGTTTTGACACCGACATTGGTGCTTTGATTGAGAGTTCCTCTGTGTCGTCGCCGTCAGGCTCTATGGCTCCTACCATCATCAATAGCGATGCAGTCCAAGGTGAGACCTTCCTCCCCGGACAGATATTTGTCTTCGGCGGCTTCGCACTGTGGGCCGATTTGCTCGACCGTCTGGAGCAGATCGAGAGCTACGCCCCTGGCCATCAGGTCAGATTTGGAAGTTTAAACTACATGGCTGACATCCGCGGGGACTTGATCTTCGACAGATTCGAGCCACTACCGAGCGCCCTGCACTGTCACGACGATCATGATCTAGCTCTGCCACCGAACAGTGCCCTGGAGGCCGCACCCGCATCGGCTCCGACCCTCAATTCGGAGCCAACTGCACCGATTGAGGATGGGCGGTTGGACGCCACCTCGGGGGCTGCGACCCCAACGACGATTGAGCCGAACACTAGCCCCGTACTCTGTGAGACTCGTGACTCCAAGGAGCCGGACTCTTCTCCGGACTCCAAACCCTCCGCGCCCCTGCCGATCGAATCCGATTGGGCGCCGATCATGGAGTTCACTACCGCGGACATCTTTCAGCACTCGCCTTTCGGCGATATCCTAAAGTCACTGAAGTCTCTCTCTTTATCAGGAGAGCCCTGGCCGGACTACGGTCAGCAAGGTTGGGGTACGGACGATGAAGAAATTCAAAGCCCACCCACCACCCACTTTGTAGCCACTATCGACGACTTAACCAACATGCTCGACTTCGACTCCGAAGACATCGACGGTATGGACGCCGATGAAGGAGATGATGAAGAACCAGCACCTACTAAGCCCTGGAAAGCCACCTCGTCATATGACATATACATGGTGGACACCCCAAAAGAGGGAGATGGCGATGGAACAACAGAGGATGACCCCTCCAAGAAACAGCCTAAGCGCCGGCGTCAGCGGCGCTGCTCAAAATCCCACCAAAACAAATACGGTGATTCCAGCACAGGAGATAATAATACTCCGGAAAGTGCCGAAGAAAACCCCCTCCAGCAGGACTTAGCATAGGAGGATGGAGAAACCAGCCCTCATGAGAGAGCGGCAGACAGAGAGGTCGAGGACGATAATTTTATGCCTCCCTCCGAAGACGAGGCAAGCTTCGACGACGACGAATTCGTCCTGCCAGAGGATCCCGTCGAGGAAGAGCGTTTTCAACGCAGGCTTATGGCCATGGCAAGAAGCCTCAAGAAAAAACAGCAACAGCTTAGAGCTGATCAAGATTTGCTGGTCGACAGATGGACTGAAGTCCTTGCGGCCGAAGAGCATAAACTCGAATGCCCCTCTAAGAGCTACCCAAAGCGCACGTTGCTACCCCGATTAGAGGAGGAAGCACTTGATGCGGCCGACCGGCCACCTCGTGGCCGCGACAAAGAGGCCTCCCGGCCCTCCACTCAAGTCGCACCCCGTACCAAGGCACGGGAATATGCGCCGGACTTACGAGACATGTTGGAGGACAAGGCAAGGCAAACACGATCGATCTACGGATCGCGTGGGTGCCCCACGGCTCGAGACGGTAACCGTCACGCCGGCCACAAATTCGGCAGGGCCGAACACAGTAGACAAAGCTCATTGGAGCTACGTCATGATATCGCCCAGTACAAAGGCGCCGCACACCCACTATGCTTTACAGACGAAATAATGGATCATCAAATCCCCAAGGGTTTCAAACCCGTAAACATCGAATCATATGATGGCACAATAGATCCTGCGGTATGGATCGAGGATTATCTCCTTCATATCCACATGGCCCGTGGCGACGATTTCCGCGCCATCAAATACCTCCCACTCAAGCATAAAGGACTAGCTCGGCATTGGCTTAACAGCTTGCCAACAGGATCAATCAGTTGTTGGGAGGACCTGGAAGCCGCATTCCTCGACAATTTCCAGGGCACTTATGTGCGACCCCCAGACGCCGATGACCTAAGTCACGTAATTCAGCAGCCAGAGGAATCGGCCAGGCAATTCTGGACACGGTTCCTAACAAAGAAAAATCAAATAGTCGACTGTCCGGACGCTGAGGCCCTAGCAGCCTTCAAGCACAATATCCGTGACGAGTGGCTGGCCCCACACCTTGGACAGGAAAAGCCAAAATCTATGGCAGCACTCACGACACTCATGACCCGCTTTTGCGTGGGAGAAGACAACTGGCTTGCTCGTAGCAACAATATGACCAAGAACCCTGGTAATTCGGACACTAGGGACAGTAGTGGCAGGTCGCGTCGCAACAAGCAGAAGCGCCGCATTAACGACGACAATGCTGAGGATATGGCAGTTAATGCCGGATTCAGAGGCTCTAAATCCGGTCAGCGGAAAAAGCCATTCAAAAGGAATCCTAGGGGCCCGTCCAGTTTGGACCGAATACTCGACCGCTTGTGCCAGATACATGGCACCCCCGAAAAGCCGGCCAATCACACCAACAGGGATTGTTGGGTGTTCAAGCAGGCAGGCAAGTGAAACGTCAAAAATGAAGACAAGGGGCTGCATAGCGATGACGACGAGGAGCCTCGGCCGCCGAACAACAGTGGACAGAAGGGTTTCCCCCCACAAGTGTGGACGGTGAACATGATATACGCAACCCACGTCCCCAAAAGGGAGCGGAAGCGCGCGTTAAGGGACGTATACGTGGTAGAGCCAGTCGCCCCAAAGTTCAACCCATGGTCCTCCTGCCCGATCACCTTTGATCGAAGGGACCATCCCACTAGCATCCGTCATGGCGGATTCTCCTAGACCCAATTATTGACGAATTTCATCTCACTAGAGTCCTTATGGACGGCGGCAGCAGGCTGAACCTGCTTTACCAGGATACAGTGCGGAAAATGGGCATAGATCCCTCGAGGATTAAGCCCACCAAAACGACCTTTAAAGGCGTAATACCAGGTGTAGAGGCCAACTGTATAGGCTCAGTCACACTTGAAGTGGTCTTCGGATCTCCGGATAATTTCCGAAGCGAGGAGTTAATCTTCGACATAGTCCCGTTTCGCAGTGGTTATCACGCAGTGCTCAGGAGAACCGCATTCGCTAAGTTCAATGCGGTACCGCACTACGCATACCTTAAGCTCAAGATGCCAGGCCCTCAAGGAGTAATTACGGTCAATGGAAACACCGAACGCTCCCTCCGAATGGAGGAGCACACGAAGGCCCTTGCAGCGGAAGTACAAAGCAGCCTCTCCAGGCATTTCTCTAGTTCGGCCACTAAACGACCGGACACCGTCAAGCGCGCCCGGAGTAACCTACAACAAGACCGCCTGGCACGATCCGAGCAGGCGTAGCAACGCGGCCCCAACCCCAACCCTCGCAAAAAGGCGACGCCAGTACTTCGCGTACATAACTACGCTCTAAAGATACCATGGGTATAGGGGGAGGGGAACCATCATGGCACGCCCAAAAATACGGCTTAAATCGTACCAGGGGCTGCCGATTTTTTTTATTTTCCCTTACTTTCAGGACTCCATCCTTCGGAAGGCCTATTCGGCAGTTCAATTGCCGCACAAATGATGCAAGAACCAGGGAAGCAGACAAGCCACGCCGCAGTACGGAACTCCCAGGTGGTCTCTATCACGAGTAGTATACCTGTTCCACATACTATTCCGCAGCTTGCCCCTGGAACGGACATGTTAACTAGTCCAACCTTCCACTTACCGCATTATTTGTATCATTCTGCTTTGATCGCAGCCCCTTTTTAATAAACAATGCATAGCTTTCATCTATTTTTGCATTACCTTTTTTCTTTATATATGTTCCTTAACGACATGTTGCGCCCGTACACGTTGGTATGACCAAAATACGCCAGGGGCTTTAGTACCCCTCAATATGGTGTGAGAAGTCCGAACACTTTAACAAGTGCGGCACCCCGAACTTATAGCATTATATGCATCGACTCCGAATCATGTCTTGGGTCAATAGTTGGGTTTGCCCGGCTCCTATGTTTTGGTGCCTTACGTTCCGCTATATCGGCTAAGGTAGCACTAGGAGAACCACTGCGATTGTGCCCCAGTTGAGCTAGGTCGATCACCTCAGTGGAGAAAGCTAAAATTGACTGTCATGATGAGGCGAGAGCTGGTCGCTGTTCGATAGGTTTTTCGAGTCCCTAAAGACTTATGCCGCTTAGGGCGAGGAGTCGGCTCTGTCCGGCCAAGGCGTGGATAGCGCCCCGAACTCGGTCTTCTGAATACCAGGGGCTTCGCCAAAATTTAAAATTATAGAATTCTATGGCTAAGTGAGAGTGTTCACGCATTATAGTCCGATTGCCTTGTTCGTTGGGCTGAACGCCTCCCTCGAAGGACCCAAACATGGGAAAAAGAGCGCTCAGGTTTATCCCCGAACACCCCAGCACTAGCGGCACGGGGGCAGAAGCCGACGACTCGCCATCTCTCAGAATTGATAAACAGCCGCACAGAAGGTAATATTTTTAATTCCAATGAAATTGCTTAGCGCATATGAACAAGTTTTTAGCGCACAGGACAAAACGAGCAAGTTTCACTCAGAAATTACATCCCTAGAACATTCATCCGCCACAAGGCAGGCACCCTTTAGAACATCCTTATAGTAATTCTCAGGCTTGCGATGCTCTTTCCCCGGCAGTGGCCCGTCCTTCACAAGCTTCTCAGCATCCAGCTTGCCCCGGTGCACCTTAGCACGGGCAAGGGCCCTACGGGCACCTTCAATGCAGACAGAGCGCTTGATGACTTCGAGCCTTGGACAGGCCTCCACCAGCCGCTGCACCAGCCCGAAATAGCTCCCAGGCAGAGCCCCTCCAGGCCACAGCCAAACAATGAGGCCCTTCATGGCTTGTTCGGCCGCCTTGTGGAGCTCGACCAGTTGCTTCAGCTGGTCGCTCAGGGGCACGGGGTGTCCGGCCTCAGCATACTGAGACCAGAACACCTTCTCTGTCGAGCTGCCCTCCTCGGCTCGGTAGAATGCGGCGGCATCGGACACACTCCGGGGAAGATCTGCGAACGCTCCTGGAGAGCTCCGGATTCGGGTAAGTAATAAGTAACTCATGTTTATGTGTTTGCTTTGCATAAATAATTCCTTACCCGCCGCTATCTTCTTCACCTCATCCAACTCCTGGAGGGTCTTATGGGACTTGACCTTGGCAGACTTGGCATTTTCAATAGCCACCGCGAGCTCGGACGCTCGCATCTTTGAGTCAAGCTCCAAACTGTCATGTTTCTCCATGAGAGCCTGGAGCTCTTGTCGCACCTTGCCAACCTCGGCCTCATACTTCTCCCGCTCGGTGCGCTCCGAGGCCGCCCTCTTCTCGGCCTCGACCAGCGCTTGCTTAAGGGTCGCCACTTCAGACGTGGCCCCTACAATAGCCACGATAATCTTGTCATTCTTTGCAATTGCACCTTTTTATATATATTTAAAAAAACAAGGTATTTCTTACCTTCATTGTCCTCAAGCTGCTTCTTGGCACGCCCGAGCTCTTGCTCGGACCACTCGAGGCTCTGCTTCAGCGTGTCCACTTCCGCAGTCAGTGCGGCGGACGCAAGCAGGGAAGCCTGCATATGCATATTGACTCATTTTTGTTAGACTCCTGCAAATTCTATTTGGTCCTCTATTCGGCTTTTCTTCCCGAACGCCAAACAGAGCATCAGGGGCTACTGTCTATGCGGTACTATTATTTACACATTCTTTACTTACCTCAAAGCCTGTCAAAAGGCTAGTACAAGATTCAGTCAGTCCGCTCTTGGCGGACTGAACCTTCTGGACCATCGCACTCATTATAGTGCGGTGCCCCTTGTCGATGGAGGCGCCTTGGAGCGCCTCCAACATATTGTCTGGCGCCTCCGGTTGGACGGGGGCCACCAGCACGGTGGACTTACTCCTCTTGGAAGGAGGTCCCCAGCCGGACTCTGGAACCTTTGAAGGTTCCGGAGCAGTGTCCGGCCTAGAGCCAGACTTGGAGCCCTGGGGGGTTTCATCCCCTTTACTCCTGGAGCCCGGGAGGTTGCCTTGCGGCGCCTCCAGGACCACCTCCTCCCGGCTTGGAACCTGTTGGGACAACACTTCGGTGTCGTCCGTAGGGCGGGGGGAGGAAGCCGTCGGAAGCGAGTTTACATCCGACGAGTCCAGTGAGCCGCTCGACGATGCGTCGAGCTGGTCTTTGGGTGGGCTGCATAAACATATTCGACGTAAGGGAAAGTTGTGCAATGAACGAATACTATGAATTACTCTGGTATCCGGATACTTACGATTTTGCCAGGGGCTTGGCCCTGGGCTGCCACTCCTCTTCGCCGTCGTCGGTGTCGGTGGAGTAGTCCGGAGGAAGGGTTTTCCCCTTCTTGGACCCTCCGGCCTTCCCAGAGAGGGCGGCCTTCCTTTTCTTCTCTCCTCCCGCTGGAGGGGGAGAGGTTTCTTCTTCTTCTTCCTCCTCGTCTTCATGGAGGAATGCGCCTCGGAACCATCGGATGATGGATCCAACACCTCCTGGTGCCGGGCACTCTTTCGAGTCCCCGCGGCCTTTTTTGCGGCCTTCTTCTCCGGCACCACATAGGGTGCCGGAACCAGCAGCTTCGCCAAGCGAGCGTCCGCTGGGCCTTCGGGCAAAGGAGCAGGGCAGTTGATCTGTCCGGATGTCACCTACCAATCCTGTCAAAGGTAAGGGAGCTTAGATCCCGCATGGAGTCAAACTATGAAAAACTGATACCCTGTAAACGGAAAAAATAGCTTACCGCGAGAGCGTGACGCTGCGCACTGAATCCGCGATCCTCAGTAGCGGATGCGGGAGCCTCGGCGCCCTTGAAAAGCACCTTCCAGGCATCTTCATACGCCATGTCAAAGAGCCTACTCAGAGTTTGGTGCCGCGCCGGGTCAAACTCCCATAGGTTGAAAGCCTGTTGTTGACACGGGAGGATCAAGCGGATGAGCATAACCTGGACTACATTGACAAGTTTGAGCTTCTTGTCCACCAGGGTTTGGACGCATGTTTGGAGTCCGGTCAGCTCTCCCTTCTTGCCCCACGACAGGCCTGTCTCCTTGCAGGAGGTGAGCCACGTAGGGGATCCGGATCGAAACACAGGGGGTGCGACCCATTAGGCGTCGCGTGGCTCGGTGATGTAAAACCACCCCGATTGCCACACCTTCAGGGTCTCCACAAAGGAGCCCTCGAGCCATAGGACGTTGGCCATCTTGCCCACCATGGCGCCTCCGCACTCCGCCTGGTTGCTGCGCACCACCTTCGGCTTGACGTTGAAAGTCTTGAGCCATAGGCCGAAATGGGGGCGGATGCGGAGGAAGGCCTCACACATGACGATAAATGTCGAGATGTTGAGGACGAAGTTCGGGGCCAGATCGTGGAAATCCAGGCCGTAGTAGAACATGAGCCCCCGGACAAATGGGTGGAGAGGGAAGCCCAGTCCGCGGAGGAAATGGGGGAGGAACACCACCCTCTCATGGGGCCTAGGGGTTGGGATGAGCTGCCCCTTTTCAGGGAGCCGGTACACGATGTCCTTAGACAGGTATCCGGCCTTCCTCAGCTTGTTGATATGTCCCTCCGTGATGGAGGAGACCATCCACTTGCCTCCCGCTCCGGACATGGCTGGAGAAGGTTGAGGTGGGGAGTGCGGACTTGGGCGCTGGAGCTCGAGTGCGCAAGAATGGATAGGCGAAGGAGGAAGAAGGCGTAGGTGAAAAGGTGGATCCTTATCCCCTTATATGGGTGGATGCAACTACATGTCCCCACCAGCCTGGTAAAACTCGCTTATCTCCAAGCGCTGTAATCAATGGCGCGGTTGTGTTACCCACGCCCGTATTGATGAGAATCCCGAGATAAGGGGACACGATCTCTGCTTTAACAAGACGTGCCAAGGAAACCACCTCGCATAACGCGCTGAGGTGGGATAATGAAACGACTCGGATAAAGGCTTGGCCGTGGTGTGTCACGCTACGGAATACGTCAGCAGATTAGATTGGTGTAAATATTATTCTCTCTATGGCAATATGTGGAAACTTACTTTGCAGAGCCGTACACTATCTTTGTGCTCAAAATCTTCTACGAAGTACTTGGAGGAGGAACCCACCTTGCAATGCCG
Source organism: Triticum dicoccoides (assembly GCF_002162155.2). Classification (NCBI taxonomy): domain Eukaryota; kingdom Viridiplantae; phylum Streptophyta; class Magnoliopsida; order Poales; family Poaceae; genus Triticum; species Triticum dicoccoides. The sequence continues at coordinate 177,801,086 of NC_041384.1, forward strand.
AAGACAATCTGCGCGCCGGACTCGTCGTCATTGAAGCCTGGTTCAGGGGCTACTGAGGGAGTCCGGGATTAGGGGGTGTTCGGATAGCCGGACTATACCTTCAGCCGGACTCCTGGACTATGAAGATACAAGATTGAAGACTTCGTCCCGTGTACGGGAGGGACTTTCCTTGGCGTGAAAGGCAAGCTTGGCGATACAGATATGTAGATCTCCTACCATTGTAACCGACTATATGTAACCCTAACCCTATTCGGTGTCTATATAAACCGGAGGGTTTTAGTCCGTAGGACAACATACACATCAACAATCATACCATAGGCTAGCTTCTAGGGTTTAGCCTCTCCGATCTCGTGGTAGATCTACTCTTGTACTACCCATATCATCAATATTAATCAAGCAGGACGTAGAGTTTTACCTCCATCGAGAGGGCCCGAACCTGGGTAAAATTTCGTGTCCCTTGCCTCCTGTTACCATCCGGCCTAGACGCACAGTTCGGGACCCCCTACCCGAGATCCGCCGGTTTTGACACCGACAGTGGGAAAACAAACACAACTTTAAGACGGATGAAAGAAACACCGTTGAGAAGAACTGATACTTGATCTTGCGGATGTTGAAATGATCGGATCCACTTGAAGAGAAACACACCGGTTGAAAAGGATTGACAAAACAATCTCGTTGATCAAGAATGATTAGTATTCGCATAGAAATATGAGAACACTGCTTGGGAAAGGTATGGAATCAACATTTGACTTCGAAGCAACTCGAATACCACAACTCAAAACAAAACAAAGGATTGGCTTGTAGAATAAGCCGGAACAAACATATGATAGAGATTTTGTCCGAAGTTTTCGTGGTGGGGCCTACACGGGCTCGATCGTACAGCACCATCATGTACAAGGCAGTGCACATGACATACGAAGCGTCCCCAAGTCAGCATAGCCAAGGACTCTTTAAGACACAACGAGACCACTGTAAAACCAACCGTGGATAGGCGGACCACTAGACGTCGAACCCCAATTTCAAATCATACATCTGTCGGAAAAAAATCCTAGGAGCTACTTTAACTCCCACTTATAAACTCCCGAAAATTTCCGGTTATGCAATCAGGTGTTGGGGATACAGGGGAAGCATAATATCTCTCACCCAAAACGAACAAATCCTACATCCAGCTGTATCCATCCTTCAACACATAACCAAGAAACTTTCGGAAATTGTTTACCTCAACCTTCGAAAAGCATCCGTTATACGAGTTATGGCAATACTCCCGAACTGACGCCCTAGTACTGGGTGGTGTCGAGGTTATCTCACCAACAACTGCATAAAAGAGATTTTCGATGTCGGCAAAACTAAACTCAGGTATTCCAGAACTGCAACGATAAAATTATGACGACAACACCTCGGAGCTCAATTCCCCGGGACACTGCCATAACCCCTAAATGTCAGGAGGCCCCAAGAACAATGTCCTCGTCACAAAACCATCAGAACGATTCCAAGATACCCGCGTGATCCTAAATTTTTTTAGTGAAATTTGAGAAGAGAAGAGTCAAAACTCTACGCCAGGATGCCTCACTAGAGCGACGAAGGGACTGAGGAGTAAAAAGAAGTCCTAACTCTCCGATATATATAATTCCTAAATGACTCAAAACATTTCTAGACTCAATAACGCCAGCGATTCGATCAAGCAGGGGGCTCCTAAGGTCGGGGATGGCTCTGATTACCAACTTGTAACGCCCTCGATGCGGCTATATCTCCCACGTGTCGAAGCACGACTTAGAGGCATAACCGCATTGAAAGCAATGTCGCAAGTGAGCTAATCTTCACACAACCCTTGTAATACATAAGGGAAAAAGATACATAGTTGGCTTACAATCGCCACTTCACACAATTACATGAATAAAGCAATACATCATCCAGATACACACAAGGTTCGACTACGGAACCGAAATAAAAGAAGACTACCCCAGATGCTACACAGATCCCCGATCGACCCCAACTGGGCTCCACTACTGATCAAATGGAAACGGAACAACATAAAGGACAAGATCTTCATAGAGCTCCTCCTTGAGCTTGGTTGCTTCACCTGCTCGGTAACATCAGCATCTGCAAACTAGTTTTGGAAGAATCTGTGAGTCATGGGGACTCAACAATCTCACACCCTCGTGATCAAGACTATTTAAGCTTATAGGTAGGGTAAAAGGTATGAGGTGGAGCTGCAGCAAGCGACTAGCATTTATGGTGGCTAACATACGCAAATGAGAGCGAGAAGAGAAGGCAAAAGCACGGTCAAACAACTATGATCAAGAAGTGATCCTAGAACAACCTACGTCAAGCATAACTCCAACACCGCGTTCACTTCCCAGACTCCGCCGGAAAGAGACCATCACGGTTACACACGCGGTTGATGTATTTTAATTAAGGTCAACTTCAGGTTTTCTACAACCGGACATTAACAAATTCCCATCTGCCCATAACCGCGGGCACAACTTTCGAAAGTTCAATCCCTGTAGGGGTGTCCCAACTTAGCCCATCGCAAGCTCTCACGGTCAACGAAGGATATTCCTTCTCCCAAGACAATCCGATCAGGCTCGGCATCCAGGTTACAAGACATCCTCGACAATGGTAAAACAAGTACAGCAACACCGCCCGAATGTGCCGACAAATCCCGATAGGAGCTGCACATATCTCGTTCTCAGGGCACACTCAGATAGGTCAAGCTACGAGTAAAACCAACCCTCGAGTTTCCCTGTGGTGGCCTCGCAGGCTACCCGTTTCGGACCAACACTTAGAGAAGCA
>NC_041384.1:177804112-177845595 GCF_002162155.2 Triticum dicoccoides
GGGGGGGGTTAAAATAGAGATGACCCTTGGGTCCACGAAACCCAAGGGAAAAAGGCTAGGTGGCGAATGGTAAAACCAATGTTGGGCATTATTGGAGGAGTTTTATTCAAGGCGAACTGTCAAGGGGTTCCCATTATAACCCAACCGCGTGAGGAACGCAAAATTCGGGAACATAACACCGATATGATGGAAACTAGGGCGGCAAGAGTGGAACAAAACACCAGGCATAAGGCCGAGCCTTCCACCCTTTACCAAGTATATAGATGCATTAATTAAATAAGAGGTATTGTGATATCCCAACAAGTAAACATGTTCCAACAAGGAACAACATCTCCATGTTCCAACAAGGAACAAACTTCAATCTTCACCTGCAACTAACAACGCTATAAGAGGGGCTGAGCAAAGCAGTAACATAGCCAAACAACGGTTTGCTAGGACAAGGTGGGTTAGAGACTTGGTTCAACAATATGGGAGGCATGATAAAGCATGTGGTAGGTATCGCGGCATAGGCATAGCAAAAGAGCGAGCAACTAGCAAGCAAAGATAGAAGTGATTTCGAGGGTATGGTCATCTTGCCTGAAATCCCGCAAGGAAGAAGAACGAGTCCATGAAGATGACAAACGGACGTAGTCGAACGGATCCTCACAACTCCGGAACGAAACCGAAGCTAACGCGAGAGGCAACCCGGAAAGAAGCAAGCATCAAAGTAAAAAACCACCACATAATCATGGCACGATGCACAATCAAGTATGATGCATGTCCGGTTTAATTATGCATGGCATGGCAAAGTGCACAAACAAAACTACAAATTAAGTGGAGCTCAATATGCAACGAGTTGCATATTGATGGACACCACAATAATTATTTAGTTCGCTCTTATTTATGTACCCAACAATATTAAATGTTGGTTAGCATGGCATGGGGTGAAGCATAAAAGAAACTTTCTACCTAAGCAATTTAAATGGGGTCGGATATAACAAACAACCATTTTAACCATTTTAAATGTTATTATCATGATGCGAATGACATGTGCAAGTTTATGCAATTTTTATTAGAAGTTGACAAGAGCATTATGAAGCATTTGTCACCGTGGTGGAAAGGAAAGGGGTGCCACGGCAACGATAACGAAAACGGTGCCACGGCAGCGTTCCGGTTCCGGTACTCGATTGAGATACCAATGCAAAGGGGAAGTGTGCGGATGCGTGCAAAAGATGGTGGGGCGCTCTCGGATACTGGGTGTCCCATGAATCGACGACGGTGTCAAACAAGGGAACAACTAACGTTCACGGGCGGATTACAACAATCAACATGCATCTCATACAACTCATGCACACGGTCCACGGGTGGTCATCTCGGGGTTATACCTTTGAAGCGTGCAATCTCGGAACGGATCGAGTCGGCGTAGAGGAAGTAGTGGAAGTCGACGTTCTCGCGACGGTAGTGGAAGTAGTCGATCTCGCATGCTCTAGGGTCGACGGTAGAGGTTCTCGCGATCTCGACGACGGTAGTGGTACATGTTTATCGGTAGTCGAACATGACGATCCGGAGAGGGTACTTGGCAACATACACACCGTCGGTAGTTGTACACAAACGTTGTCGGACTTGACGGGTTCGAGGTCTTCGGACGTAGTGGTACACGTTCACAGAGTAGGTCGTACACGTCGTCGGTGGATGTTCACTTGACGGCCTTCAACGGTGGTAGTTGTTCTTATTTCATCGTGGAAGTAGTTGCACATCTCATAGCGGTACTTGACGATTTCGGAGACGGCGGAAGACGAACTTGGCGGTCCTCGTCGTCCTGGTACTTGGCATCCTCTCGGCCTTGACGGTGATGAAACGGAACGTGATGGACGAATCCAGGAAACGGTAGTCGTACACGCATCGGAGAGGAACTCGGTGCACCACTGGACTTGGCGATCTTGCTGAACTGAAAAGGCATCGACGGACTTGCACGACTCTGCCTCGGGAGGTCACTGGAGATGAACGGAGGCAGCTCGACACGTGCGCTGTGAGGAGGCCAGCGAAGCCATGGTGGTGATCGGAGGGTCAGAGGCGTTCAAGAGGTTGACGCAGCCAACTCCTTCGGGCTGGAACACAACGGAACAGGAGCACGGCGATGCGCGGGAAGAGCAGCTGCGGCAGGGCGTCAGGGTCGCGCGCGGGGTGGCCTTCAGGAGTGATGCAGGGGTGTAGGCGCGCATGGGGAGGAGCCCTGCACGGTTGGAGGGGTCACCGGCGCTGGGATCCGGGCAGCAGAGGTCGGGGACGAGTCCGGAGATGCGCGACCCGACACCTCTGGCCCATGGCAGGAGGCCATGGCAGGCGGACGGCGAAGGGCTTGGCAGCAGGGACGAAATGGAGGGAGGCCGGGCAACCACGAGCTCGGGCAGGAGAAAGCAGGTCGGGGAGGTCCTGCGGCGGCGAGGTAGTCCTGGCTTGGGCGCCGACGAGAGGAGGCAGGACGCGCACAGCAGAGTAGCGGCAGTGCACGTCCATGGTTGAGGTCGGGCGAAGGAAGGAGAGGCCGGCGTACGGTGGATCGAGGAAAGGGAGCGAGGGGAGAGGGAGCGATGGGATCGGGGGTTGCTGTGCGAGGGAGATGGTCTCGACTCCTGGCGGCGCTGGTGGGAGCGAGAGGGGGGAGGTATCGATCGGGATGGGGGATCGGGCGCAGGGAAAGAAGGAGACGAGCGAGAGGAAAGGTTCGATGGGGGAGAGGGCGAGGGGATCGAGATGCGGTTCCCTGGCGGCGCGAGGGAACGATGGGCACGAGGGAAGAGGAGGATCGGGCCAGGGAACAAGAGGGAGATAGGCTAGGGTTCGTTGGGGACTTAGCTGTGGGCCGGTGCTGGAGTCTGTGAGGCCCAGGTGGGTAGCGGGGAGAGATGGGCCTAGGCTGGGCTTCTCTCTCTCTCTTTTCTCTTATATCCTTTAGCAGAAAAGAAAATCGAGAGGGGGAAAAGAGGGAGAGGGTTAGGAAAGGATTTTGCGCATAGGGATAATTTCCCCGGACTTGTAAAAATGAGCTTGATCCCGCAAAATAGAAGTGGGCACGCGGTTGAAGTTGAATTCAAACTCATTTGAAATTAATTCAAATGATTTGAATAGGAAGTGAGGTTTGGGAAGGTCCAAAAATGTTGAGACTTTTGGAGGAGCCTAAAAAAATAATTTTCGGCAAGGTTTGGAGATCAACTCGAAGCAGAAAGGCATGGGGTTATCTGCATGTGTGTTATGGGTGATTCCAAATTATTGGAATATAATTTATATAGCTCCCTAAAATATTGGGAGAATATGTTTTAAAGAGTAATCACCATAGTGAATATCCATCAATTTAAATGGACCAAAGATTCATGCAATTTATTTAGTTGAGTTAAGAAAAGAAATGACATGATGGCATGATGACATGATGCAATGCACATGATGCAAAGACGAAAGCGATGAACCAAACAAATCACACGACGAAACCCGGAAACCCTGGAAGGCAACTGAAGCTCCGGTCTTGGGGCGTTACAAGTGGTGTCTCCTAGATTGGTTAGGTGTCACTTGGGAGCCTCCGTCAAGATTTTGGATTGAACCAAGGCGTTTGTACGGGCAAGGAGATCGCCTACTTCGTGAAGATCTACCCTAGTGAGGCAAGTCCTTCGTGGGCGATGGCCATGGTGGGATAGACAAGGTTGCTTCTTCGTGGACCCTTCGTGGGTGGAGCCCTCCATGGACTCGCGCAACCGTTACCCTTCGTGGGTTAAAGTCTCCATCAACGTGGATGTACGATAGCACCACCTATCGAAACCACAGAAAAAATCTCTGGGTCCCCAATTGTGTTTGCACACTCCAATCCCATCCCTTTACTTTCTTTCAACTTGCATGCTTTACTTTCTGCTGCTCTATACTCTTGCCATGTTTGCTTGAAATGTATTGTGATTGTTTAAACTTGTGCTAAAACTCCACCTTAACTTGAAGAAATTAAAAACTGCTACTTTTCCTTGTTGAGGGTCTAATCACCCCCCTCTAGACACCTCTTCTCGATCCTTTCAATTGGTATCAGAACATTGGTCTCCATTGCTTTGGTTTAAACACCATTGGAGGAAGATGGATGAGTCTATGTTGGGGAGCCTTAGACGTAGAGTGCCTATACTTGATGGAGAGTTCTTTCATGAATAGAAAAATGAGATGCTTGAGATTTTCAATGACTATCATTTGAACAAGTACATTACTAGCCCTTGTGGACCCCATGTTGATGCTTTGCATCCTACGCTTGATGAGTCTATTGACATGATTCGCAACCTTAAAACTGTCAATCTTATTGCTAGAGGTCTGCCTAGAAATTTGATCGGTTGCTTGCCTACTCTTGATGGTGCCTACTGTCGGCGTCAAAACCGGCAGATCTCGGGTAGGGGGTCCCGAACTGTGCATCTAAGGATCGAAGGTAACAGGAGATAGGGACACGGGGTTTACCCAGGTTCGGGCCCTCTCGATGGAGGTAATACACTACTTCTTGCTTGATTGACTTTCAAGAGTATAGGGGTTACAAGAATTGATCTACCTCGAGATCGTAATGGCTAAACCCTAGATGTCTAGCCTGTATGATTATGATTTTCTCTATGGACTAAACCCTCCGGTTTGTATAGACACCGGAGGGGCCTAGGGTTGTACGGAGTTAGTTTACAAAGGGAGGAATCTTCATATCCAAATGCCAAGCTTGCCATCCACGCAAAGGAGAGTCCCATCCGGACACGCGGGGAAGTCTTTCGTCTTGTATCTTCACGGACCATTAGTCTGGCCCATGTCACATAGCCCGGACGCCCGGGGACCCCCTAATCCAGGACTCCCTCAGTAGCCCCTGAACCAGGCTTCAATGCCGATGTGTTCGGCGCACAAATTGTCTTCGACATTGCAAGGCAGGTTCCTCCCCCGAATAAATCAAAATAGCTGATCAACGATAACTATATCCGGCTCTGTTTAACAATTACAACCCACTACCACAAGGGTATAACACTTAGTCAAGAAACATAATATATCTTTATTGGCAGCTTTGCTGGCGAGACATTACGTCTGGCCTCTCCATTATTTTCGAATCGATCGTTTTTCAATTTCCTGTTTCGCATTTCGAGACACCACCCCCGGTGACACGTCTTGTCAAAGCAGAGATGGATTCCCCTTATCCCGGTATTCTCATCAATACGGGCTTGTGCAACCCAACCGTGCCGCCCGCACGACCCCTCGGGAATAGGCGAGTTTTAGGGCTCATGGGGGGGACGCTTGATATTCACTGCCCCTATAAAGGGATAAGGATTCACTTTTTCACCCCACACCATCTTCTTCCTTAGCCCATCCACCCTCGAGCTCCAGCGCCCAAGCTTTAATCCCTTCCATCCAGAAAACACTCTAGCCATGTCCGGATCTAGAGCGCAGGGTAGGTGGATGGCCTCCTCCTTCATGAAGGGGAACATCAAGGAGCTCTGGGAAGCAGGGTACTTAGCCAAGGAAATCGCCCACCAGCTTCCGGCCAAGAAGCAGATCGTCCCTACTCCGGAGCCCCATGAGAGGGTAGTATTTATTCCTCATTTCCTTCGTGGATTAGGGTTTCCCCTTCATCCTTTGGTCTGCAGCCTTATGTTTTACTATGGGCTAGATTTCCATGATCTAGCCCCGAATTCCTTCCTCAATATTTTGGCGTTCATCGTCGTGTGTGAGGCATTCCTTCACATCCCTCCCCACTTCGGCCTATGGCTCAAGGTCTTCAATGTGAAGCCAAAAGTGGTGGATGGTCAACACGCGGAGTGCAGTGGCGCCATGGTGAGCAAGCTCCCTAATGTCACTTGGCCCAAAGGAACCTTTGTCGAGACCATGAAGGAGTGGCAGCAAGAGTGGTTCTATGTCACGGAACCCCGCGACTCCACATGGGCCGCTTCCCCCGAGTTCAAGTCCGGGCCTCCAATGCGGCTTACATCCTAGCTCAATAAGGGCCTAGACTAGGCGTCGGCCGACGAGGTGACGATGCTATAGAAGCACATCAAGAGTATGGTAGACAAGAATAGAAGTCTTGCCAGCGTGATCCAGGTAATTCTCTTTCGCCGATTCTCCCCTGCCAGCACCGGACTCAACACATGTGGGAGTTCGACCCGGCCGGTCCCTGGACCCTGCAACGGTTCTTCAGCATGAGGCATGAAGACATGTGGAAGCTGCTGTTCAAGACCCAAAAGACATGTCCGAAAACGACCGATGACCTCGGCCTCGACTGTACTCACGCAGCATCTCCCGTAAGTTTTTACAATAACCTTCCTACTTGTAAATCCAAGGGGCATGCTAAGGTTTCCATTCTTATCACAGGGCTGGATGAAGAAGGCGGAGCGGATTCACTGTCCGGCTCCTCTACCCGAAGAACCAGCCATTCCTCTGTTAACGAGGATGCTGGTTCCGGCGCCATATCAGGCGCCAGAAAAGAAGGCCAAGAAGAAGGGCAAGGAGGCCAAAAGCGGCCTCCACCGTAAAGGTGCTTCGGACGTAGTGTTTGAAGACACCGAGACTCACTCCTCCCCTTATGAAGATGAAGGGGAAGATGAAGAGAGTAATTCTCCCCTTGGGGGGAGAAGAAGAAAAGGGGGGCTTTCGCGGATCTGGAGGCGGAGGCATCCAAGAAAGGGAGAATCTCCCTCACGGATGACTCCGAATCGGATGCCGATGAGTGGTGCCCCAGGCAGAAGCCCCTGGCCGGATCGTAAGTACCCCCAAAGGAACTTGTACTTATATATCTATCCGGCTTTCCGCCTTGTAATTTTAATATACTGAATTACGTGCAACAGTCCCGCTCGCGTCCTCCTCCAGCAATCCTCATCTTTGGGGAATTCACTGGATCCAAACGTGATGGACAGCGGGTCGTCTCTGCCGGCCTCCTCCCCCAAAGCTACGGATAATGCCAAAGTGTTGTCCTGAAGGACCCTTCCGGGTCAGGGAGAGGTGCGGGAAGCTGTCACGGTGGTGCCAGAGGGCGATATCCCTGCTATCGGGAACATGGGTGAATCGACCCCCATGGAGACTGACGATGGGGGCTATGCCCAATTGAGCCCCCAACGGAATATTATTCCGGAGACCTATACGGCTCCGGAATCAGGTGGGCAACCTCCTTTAAAAGAAGGGGGTGCACAAATCCCACCGGCGACCTCTGTCAATCCGGAGGCGCCGAATACTCTGGTGGAAGCATTTCAGAGTGCCAACATTGTAGAAGAACATCATACCCTTATGGGCACGGTGGTTGAGAGGGTTCGGCCCGCCAAAAATGGATTGAATGAGGCCTATACTAGCCTTCTGAGAGGCTTTGAGGTACGTAATATAATATCTTTTGGCTATATGAGAAAAAGTGTCTGTGTATAGATAGTAGCCCCTGAGACTCTGTTCGGTATTCACAAGGAAAGGCCGAACAGAGGATCTAATGACTCATACAGGAGATTAACATACATATCTATTTGAACCAAACAGGCTGCGATGCAGGCGTCAACTACCCATGCCGCCGAAGCACCTGAGCTAAGGCAGAAGTTAGCGGAAAAGCAAGGTATGTGATACCGAAAATGCTTCGGAAATAATATCAGCAATAATTTGCCATCTGAACGAGTCTTATAACTTTGCTCATAGCTAACACGTTTGAGGTCGATACCCTCAAGAGCGCGATGGCCGAGGCCAAGAAAGAGGCGGAGGAGGAACGAGCCGCCCGCCTAAAACATGACTCAAGGGTGCCCGAAGTCCAACAAGAGATCAAGGATGCTATAATAAAATGTGAGTCCTTAGAGTGCAAAATTTTGGATAAAAAATCTGAACTTGCTAAGGCCCTCCAAAGTGCTCAGGTGGCCCGGACTGAAGCCCAAAACGCCTGCCGGGAGATCTAAGAGGCGAAGCAAATTGCGTTCGGTAAGGCCTTTAATATCCAGAGCAAATTTGTGAAGAAGAAATACATCTTACTGACCCGGATTTGGAGTTCTCCAGGAGCATTTGCAGACCTGCCCCAGAGTGTTGCCGATGCTGTGGAGTTCTTTCGAGTCGACGAGGGGAGCTCGACAGAAAAGCTATTCTGGTAGCAGTACCTTGCGCCTGAGCATCCCGTGCCCCTCAACGATCAGCTGAAGCAGCTGACCGAACTACATAGGGTGGCCGGATTGGCCATGAGGGATTTTATAATCCGCCTGTGGCCTGCCGAACCCATACCCATCAGCTACTTCAGGCTCATGAAGCGGCTGGTACGTACCTGCCCCCAGTTTGATGCCGTGAAGCGGTCGATCTGCATCGAAGGTGCGCGGATGGCCTTCGCCCGTGTTAAAGTGCAGTGGGCGAAGATGGACGCCGTCAAGCTCGCAACCTAGGGACAGCCCGCAGGCAAAGAGCACCGCACGCCTGTGACACCCCCGATTTGACCGTACACTAATCATACATGCAAACGTGTACGATCAAGATCAGGGACTAAAGGGAAGATATCACAACACAACTCTACAAATAAAATAAGTCATACAAGCATCATATTACAAGCCATGGGCCTCGAGGGCTCGAATACAAGAGCTCGATCATAGACGAGTCAGCGGAAGCAACAATATCTGAGTACAGACATAAGTTAAACAAGTCTTCCTTAAGAAGGCAAGCACAAACTGGGATATAGATCGAAAGAGGCGCAAGCCTCCTGCCTGGGATCCTCCTAAACTACTCCTGGTCATCGTCAGCGGCCTGCACATAGTAGTAGGCACCTGCCGAGTAGTTGCAGTCGTCATCGACAGTGGCGTCTGGCTCGTGGACTCCAACGTCTGGTCGCAACAATCGGGTCTAGAAAGGGGGAAAAGGGGAACAAAGCAATCGTGAGTACTCATCCAAAGTACTCACAAGCAAGGAGCTACACTACATATGCATTGGTATCAATGAATGGGGGTCGTATATGTGGACTGAACTGCAGAATGTCAGAATAAGAGGGGGATAGCTAGTCTTGTCGAATACTATGCGTCTGGCCGTCTCCATCTTGCGGCATGTAGAAGAGAGTAGATGGTAAGTTCACCAAGTAACATCGCATAGCATAATCCTACCCGGCGATCCTCTCCTCGTCGCCCTGTGAGAGAGCGATCACCGGGTTGTATCTGGCACTTGGAAGGGTGTATTTTATTAAGTATCTGGTTCTAGTTGTCATAAGGTCAAGGTACCACTCCGGGTCGTCCTTTTACCGAGGGACACGGCTATTCGAATAGATCAACTTCCCTGCAGGGGTGCACCACATTTCCCAACACGCTCGATCCCCTTTGTCCGGACACACTTTTCTGGGTCATGCCCGGTCTCGGAAGATCAACACGCCGCAGCCCTGCGTAGGCACAACAGAGAGGTCAACACGCCGGTCTAAATCATATGGCGCAGGGGTCTGGGCCCATCGCCCATTGCACACCTGCACGTTGCGTACGCAGCCGGTGAGTAGACCTAGCCTCCCTTATACAAGAGCAGGCGTTCCAGTCCAACCCGGCACGCGCCGCTCAGTCGATGACGTCAAGAAGGCTTTGGCTGATACCATGACGTCGAGTGCCCATAACTGTTCCCGCATAGTTGGTTAGTGCGTATAGGCCTGTGGCCAGACTCGCATCAAATATCAAGATCTCGTTAAGCGTGTTATTTTGAAGTAACCGCGGACGCCGGCCAGGGCCATGCCCACCTCTGTCCTAGGTGGTCTCAACCTGCCCTATCGCTCCGCCACAAAGATCCACTCAGAGGGCCGTCGGGACAAACGTCTTTTCAGCCCCCAATCTGTGAATCACTCGCGGGTACTCTACGAGCCGACCCGACTTTAGTCACAACATGTATCATGTGTAATATGTATAGTATATACCCGTGATCAACACTCGACGTGATCACGGCCCGATAATATAGCATGGCAGACTGACAAGAATGTAGGGCCACTTATGATAAACTAGCATCCTATACTAAGCATATTTAGGAATGCAGGTAAGGTATCAACAACTGTAGCAACAATGACAGACTATGCAACAGAATAGGATTAACGGTAAGCAGTAACAAGCTACACTACTCTAATGCAAGCAGTAGAGAGAAGAATAGGCGATATCTGGTGATCAAGGGTGGGGGGGCTTGCCTAGTTGCTCTGGCATGAAAGAGGGGTCGCCTTCGATGTAGTCGAACACACGGACATCGGCAGCGGTCTCCGAGTCTACCGGAAAGAGTAATAGAGGGGGAACACAATAAATAACAGAGCAATCAAATGTAACACAAAGCAAGATGCGATAATACATTGTGCTAGGGGTGACCTAATGTAGGGATAGGCGATACCGGCGAAGGGGGGAAACATCCGGGAAAGTATTCCCGGTGTTTCGCGTTTTCGGGCACATGAACCGAAGGGGGAAAGTTTTGTGTTTTCTATGATAGGGATGCGTGGCGGACGAACGAGATGCGTATCCGGATTCGTCTCGTCGTTCTGAGCAACTTTCATGGACAAAGTTTTTCCATCTGAGCTACGGTTTATTTTATATTGATTTTAAAAGATTTCAATCATTTTAGCATTTATTTAATTATTTTAATCCAACATTATCCAGAATAGTGCATGCTGACATCAGCAGTCAACAGGGGTGTTGACTGGTCAAACTGGCGTGTGGGACCCACCTGTCATACTCTGTTTAGGTTAATTAGGATTTAGCTAATCTAATTACTGTTTAATTAAACTAACTAGTTAATTAGATTAATTAAACATGATTAATTAACTTAATTAATTAATTATTATTTTTCTAAAACGTTCTCAGGGGCTGGGCCCCGGCTATCATTGGGCCAGGGGCCCTAACGGGCACGGGCACAACAGGTGGGTTACGGGCGAAACAGGGACGGAGCCCCAGGGTGCTTGCGCGGGCGTCCGATGCCGGGCGCCAGGACGTTTGGCGGCGGGGGTGCCGACATCCGCGACAAGCTCAGGCCTGGGCGGGGACGGGGCGTGGAAGCGGAGGCCGGCGAGGTAGGCGGCAGCAGGCAGCAGAATGGAGGGCGCGGGCGGCCAGCTGCGGGCGTGGAGGGGTGGAGGCCGACGCGGTCGTTCTCGGACAGCAGGCCGCGACATTGGCGCGGCGAGGGCAATGGCGTGAACAGGACTTGCAAACTTCAACAGAAGTATTTCTCAAATTCACAACTACTCAACTAGCACAACTTTAATATCACTACCTCCATATCTCAAAACAATCATCAAGCATCAAACTTCTCTTAGTATTCAGAACACTCATAAGAAAGTTTTTTACTAATCTTGAATACCTAGCATATTAGGATTATTTAAGAAAATTACCATGCTATTTAAGACTCTCAAAATAATCTAAGTGAAGCATGAGAGATCAATAGTTTCTATAAAACAAATCCACCACCGTGCTCTAAAAGATATAAGTGAAGTACTAGAGCAAAACTATATAAGTCAAAAGAAATAAGTGAAGCACATAGAGTAATCTAACAATTTCCGAATCATGTGTCTCTCTCTCAAAAGGTGTGTACAACAAAGATGACACTCCAACCAAAACACATATCATGTGGTGAATAAAAATATAGCTCCAAATAAAGTTACCGATGGAAGTAGACGAAAGAGTGGATGCCTTCCGGGGCATCCCCAAGATTTGGCTTTTTGGTGTCCTTAGATTATCTTGGGGGTGCCATGGGCATCCCCAAGCTTAGGCTCTTGCCACTCCTTGTTCCATAATCCATCAAATCCTTACCCAAAACATGAAAACTTCACAACACAAAACTTAAAGTAGAAAATCTCGTGAGCTCTGTTAGCGAAAGAAAACAAAAGACCACTTCAAAGTTCTGTAAAGAACTCATTCTTTATTTATATTGGTGTTAAACTTACTGTATTCCAACTTCTCTATGGTTTATAAACTATTTTACTAGCCATAGATTCATCAAAATAAGCAAAACAACACACGAAAAACAGAATCTGTCAAAAACAGAACAGTCTGTAGTAATCTGTAGCTAGCGCAAGATCTGGAGCCCCGAAAATTCTAAAATAAATTTCTGGACGTGAGTAATTTATCTATTAATCATATGAAAAAATAATTAACTAAATAGCACTTTCCAAATAAAAATTGCAGCAGTTCTCGTGAGCGCTAAAGTTTCTGTTTTTTTACAGCAAGATTAACAAGACTTTCCCCAAGTCTTCCCAACGGTTCTACTTGGCACAAACACTAATTAAAAAAAAACACAACCAAAACAGAGGCTAGATAAATTATTTATTACTAAACAGGAGAAAAAAGGAAGGAATAAAAATAAAATTGGGTTTCCTCCCAACAAGCGCTATGGTTTAACGCCCCTAGCTAGGCATAAAAGCAAAGATAGATCTAGGTATTGCTATCTTTGGTAGGTAATTCTTCAATGAGGCATCTACCATCCTTAGGAATTTCTTTCTTTTTATTGATTATCAAACTTTTAGGAACACGATCGAAAAATTCATTTGTAACAAATGGTTCCTTAATGATTGCAAAAAGATTGGGATGAATACTTATAGATTTGAGATCCGCAGTTTCCTTACTAGAGGATTCACACTTATTTTTAGGAACATACATAAGGTTGGCAATTTTAGTGGGAGGACTTGGAGTATTCTTTACGGAAGAAAAAGCGGTTCCCAAGTTGATAATAATATCCTCAAGTTTATCGATTCTACTGGAATCCTGATTTATTTTCTCATTAACTATAGGTTCCTTTTCTTTAATATTTTTCAATGTGACTCCTACTTTAGATCCATATTGAGTGATTCAGTTGTGGATCTTTTTATCCAAATTTTCAATTAACTCTACAGTAGCAACCTTATTCTCAATAATTTCAAGTCTTTGCATTACATGCTCCAAAGTTAACATAGTTCCATTAACCAAAAGAGGTGCTGAGCCAAACAAATCTATCATAGCATTATAAGAATCAAAAGTATGGCTACCCAAGAAGTTCCCTCCGGTAATGATATATCTATACCAAGGAGTAGCGCCTACATAAAAATTGCGAAGAAGAACAGAAGTAGATTGCTTCCTGGTAGATCTATTTTGATTATTCCAAATTCTAGACCAAGCGTCTTTTAGATTTTCTCCCTCCCTTTGCTTAAAATTTAGAACTTCATTCTCGGGAGACAACGGAGAAGATAGAGGACTCGCCATAACGACAAGCAAACGGAAAAGAGGCGAACGGAAAAGAGAGGGCGAATAAAACGACAAGGGTGAAGTGGGGGAGAGGAAAACGAGAGGCAAATGGAAAATAATGTAATGCGGGAGATAAGGGTTTGTGATGGGTACTTGGTATGTTGACTTTTGCGTAGACCTCCCCAGCAACGGCGCCAGAAATCCTTCTTGCTACCTCTTGAGCACTGCATTGGTTTTCCCTTGAAGAGGAAAGGGTGATGCAACAAAGTAGCGTAAGTATTTCCCTCAGTTTTTGAGAACCAAGGTATCAATCCAGTAGGAGGCTATGCGCGAGTCCCTCGCACCTACACAAAACAAATAAATCCTTGCAACCAACGCAATAAGGGGTTGTCAATCACTTCATGGTCACTTACGAGAGTGAGATCTGATAGATATGATAAGATAATATTTTTGGTATTTTTATGATAAAAATGCAAAGTAAAATAAAAGGCAATGAACATAACTAAGTGTTCGAAGATTAATATGATGGAAGATAGACTCGGGGGCCATAGGTTTCACTAGTGGCTTCTCTCAAGAGCATAAGTATTTTACAGACATAAGTTAAACAAGTATGCCTTAAGAAGGCCAGCATAAACTGGGATACAGATCGAAAGAGGCGCAGGCCTCCTGCCTAGGATCCTCCTAAACTACTCCTGGTCATCGTCAGCGGCCTGCACGTAGTAGTAGGCACCTCCCGACTAGTAGCAGTCGTCATCGATAGTGGCGTCTGGCTCCTGGGCTCCAACGTCTGGTCGCAACAATCGGGTATAGAATGGGGGAAAAGGGGAACAAAACAACCGTGAGTACTCATCCAAAGTACTCGCAAGTAAGGAGCTACACTACATATGCATTAGTATCAATGAATGGGGGTAGTATATGTGGACTGAATTACAGAATGCCGGAATAAGAGGGGGATAGCTAGTCCTATCGAAGACTTCGCTGCTGGCCGTCTCCATCTTGCAGCATGTAGAAGAGAGTAGATGGTAAGTTCACCAAGTAACATCGCATAGCATAATCTTACCCGACGGTCCTCTCCTCGCCGCCCTGTGAGAGAGCGATCACCGGGTTGTATATGGCACTTGGAAGGGTGTATTTTATTAAGTATCCGGTTCTAGTTGTCATAAGGTCAAGGTACAACTCCGGGTCGTCCTTTTACCGAGGGACACGGCTATTCGAATAGATCAACTTCCCTACAGGGGTGCACCACATTTCCCAACACGTTTGATCCCCTTTGTCTGGACACACTTTTCTAGGTCATGCCCGATCTCGAAAGATCAACACGTCGCAGCCCTACCTAGGCACAACAGAGAGGTTAGCACGCCGGTCTAAATCCTATGGCGCAGGGGTCTGGGCCCATCGCCCATTGCACACCTGCATGTTGCGTACGCGGCCGGCGAGCAGACCTAGCCTCCCTTATACAAGAGCAGGCGTTCCAGTCCAACCCGGTGCACCGCTCAGTCGCTGACATCAAGAAGGTTTCGGCTGATACCACAACGTTGAGTGCCCATAACTATTCCCGCGTAGTTGGTTAGTGCGTATAGGCCAGTGGCCAGACTCAGATCAAATACCAAGATCTCGTTAAGCATGTTATTTTGATGTAACCGTGGACGCCGGCCAGGGCCAAGCCCACCTCTCTCCTAGGTGGTCTCAACCTGCCCTATCGCTCCGACACAAAGATCCACTCAGAGGGTCGTCGGGACAAAGGTCCTTTCAGCCCCCAATCCGTGAATCACTCGCCGGTACTCTACGAGTCGACCCGACTTTAGTCACAACATGTATCATGTGTAATATGTATAGTATATACCCGTGATCAACACCCTACGTGATCATGGCCCGATAGTATAGCATGGCAGTCCGACAAGAATGTAGGGCCACTGATGATAAACTAGCATCCTATACTAACCATTTAGGAATGCAGGTAAGGTATCAACAACTGTAGCAACAATGACATGCTATGCAACAGAATATGATTAACGGTAAGCATTAACATGCTACACTACTCTAATGAAAGTGGCAGAGAGAAGAATAGGCGATATCTAGTGATCAGGGGGGGCTTGCCTGGTTGCTCTGGCAAGAAAGAGGGGTCGTCTTCGATGTAGTCGAACACATGGACATCGACAGTGGTCTCGGGGTCTACCGAAATGGAGTAACGGAGGGGGAACACAATAAATAATAGAGCAATCAAATATAACACAAAGTAAGACGCGGAAATACGTTGTGCTAGGGGTGACCTAACGTAGGGATATGCGATACCGGTGAAGGGGGGGAACATCCGGGAAAGTACTCCCGGTGTTTCGCGTTTTCGGGCACATGAACCAGAGGGGGAAAATTGCGTGTTTGCTATGCTAGGGATGCGTGGCGGATGAACGTGATGTGTATCCGGATTCGTCTCGTCATTCTGAGCAACTTTCATGTACAAAGTTTTTCCATCAGAGCTACGGTTTATTTTATATTGATTTTAAAAGATTTAAATCATTTCTAGCATTTATTTAATTATTTTAATCCAACATTATCCAGAATAGTGCATGGTGACGTCAGCAGTCAACAGGGGTGTTGACTGGTCAAACTGATGTGTGGAACCCACCTGTCATACTCTGTTTAGTTTGATTAGGATTTAGCTAATCTAATTACTGGTTAATTAAACTAACTAGTTAATTAGTTTAATTAAACATGATTAATTAACTTAATTAATTATTTTAATTATTATTCATTTAATTTTTTTCTAAAATGTTCTCAGGGGCTGGGCCTCGGCTGTCACTAGGCCAGGGGCCCTAACGGGCACGGGCGCAACGGGTGGGTTACGGGCGAAACGGGGACGGAGCCCCAGGTGCTTGCGAGGGCGTCCGATGCCGGGCGCCAGGGCGTTTGGCGGCGGGGGTGCCGGCATCCGCAGCAAGCTCAGGCCCGAGCAGTGAAGGGGCGTGGAAGGGGAGGCTGACGAGGTAGGCGGCAACAGGCAGCAGAATGGAGGCGCGGGTGGTCAGCTGCGGGCGTGGAGGCGTGGAGGCCGGCGCGGTCATGCTCGGACAGCAGGCCGCGACATTGGCACGACGAGGGCAATGGCAGGGTGCGGGAGCAGAGAGCTGCGGCCATGGCGCGGACGTGCGGCTTGCAGAGCGCGCACGAGCAGTGACGGGCGCGGTCGGTGCGGGTGCAGGCACGCGGTGCGCGGCGATGCGTGCGTGCGGCGCAGGGGTACGACGAGCGGCGCGGTGAACACAGGGAACAAGGAGGGAAACGGGCGCGGCTCACAAGGGAGCGGGACGGCCATGGCAGCGGGCTTGGGGGAGACCCGTGGGGAGGAGGACGACGACGACGGTCGGCGATGGGGTGGTCCGGTGTAGGCGAGCGGTGAGGTGCGGGGCGTCGGTTGCCCCGAACCAGTTCTTGATCGGGGAGGGGGTGAGGACGGGGCGACGATGATTCGGCGACCGCGTCGGCTGGGAGGTGAGGCGACGCCGACGGGAGGCAGGAGGCGCACAGGGTGAGGGGGGCGCTGCCCTGCGCGAGCGCGCGTTTGTGGCGGCGCGTGTGGAGCGAGGGGGGCTTGTCTTTTGTTCTTTTTTTGTTTGTTTCCTTTTTGTAATGTTTTCCTTTTATTAATTTTCTTTTACTTCTTATCTGTTTTATTTTAGTTTCAGCAAAATACAAAAGTGGCACCTAAAATAGCGTTACAATATATGCCACTGCCACAAACAGTTTATCATTGAAATAAAATAGTTTTGAAATAGTTTATTATTTAAAAGCATTTGAATAACCGTTTTGCCACTGTTTTTTTAGTTTAGGCATTTAAACATTTTGAAAAAAGGTTGGTTCTAACACCAAAATAAGTTAGGGATTATTTTCCACATTATGAACATTTTAGTTTTCATGTTTGATTAGTTTAGAATTTCACTTATTATTTGAATTTGAATTTGAACCGGATTTGGATCAACGTGAGATTAGTAACAGTAATAGTGGTGAAGTGGCATCATTAGCGTCGGATTACTGTAGCTTAAATATCCAGGTGTCACAACGCCGGAGCGGTATTTCAATAATGTCCTGGAAGGATCCCGCATTGTAGAGGGCCAGTGTGTGAAAGACGTTATGTTTGAATGAATGTATCTATGTTGTCCAATCTTGTATTATGAAACAAGGCTTATGTAGGATATGTTGCTTGTTTTTCTTTAAAATATTTCCTCCTGTGCGGCCATTTACGATATCTGAGAGTTGGCCAGTCGCTGGCTTCAGCTCCCATGTAGGTAGTACGGGGGTGCTCGGGATAGCACCTAAACACACTTGACCAAGCGATTTGGTCCGTGAAGGAGGTGTTAGTGCCGCGAACCAGTCAATCGGACTATGTGGTTTTATCGCTATCACTTAGCCATAGGAGTTTTATAATGGGAGTGTAGGCGTAGCCCCTAGTATTGTTCGATTATCCGAACTTGGCTGATGTGGATGCCCGGCCGGGTGAAGGTCGGCCTATCGCGTAATGCGGGAAAAATCACAAGAGATTTATACTTAGTCACCGAATAGCTGACCAACTCTCGCCGCATCATGACGGTCAGTTTCCGGCTTTCTCTACTGAGGTGTTTGTCCGGATGAACCAAAAACACAACCGCAGTAGTTATCCCTTTACTACCTTAGGCGGAACGTAAGGTAGTAACCACAGGAGCCGGGCAACCCAACTTTTGACCAAAGACATGATTCGAAGCCGATGCATAGAATGCTACATTTGGGATGCCAAATTGTACTAAAAAAGTGTTCGGACTTTATTTACTATTTAAGAAATGTACGTGGCTTAGTAGAGCCCCTGGCGATTTAATTCGTACCGAGGTGTACATGACAATCAGACGAAAATAGGGAAATACAGGTTAAGAGGTAGGCTAGTACTGAATAGGTTGGGCTAGAACTGATTCCATTATAGTCCGATTGATACGTCAAAACATATTGGTACAACTAGTGGAGTAAGAAACAAGGCTATTTTACATGCCGAGTACAAGGGAAAGCTGCGTGCGGATCCTACAAATGGACGAGGTGGTCTTTAAAGACCCTTTAGATACTCTACCATGCTTCTGCGCTGCTTTTCTCCTTGGTGTATTGTCCTGAGGATCATCGCTCGGTGTTCAAAATTTTCAAACCGACGTCAAAATTTATGCGTATTGCCGGTAACGAGATTGAACTAGGTATTGAGATACCGATGATTGAATCTCTGGCAAGTAACATACCGATAACAAAGGGAACAACGTATGTTGTTATGCGGTTTGACCGATAAAGATCTTCGTAGAATATGTAGGAGCCAATATGGGCATCCAGGTTCCGCTATTGGTTATTGACCAGAGAAGTGTCTCGGTCATGTCTACATAGTTCTCGAACCCGTAGGGTCCGCACACTTAACGTTCGTTGACGATATAGTATTTATGAGTTATGTATGTTGGTAACAGAATATTGTTCGGAGTTCTGGATAAGATCACGGACATGACGAGGAACTCCGGAATGGCCCGGAGATAAAGTTTGATATATGGGATAATAATGTTTGGTCTCCGGAAGGGTTTCGGAATTCACCGGAAGGGGTTCCGAATGTTTCCCGAAATGTTTGGGTATGAGAACACTTTATTTGGGCCAAAGGGGAAAGCCCACAAGGTTTTTGGAAAGCGCAAAAGGAAGTTTTGCGTAGTCCAAGGGCCATACGCCAGGGTCCCTGGCGTCTGGGTCCAGACGCCGGGAACCCTGGCGTCTGGCCCTGGAGTCCGAGAAGGACTCTTTCCTTTCGGGTGAAACCGACTTTGTGGAGGCTTTTACTCCAAGTTTCGACCCCAAGGCTCAACATATAAATAGAGGGGTAGGGGTAGCACACAAGAGACATCAAGAAACACCAAGCCATGTGCCGGCAACCCCGTCCCCTCTAGTTTATCCTCCGTAATAGTTTTCGTAGTGCTTAGGCGAAGCCCTGCGGAGATTGCTCTTCACCAACACCGTCACCAAGCCGTCATGCTGCCGGAACTCATCTACTACTTCGCCCCTCTTGCTGGATCAAGAAGGCAAGGACGTCATCGAGCTGAACGTGTGCTAAACGCGGAGGTGTTGTACGTTCGGCACTTGATCGGGACGGATCGTGAAGGTGTACGACTACATCAACTGCGTTGATAAATGCTTCCTCTTTCGGTCTACGAGGGTACGTAGACATACTATCCCCTCTCGTTGCTATGCATCACCATGATCTTGCATGTGCATAGGATTTTTTTTGAAATTACTACATTTCCCAACAGTGGCATCCGAGCCAGGTTTATGCATAGATGTTATATGCACGAGTAGAACACAAGTGAGTTGTGGGCGATACAAGTGTTCTCCCTGAGTATGCACCGTTGCCAAAGTTTGTCATGCTGAGACACCATGTGATGATCGGGTGTGATAAGCTCAACGTTCATCTACAACGGGTGTAAGACAGTTTTACACACCTTCACGATCCGTCCCGATCATATAGTAGATATGATTAGCATAATGATGTTCACCATTGAAAACTACTCCATCTCACATGATGATCGGTTATGGTTTAGTTGATATGGATCACATGTTCACTTAGATGATTAGAGGGATGTCTATCTAAGTGGGAGTTCTTAAGTAATATGATTAATTGAACTTAAATTTATCATGAACTTAGTACCCTTATAGTATTTTGCTTGTCTATGTTATTGTAGATAGATGGCCCGTGTTGTTGTTCCGTTGAATTTTAATGCGTTCCTTGAGAAAGAAAAATTTTAAGATGATGGTAGCAATTACACGGATTGGGTTCGTAACTTGAGGATTATCTTCATTGCTGCACAGAAGAATTATGTCCTGGAAGCACCGCTAGGTGCCAGGCCTGCTGCAGATGCTGCTGATGACGTTAAGAACGTCTGGCAGAGTAAAGCTGATGACTACTCAATAGTTCAGTGTGCCATGCTTTACGGCTTAGAACCGGGACTTCAATGATGTTTTTAATGTCATGGAGCATATGAGATGTTCCAGGAGTTGAAGTTAATATTTCAAGGAAATGCCCGGATTGAGAGATATGAAGTCTCCAATAAGTTCTACAGCTGCAAGATGGAGGAGAATAGTTCTGTCAGTGAACATATACTCAGACTGTCTGGGTATCATAACCACTTGACTCAACTGGGAGTTAATCTTCCTGTTGATAGTGTCATTGACAGAGTTCTTCAATAACTCCCACCAAGCTACAAGAGCTTTGTGATGAACTATAATATGCAAGGGATGAACAAGACAATTCTCGAGCTCGTCGCAATGCTAAAAGCAGCGGAGGTAGAAATCAAGAAGGAGCATCAAGTGTTGATGGTCAACAAGACCACCAGTTTCAAGAAAAAAGGGTAAAGGGGAGAAGAAGGGGAACTTCAAAAAGAATGGCAAACAAGTTGCTACCTAGGAGAAGAAACCCAAGTCTGGACCTAAGCCTGAGACTGAGTTCTTCTACTGCAAACAGACTGGTCACTGGAAGCGGAACTGCCCCAAGTATTTGGCGGATAAGAAGGATGTCAAGGTGAACAAAGGTATATGTGATATACATGTTATTGATGTGTACCTTACTAGAGCTCGCATTAGCACCTGGGTATTTGATACTGGTTCTGTTGCTAATATTTACAACTCGAAACAGGGACTACGGATTAAGCGAAGACTGGCTAAGGATGAGGTGACGATGCGCGTGGGAAATGGTTCCAAATTCGATGTGATCGCTGTCGGCACGCTACCTCTACATCTGCCTTCGGGATTAGTTTTAGACCTGAATAATTGTTATTTGGTGCCAGTGTTGAGCATGAACATTATATCTGGATCTTGTTTGATGCGAGACGGTTATTCATTTAAATCTAAGAATAATGGTTGTTCTATTTATATGAGTAATATCTTTTATGGTGATGCACCCTTGAAGAGTGGTCTATTTGTGTTGAATCTTGATAGTAGTGATACACATATTCATAATGTTGAAGCCAAAAGATGTAGAGTTGATAATGATAGTGCAACTTATTTGTGGCACTGCCGTTTGGGTCATATTGGTGTAAAGCGCATAAAGAAACTCCATACCGATGGACTTTTGGAATCACTTGATTATGAATCACTTGGTACTTGCGAACCATGCCTCATGGGCAAGATGACTAAAACGCCGTTCTCCGGAACAATGGAGAGAGCAACAAATTTATTGGAAATCATACATACTGATGTATGTGGTTCGATGAATATTGAGGCTCGCGGTGGGTATCGTTATTTTCTCACCTTCACAGATGATTTAAGCAGATATGCGTATATCTAATTAATGAAGCATAAATCTGAAACATTTGAAAAGTTCAAAGAATTTCAGAGTGAAGTGGAAAATCATCGTAACAAGAAAATAAAGTTTCTACGATCTGATATTGGAGGAGAATATTTGAGTTACGAGTTTGGTCTACATTTGAAACAATGCGGAATAGTTTCACAACTCATGCCACCCGGAACACCACAGCGTAATGGTGTATCCGAATGTCGTAATCGTACTTTACTGGATATGGTGCGATCTATGATGTCTCTTACTGATTTACCGCTATCATTTTGGGGTTATGCTTTAGAGACATCTGCATTCATGTTAAATAGGGCACTATCGAAATCCGTTGAGACGATGCCCTATGAACTGTGGTTTGGCAAGAAACCAAAGTTGTCGTTTCTTAAAGTTTGGGGCTGCGATGCTTATGTGAAAAACTTCAACCTGATAAGCTCGAACCAAAATTGGAGAAATGTGTCTTCATATGATACCCAAAGGAGACTGTTGGGTACACCTCCTATCACAGATCCGAAGGAAAGACATTCGTTACTAAGAATGGATCCTTTCTAGAGAAGGAGTTTCTCTCAAAATAAGTGAGTGGGAGGAAAGTAGAACTTGATGAGGTAACTGTACCTGCTCCCTTATTGGAAAGTAGTTCATCACAGAAACCGGTTCCTATGACACCTACACCAATTGGTGAGGAAGCTAATGATAATGATCATGAAACTTCAGATCAAGTTACTACCAAACCTCGTAGGTCAACCAGAGTAAGATCCGCACCAGAGTGGTACGGTAATCCTGTTCTGGAAGTCATGTTACTTGACCATGATGAACCTACGAACTATGAAGAAGCGACAGTGAGCCCAGATTCCGCAAAATGGCTTGAGGCCATGAAATCTGAGATGGGATCCATGTATGAGAACAAAGTATGGACTTTGGTTGACTTGCCCAATGATCGGCAAGCCATCGAGAAGAAATGGATCTTCAAGAAGAAGACTGACACTGACGGTAATGTTACTGTCTACAAAGCTCGACTTGTTGCGAAAGGTTTTCGACAAGTTCAAGGAGTTGACTACGATGAGACTTTCTCACCCGTAGCGATGCTTAAGTCTGTCCGAATCATGTTAGCAATTGCCGCATTTTATGATTATGAAATTTGGCAAATGGATGTCAAGACTGCATTCCTTAATGGATTTCTATAAGAAGAGTTTTATATGATGCAACTAGAAGGTTTTGTCGATCCAAAGGGAGCTAACAAAGTGTGCAAGCTCCAGCGATCCATTTATGGATTGGTGCAAGCCTCTCGGAGTTGGAATAAATGTTTTGATAGTGTGATAAAAGCATATGGTTTTATACAGACTTTTGGAGAAGCCTGTATTTACAAGAAAGTGAGTGGGAGCTCTGTAGCATTTCTAATATTATATGTGGATGACATATTGCTGATTGGAAATGATATAGAATTTCTGGATAGCATAAAAGGATACTTGAATAAGAGTTTTTCAATGAAAGAGCTCGGTGATGCTGCATATATATTGGGCATCAAGATATATAGAGATAGATCAAGACCCTTAATTGGACTTTCACAAAGCACATACCTTGATAAAGTTTTGAAGAAGTTCAAGATGGATCAAGCAAAGAAAGGGTTCTTGCCTGTGTTACAAGGTGTGAAGTTGAGTAAGACTCAATTCCCGGCCATTGCAGAAGATAGAGAGAAAATGAAAAGTGTCCCTATGCTTCAGCCATAGGCTCTATCATGTATGCAATGCTGTGTACCAGGCCTGATGTGTGCCTTGCTATTAGTTTAGCAGGGAGGTACCGAAGTAATCCATGAGTGGATCATTGGACAGCAGTCAAGAACATCCTGAAATACCTGAAAAGGACTAAGGATATGATTCTCATTTATGGAGGTGACAAAGAGCTCGTCGTAAATGGTTACATCGATGCAAGCTTTAACACTGATCCGGATGATTCTAAATCGCAAACCGGATACGTGTTTATATTGAACGATGGAGCTGTAAGTTGGAGTAGTTCTAAACAAAGTGTCGTGGCGGGATCTACGTGTGAAGCGGAATATATAGCTGCTTCAGAAGTGATACGTCTTCGTCGTATCTATAATTTTTGACTGTTCCATGCCAATATTATTGAACTTTCATATACTTTTTGGCAACTTTTTATACTATTTTTGGGACTAACATATTGATCCAGTGCCCAGTGCCAGTTTCTGTTTGTTGCATGTTTTTTGTTTCGCAGAATATCCATATCAAACGGAGTCCAAACGGAATAAAAACTGATGGAGATTTTTTTTGGAATATATATGATTTTTGGGAAGAAGAATCCACGCGAGACAATGGTCGAGGGGCCCACGAGGTAGGGGGCACGCCCCAGGGTGTCAGGCGCGCCCCTGACCCTCGTGGCCACCCCGTAAGGCAGTTGGTGCCCTTCTTTTGCCGTAAGAAAGCTAATATCCGGTTAGAATTTCAGCCCAATCAGAGTTACGGATCTCTGGGAATATAAGAAACGGTGAAAGGGAACAATCTGAGAACGCAGAAACAGAGAGAGACAGGGAGACAGATCCAATCTCGGAGGGGCTCTCGCCCCTCCCGTGCCATGGAGGCCATGGACCATAGGGGAAACCCTTCTCCCGTCTAGGGAGGAGGTCAAGGAAGAAGAAGAAGGAGGGGGGGTCTCTCTCCCCCTCGCTTCCGGTGGCACCGGAGTGCCACCGGGGGCCATCATCATCACCGCGATCTACACCAACACCTCCGCCATCTTCACCAACATCTCCATCACCTTCCCCCCTCTATCTACAGCGGTCCACTCTCCCACAACCCGCTGTACCCTCTACTTGAACATGGTGCTTTATGCTTCATATTATTATCCAATGATGTGTTGCCATCGTATGATGTCTGAGTAGATTTTCGTGGTCCTATCGGTGGTTGTCGGTGTCAAAACCGGCGGATCTCGGGTAGGGGGTCCCGAACTGTGCGTCTAGGCCGGATGGTAATAGGAGGCAGGGGACACGATGTTTTACCCAGGTTCGAGCCCTCTTGATGGAGGTAAAACCCTACATCCTGCTTGATTAATATTGATGATATGGGTAGTACAAGAGTAGATCTACCATGAGATCAGAGAGGCTAAACCCTAGAAGCTAGCCTATGGTATGATTGTATGTTGTGATTGTTGTCCTACGGACTAAAACCCTTCAGTTTATATAGACACCAGAGAGGGTTAGGGTTACACAAGGTAGGTTGCAAAGGAGGAGATATCCATATCCGTATTGCCTAGCTTGCCTTCCACGCCAAGTAGAGTCCCATCCGGACACGAGACAAAGTCTTCAATCTTGTATCTTCATAGTCTAATAGTCTGGCCAATGGATATAGTCCGGCTGTCCGGAGACCCCCTAATCCAGGACTCCCTCAGTAGCCCCTGAACCAGGCTTCAATGACAATGAGTCCGGCACGCAGTATTGTCTTCGGCATTGCAAGGCGGGTTCCTTCTCCGAATACATCACATAAGAATTTGAATACGAGGATAGTGTCCGACCCTACAAAATAAGTTCCACATTCCACCGTAGAGAGAATAATATTTTCACAGATCTAATTTGCTGGCTTGTTTTAGCAGCATGACGTTATGTCATGGCCCGGTGATTATTTGAACTATTCCCTTTAACCAGCCCCGCACATAACACGAGGCAGTTTTTCAACACGTCTTGTCAAAGCAGAGATCGTGTCCCCTTATTACGGGATTCTCATCAATACGGGCATGGGTAACACAACCGCACCACCAATTACGGTGCTTGGGGGATAAGCGAGTTTTACCAGGCAAGTGGGAACGCTCAGTTTCGTTCGCCCATATAAAGGGATAAGGATTCACCTTCCTATCCACGCCTTCTTCCTCCTTTGCTCATCTGTTTTCGCACATTCGAGCTCTAGCGCCCAAGTCCACACTTCCCACCTCAACCTTCTCCAACCATGTCCGGAGCGGGAGGCAAGTGGATGGTCTCCTCCGTCACGGAGGGAGACATCAAGAAACTGAGGAGAGCCAGATACCTGCCCGATGACATCGCGCACCAGCTCCCAGATGAGGGGCAGCTCATCCCCACCCCCAGGCCCCATGAGAGGGTAGTATTCCTCACCCATTTCCTCCGTGGACTGGGATTCCCTCTCCATCCATTCGTCCGGGGGCTCATGTTCTATTACGGCCTGGATTTCCGCGATCTGGCCCCAAACTTCATCCTCAACATCTCGGCATTTATCGTCGTGTGCGAGGCCTTCCTCCGCATCAAGCCCCACTTCGGCTTATGGTTGAAGACCTTCAACGTCAAGCCGAAGGTGGTGGGCGGCCGCCAGGCGGAGTGCGGAGGTGCCATGGTGGGCAAGATGCCCAACGTAACATGGCTCGAGGGCTCCTTTGTGGAAACCATAAAGGGGTGGCAATCGGGGTGGTTCTACATCACCGAGCCGCGCGACCCTGTATGGGAAGCGGCCCCCGAGTTCCGATCTGGCATCCCCACGCGGCTCACCTCCTGGAAAGAGAAGGGACTGTCCTAGGGTAGTTCGGAAGAGCTGACCGGACTCCAAACATGTATTCAAAACATGGTGAACAAGAAGCTCAAACCTGTCAACGTGGTCCAGGTCATGCTCCACCGCCGGATTCTCTCGTGCCAACAACGGGAGTTCAACTTGTGGGAGTTCGACCCGGCGCGACACCGAACTCTGAACAGGCTTTTCGACACAACACATGAAGATGCCTGGAGGGTGCTGTTCAAAAGCGCCGAGGTCCCCCCTCCCATTACTGAGGATCGTGGATTCAGCGCAAAGCGCCAAGCCAAAGCGGTAAGCTGTTCTACCTCTCGCAGGATACTTATTTTTTATAGGTTGACTCCATGCGGGATCTAAACTCCTGTACCTTTGACAGGACTGGCAGGAGACGGCCGGACAGATCGATTGTCCGGCTCCTTTGCCCGAAGGCCCAGCAGACGCTCTTCTGGCGAAGATGCTGACTCCGAGTCCTTATACGGTGCCGAAGAAGACCAAGAATGCCAAGGGAACCCGGAAGAGTTCCCGACGCCAAGCGTCGTCGGACTCACCGTCCGATGACTCTGCGGCGCACTCCTCCCCCAAAGATGAGGAAGAATAAGAAGATGCTCCCCCTCCTACAGGGGGAGATAAGAAAAGGAAGGCCGCCCTAACTGGGGGGGGGGCGAAGGGTCCAAGAAGGGAAGGACTCTCCTTCCGGACAGCTCCACCGCTGCCGACGAAGACGAAGACGAGTGGTTGCCCAGGGCCAAGCCCCTAGGGAGATCGTAAGTATTAGGATACCAGAGTAACTCGTAGCATTCCTTTGTCGCACCGCTTTCCCTAACGCCGAACATGATTATGGAGGCCGCCGCGAACTAGCATCGATGTATCATCGGACGACTCCCTAGGCTCGTCGGACATGGATAGCGATCCAGTCCCGACCGCCACCTCCCCTCATCCTGTTGACGATGCCGAGGTGCTGTCTCAAGAGGCACCGGGTCGAGGGGGGACAGTCCTGGAGGCGCCTCAAGGCGACCTTCCGGACTCCGGGAGCCGAGGGGACGGGGCCCCCGAGATCTCTGAGTTCGGCCCTCAACCGAACACCGCGCCTGACCCTCCAGCGGTTCCGGGCTCGGGCAGGCGGCCTCCTTCTAAGAGTGGCAAGATGCCTGTGCCGGTGACCTCTGTCCATCCAGAGGCATCGGACAATCTGCTGGAAGCGCTTCGCAGCGCTTCCATCGACGAGGAGCACCGCACTATCATGAGTGCGGTGATCCAAAAGGTTCAGTCCGCCAAGAGCGGATTGACTGAAGCCTGTGCCAGCCTTCTAACAGGCTTTGATGTAAGTGTTTTAAAATGTAGTAGAAATATTATCGCATAGACAGTAGCCCCCGATGCTTTGTTCGGTGTTCACAAAGAAAAGCCGAGCAGAGGATCAAATAATATCACAGGAGTCTAATATAAGTATGTCAATATGCATATGCAGGCTTCGCTGCTGGCGTCCGCCGCACTGACTGCGGAGGTCGCCATACTGAAGCAGGACCTCGAGGGGTCCAGGAAAGAGCTCGGCCTTGCCAAGAGGCAGCTCGAGGAGAACAAGGGTAAGTAATACCCTGTCTATAGATATGTATATATAAAAGAGGACGCGATTGCAAAATGATAGGATCATCGTATGTTTGCCAGGGGCCACGACCGAGGTGGCGACCCTGAAGCAAGCGCTAACCAAGGCCGAAGATAAAGCGGCCAAGGAGCGCACCGAGCGAGAGAAGCACAAGGCTCGGGTTGGCGAGGTGCAGCAAGAGCTCCAGGCTCTCATGGCGAAGCACGAGGCATTGGAGCTTGACTCAAAGACGCGGGAGTATGAGCTTGCCGCGGCCCTCGAGAGCGCAAAAAGTGCCAAGGCCGAAGCCCAAAAAGCTCTCCAAGAGATCGACGCGATGAAGAAGATAGCGGCGGGTAAGGCTTTCTATATGCAAAGCAAGCATGTAAAAGTAAATTACCGATTACTTACCCGAATTTGGAGCTCTTCAGGAGCATTCGCAGATTTGCCCCGCAGCGTGTCCGATGCCGCACAATTTTACCAGGCCGAGGATGGAAGCTCAACGAAGAAGCTATTCTGGTCTCAGTATGCTGAGGCCGAACACCCGGTGCCAATGAGCGACCAGCTGAAGCAGATGGTCGAGCTACATAAGGCGACCGATCGGGCCATGAAGAGCTTTATAGTCCGGCTGTGGCCTGGCGACACCCTTCCGAACAGCTTCTTCGGCCTGGTGAGGCGGCTTGTGGATGCCTGCCCGCGGCTGGAGGTCGTCAAGCGATTTGTCTGCATTGAAGGTGCACGCCGGGCTTCCGTCCGTGTGAAATTGCAGTGGGTCAAGCTAGACGCTGTGAAGCTGATCAAGGAGGGGCCGCCGGAGGGCAAGGAGCACCGCCACCCTGAGATGTACTACGAGGGTGTTCTGCCGGGTGCCCGTCTCATCGCGGATGAGTGTTCAAAAGATGTAATATTTGAATGAGGCTTGCTCCTTTTATCCTGTATTTATGAAGACTTATTTCATATGCGCTATGCAAAGCTTGTTTGAATTTAAAATATTACCTTCTGTTTGGCTGTTTATCCAATCTGAGAGATGGCTAGTCCTCGGCTTCTGCCCCCATGCCGTGAGTGCTGGGGTGTTCGGGATAAACCTGAGCACTGTTGTTCCCATGTTTGGGTCCTTCGAGGGAGGTGCTCAGCACAGCAAACAAGGCAACCGGACTAATAATGCTTTATCACTCTCACTTAGCCATATAATTCTATAATTTTAAATTTCGGCGAAGTCCCTGGTATTCGGAAGGCCGAATTTGGGGCGCGATACACGCCTTTAAGCCGGACAGGGCTGGCCCCTCGCCCTAAGAGGCATAAGTCTTTAGGGACTCGAAAACCTCACCGAACAGCGACCAGTCTCTCGCCTTATCATGACAGTTAGTTTTAGCTTTCTCTACTGAGGTGCTCAGCCCGGCAGAACTGGGGCACAATCGCAGTAGTTCTCCTAGCGCTACCTTAGCCGATAGAGCGGAACGTAAGGTACCAAAACAAAGGAGCCGGGCAAACCCAACATTTGACCAAAGACATGATTCGGAGCTGATGCATATAATGCTATAAGTTTGGGGTTCCGCACTTGTGAAAGTGTTCGGACTTTTCACACCATATTGTGGGGTACGCAAGCCCCTGGTGTATTGGCCGTACCAAAGTGTACGGTTGCAAGGCGTCGTTAATGAACACACACACATATATATATCAGGAATGCAATAATAGTCGTGATGTTATGCATTGTTTATTCAAAAAGGTGCATTAAAGCAGAATGATACAGATAGTGCGATAAGCAAAGAGTGGGACTATGTCCCTTCCAAGGGCAAGCTGAGGAATAGTATTAAATCAAATATTTCGCTCGGTATTGTAATCCACCTGGGAATTCCATGGTGTGACGTAGCTTTCTGCCTCCTTGGTTTCTGCATCATGTGTTTGACAATAGTGCTGCCGGACATGGTTTCCAGAGATTAAGGTCCTGAAAAAAGAGAAAAATAACCAAACGGGAAGCCCCTAGTGTGGTTTAAGCCGCGTCTTGGGGCGTGCCGCAGTGTGCCCCCTCCCCACCTGTGCCCATGGTATTTTCAATGCGTAATTATGTACGCGTGGCACGAGCTTCGCCATTTGGCTGGGACTGGGGTGGGGGCCGCATTGCTACGCGAGCTCAGATCGCGCCAGGCGGTCTATTTGCCAATTGCTCCGAGCGCGCTTGAAGGTATCTGGGCTTTGAAACGCCGAACTGGTTGATTGCCTTGAGAGGCTGCTTTGCGCTTCTGCTGCGAGGGCCGCGGTGTGCTCCTCTATTCGGAGAGAGCGCTCTGTGTTTCCATTGACTGTAATAACTCCGCGAGGTCCTGGCATCTTGAGATTGAGGTATGCATAATGCAGTACCGCATTGAATCTAGCGAATGCGGTTCGCCCGAGCAGCGCGTGATAACCACTGCGGAACGGGACTATATCAAAGATTAACTCTTCGCTTCGGAAATTATCCGGGGGTCCGAAGACCACTTCTAGTGTAACTGAGCCTGTGCAATGGGCCTCCACACCTGGAATGACGCCTCTAAAGGTCGTTTTTGTGGGTTTGATCCTTGAGGGGTCTATACCCATTTTGCGCACCGTGTCCTGATAAAGCAGGTTCAGGCTGCTGCCGCCATCCATAAGGGCTCGAGTGAGGTGGAATCCGTCAATGATTGGGTCTAGGACCAGTGCGTAAAATCCGCCATGACGGATACTAGTGGGATGGTCCCTGCGATCGAAGGTGATCGGACAGGAGGACCAGGGGTTGAATTTTGGGGCGACTGGCTCCAACGCATATACGTCCCTGAGCACACCCTTCCGCTCCCTCTTGGGGATGTGGGTCGCGTATATCATGTTCACCGTCCGCACTTGCGGGGGAAACCTCTTGTGCCCTCCGGTGTGCGGCTGCCAGGGCTCCTCCTCGTCATCGCTATGCGGCTCCTGGTCCTTGTTTTCGGCAATTAACTTGCCGGCCTGCTTGAACACCCAACAATCCCTGTTGGTGTGATTGGCTGGCTTGTCTGGGGTGCCGTGTATTTGACACGAGTGATCGAGTATTCGGTTCAAGCTGGACGGACCCGGCGTACTTTGTTTGAATGGCTTTTTCCGCTGACCGGGTTTAGAGCCTTTGAATCCGGCATTGACTGCCATATCCTCAGTATTTTCGCTGTTAATGCGGCGCTTATGTTTGTTGTGACGTGACCTGCTATTGCCGTCCTTGGTATCTGAGGTACCATGGTTCTTCGATATGTTATTACTGCGAGCCAGCCAGCTGTCTCCTCCCACACAAAAGCAGGTCATGAGCGTCGTGAGAGCTGCCATAGATTTTGGATTTTCCTGACCAAGGTGCCGGGCTAGCCACTCGTCTCGGATGTTGTGTTTGAAAGCCGCTAAGGCCTCCGCATCCGGACAGTCGACGATTTGATTTTTCTTTGTAAGGAACCGAGTCCAGAATTGCCTGGCCGACTCTTCTAGCTGCTGAATTATGTTGCTCAAGTCATCAGCGTCTGGTGGTCGCACATAAGTGCCCTGAAAGTTGTCGAGGAATGCGGCTTCTAGATCTTCCCAACAGCTATTGGAGTCCACTGGCAAGCTGTTAAGCCAATGTCGTGTTGGTCCTTTGAGCATTAGTGGGAGGTATTTGATGGCGTGTAAGTCATCACCGCGGGCCATGTGGATGTGGAGGAGGAAATCCTCAATCCATACTGCGGGATCTGTTGTGCCGTCGTATGATTCAATATTTACAGGTTTAAAACCTTCTGGGAATTGATGTTCCATTACTTCATCTGTGAAGCATAAGGGGTGTGCAGCGCCTCTGTATTGGGCTATATCGCGATGCAGCTCGAATTGGTCTTGCCTGCTGTGTTCGGCCCGGCCGGATTTGCTTTTACTGTATCTGGCATGACGTTTATCGTCTCGCAGAGTGGTGCGCCGTCGTGATCCGTAGATCGATCTTGCATGCTTTGCTTTGTCCTCCAATATGTCTCGCAGGTCTGGCGTATCTCCCCATGCCTTTTTATTTGAATGGAGTCGGGGTGGAGGCTGAGCTTTTGGCTGGAATGCCTCTCTATCACGGCCACGAGGTGGTCGATCAGCCGTATTATATGCTTCTTCCTCCAGTCAGGGTAGTAACCTGCACTTTGGTTAATTCTTGGAGGGGCGCTCGAGTTTATATTCCTTGGCCGCGAGGACTTCAGTCCATCTGTCAGCTAGCAGATCTTGATCAGCTTGAAGCTGTTGCTGCTTTTTCTTCAGGCTATTTGCCGTGGCCATAAGCCAGCGCTTGAAGCGCTCTTGTTCGATGGGATCCTCTAGTACGGCGAATTCACCGTCGCCTAGGCTTGCCTCGTCTTTGGAGGGGGGCATGTAATTGTCATTCTCCTCCTCTCCGTCTGCCGCTCTCTCAGGAGAGCTGGCTCCTTCATCCTCCTGCTCTAAATCTTGCTGGAGGGGATTGTTGTTTTCTTCAGCACTATCCGGAGTGTTATTATCTCCTGTGCCGGTATCACCACTTTTGCTTTGGCGGGACTTAGAGCGGCGCCGCTGACGTCGACTCTTGGGTTGCTTCTTGGAGGGGTCATCCTCTGCTATCTTGTCGCCATTGCCTTTGTTGGGTGTATCCACCATGTATATGTCATATGACGAGGTGGCTTTCCAGTGCCCTATGGGCGCTGGTTCATGTTCGTCTCCTACATCGTCGTCCATACCGTCGATGTCTTCGGAGTCGAAGTCGAGCATGTCGGTTAAATCATCGACAGTGGCTACGAAGTGGGTGGTGGGTGGGCGTCGAATTTCTTTGTCGTCCGCATCCCAATCCTGTTGGCCATAGTCCGGCCAAGGCTCTCCTGACAAAGAGAGAGACCTTAGTGAATTCAGAATATCGCCGAAGGGCGAGTGCTGAAAGATATACGCGGCGGTGAATTCCATGATCGGCGCCCAATCGGATTCGATTGGCAAGGGCGCGGATGGTTCGGAGTCCAGAAAAGAGTCCGGCACCTTGGAGTCACAGGCTGCCCAGAGGGTTAGGCTGGTGTTCGGCTCGATCGCCGTTGAGACTACAGCCCCTGAGGCGGTGTCTAACCACCCGTCCTCGATTGGTGCAGTTGGCTCCGAGCTAAGGGTCGGAGCTGATGTGGGCGCGGCCTTTGGGGTACTGTTCGGCGGTAGAGCTAGGCCATACCCATCGTGACAGTGCGGCGCGCCCGGCTGTGGCTCGAATCTGTCGAAGATCAAGTCTCCACGGATGTCGGCCGTGTAGTTCAAACTTCCAAATCTGACCTGACGGCCAGGGGCGTAGCTTTCAATTTGCTCCAGATGGCCAAGCGAATTAGCCCACAGTGCAAAGCCGCCGAATACGAAGATCTGTCCGGGGAGAAGTCTCACCCTGGACCGCATCGCTATCGATGATAGTAGGAGCCATCAAGCCTAACGGCGACGACACAGAGGAACTCTCAATGAAAGCACTAATGTCGGTGTCAAAACCGGCGGATCTTGGGTAGGGGGTCCCGAACTGTGCGTCTAGGCCGGATGGTAACAGGAGGCAGGGGACACGATGTTTTACCCAGGTCCGGGCCCTCTTGATGGAGGTAAAACCCTACGTCCTGCTTGATCAATATTGATGATATGGGTAGTACAAGAGTAGATCTACCACGAGATCAGAGAGGCTAAACCCAAGAAGCTAGCCTATGGTATGATTGTATGTTGTGATTGTTGTCCTACGGACTAAAACCCTTCGGTTTATATAGACACCGGAGAGGGTTAGGGTTACACAAGGTCGGTTACAAAGGAGGAGATATCCATATCTGTATTGCCTAGCTTTCCTTCCACGCCAAGTAGAGTCCCATCCGGACACGAGACAAAGTCTTTAATCTTGTATCTTCATAGTCTAACAGTCCGGCCAATGGATATAGTCCGGCTGTCCGGGGACCCCCTAATCCAGGACTCCCTCAGTGGTTGATGAATTGCTATGATTTATTTAATTTGCTTGTGGTTATGTTGCTGTCCTTTGGTGCCCATCATATGAGTGCGTGCGTGGATCACACCCTAGGGTTAGTTGTATGTTGATAGTACTATGTATTGGAGGGCAAGAGTGACAGAAGCTTCAATCTAGCATAGAAATTGATGCATACGGGATTGAAGGGGGAACAATATACCTTAATGCTATGGTTGGGTTTTACCTTAATGAACATTAGTAGTTGCGGATGCTTGCTAATAGTTCCAATCATAAGTGCATAGAATTCCAAGCCAGGGATGACATGCTAGCAGTGGCCTCTCCCACATAATACTTGCTATCGGTCTAGTAAAGTAGTCAATTGCTTAGGGGAAATTTCACAACTCCTACCACCACTTTTCCACACTCGCTATATTTACTTTATTGTTTCTTTATCTAAACAGCCCCTACTTTTTATTTACTTGCTCTTTATTATCTTGCAAACCTATCCAACAACACCTACAAAGTACTTCTAGTTTCATACTTGTTCTAGGTAAAGTGAACGTCAAGCGTGCGTAGAGTTGTATCGGTGGTCGATAGAACTTGAGGGAATATTTGTTCTACCTTTAGCTCCTCGTTGGGTTCGACACTCTTACTTATCGAAAATTGTTGCGATCCCCTATACTTGTGGGTTATCAAGACCTTTTTTGGGCACCGTTGCCGGGGAGCAATAGCGTGGGGTGAATATTCTCGTGTGTGCTTGTTCGCTTTATCACTAAGTAATTTTTATTTGCTGTTCTTAGTTGTTTTCTATCTTTAGTTATGGGTAAGAAATGTAAAATACCAAGGAAATTAGTTGTACCTACTGAACCAATGGTTGAAGAACCACTCAAAATCTATCACACTGCTGAAGCTTTTTACGTGGATCATCTTCGATCCCTTTGTGCTCGTGCCGAAACCCAAACTAGCTTAGTTGAGGGCAAATCTTTAGATGAGCATGCTTGTTATGTGCGACACCGTATATCTGAAACAGGGAAATTATTATGGAGTCAAATTCAACGTTTGCAATGCTATGCTTGGAATTTCTGTGAATTATATGATTTTACTTGTTGATCTGAAAACCCTAGGAAACACTTCCCTACCAATGTGAGTTTATTGATAATGGAATCTTATCTTCTTATGCTAAAGGTGTTTATAGTTACTATGATGTTCAACAAATTGAAGAATTTGTTGCTTTTGAGGGTGCTTATGAAATTGCTTCTTTGATTGAAAAGTATGATGCTACTTTTCACAAATCTGAAAATTTTGCTATACTTAAATATTGCTATAATAATTATGCTTCTAATACCTATGTTAAACAATATATTTAGGAATACTCCGCTGTCCAAGAAGAGACTAATATTTTGCAGGAGTCTATGGAAGAAGAAGTTGATGACACTGTGAGCTCATTGGATGAAAAAGATGAGGAGCAGAGCGAAGAACAAAAGGAGGAAGAGAGGATTGATCACCCGTGCCCACCTTCTAATGAGAGTAACTCTTCAACTCATACATTGTTTAATTCCCCTTCATGCTTACCGAAGGATGAATATTATGATAATTTCTATGATCCCTTCGATTCTTTTGAAATATCCCTTTTTGATGATGCTTGCTATACTTGTGGCCAAGATGCCAATACGAATTATGCTTATGGAGATGAACTTGCTATAGTTCCTTATGTTAAACATGAAATTGTTGCTATTGCACCCACACATGATAGTCCTATTATCTTTTTGAATTCTCCCGATTATACTATATCGGAGAAGTTTGCACTTATTAAGGATTATATTGGTGGGTTGCCTTTTACCGTTGCACATGATGATTTCAATAAATATAATATGCATGTGCTTGCTTCTCCTACTTGCAATTATTATGTGAGAGTAACTATATCTCCACCTCTCTATGTTTCCAACACGATAAAATTGCAAGAAACTGTTTATACTATGCATTGGCCTTTACTTTGTGTGCATGAATTGTTCTTTTATGACATGCTGATGCATAGGAAGAGAGTTAGACTTCGTCATTACATGATATATGTTACTTTGTGCTCACTACTAAATTACAAATCATTGCCAATTAAAATTGGCTTTGATATACTTTGGGATCTGGGTGGATTCACTACTTGAGCACTATATGCCTAGCTTAATGGCTTTAAAGAAAGCGTTGCCAGGGAGACAACCCGGAAGTTTTAGAGAGTCATTTATTTCTGTTGAGTGCTTTCATATAGTTTAAAAACAACAAAAATAAAGAGGGGAACCCAAAACTTTTTCAAAAAGGAAAGCGAAAGTGAAAGTGAGAAAGATGAGCATTGTTAAAGTGGGAGCTAGCCTTGAACTTTGTTCATGCTCACGACAACTTTGTGAATCTTGATTACAGAAACTTTTCAATAAAAATAATTATCCCCTTGTACAATTCCATTGTATTATAAAAATAATGTGCCAAGGTTTGCCTTTAGGATGTTTACATTTGCTTGATGGTTTGTACGGTGCAGGACAGAAACTTTGGCTGTAGTGCGTGATTTTACATTTTTAGCTGGAACATCAAATGGTTCTGATTATTTTTGTACTGTCTTCCTATACAAATTTTTTATTTTTCCTAATTTTGGTAGAATTGTTGAAGTACCAGAAGTATGGTGAATGTTCAGATTATTATAGACTGTTCTGTTTTAGACAGATTCTGTTTTTGATGCATAGTTTTCTTGTTTTGATGAAACTATCGATTCATATCAGTGGATTAAGCCATGAAAAAGTTATATTACAGTAGACACAATGCAAAAACAAAATATGAATTGGTTTGCAATAGTACTTAGAGTAGTGATTTGCTTTATTATACTAACAGATCTTACCGAGTTTTCTGTTGGAGTTTTGTGTGGATGAAGTGTTCGATGATTGAGAAGGTTTCGATGTGAGAAGAAGGAAGAGAGGCAAGAGCTCAAGCTTGGGGATGCCCGACGCACCCCAAGTAAATATTCAAGGAGACTCAAGCGTCTAAGCTTGGGGATGCTGGGGAGGCATCCCCTCTTTCTTCAACAAGTATCGGTATGTTTTCGGATTCGTTTCGTTCATGCGATATGTGCAATCTTGGAGCGTATTTTGCATTTAGTTTTCGTTTTTCTTTTATGCACCATGCTGGTATGAGATAGTCCTTGGTTGATTTATAGAATGCTCTTTGCACTTCACTTATATCTTTTGAGTATGGCTTTATAGAATGCTTCATGTGCTTCACTTATATCATTTGAAGTTTGGATTGCATGTTTCTCTTTACATAGACAACCACCATTTGTAGAATGCTCTTTTGCTTCACTTATATTTGTTAGAGCACGGGCATATCTTTTGTAGAAAGAATTAATCTCTCTTGCTTCACTTATATCTATTTAGAGAGATGACAGGAATTGGTCATTCACATGGTTAGTCATAAAATCCTACATAAAACTTGTAGATTACTGAATATGATATGTTTGATTCCTTGCAATAGTTCTGCAATATAGAGATGGTAATATTAGAGTCATGCTAGTGGGTAATTGTGGATTGTAGAAATACTTGTGTTGAGGTTTGTGATTCCCGTAGCATGCACGTATGGTGAACCGTTATGTAACGAAGTCGGAGCATGATTTATTTATTGATTGTCTTCCTTATGAGTGGCGGTCGGGGACGAGCGATGGTCTTTTCCTACCAATCTATCCCCCTAGGAGCATGCGCATAGTACTTTGTTTCGATGACTAATAGATTTTTGCAATAAGTATGTGAGTTCTTTATGACTAATGTTGAGTCCATGGATTATATGCACTCTAACCCTTCCATCATTGCTAGCCTCTCTAGTACCGTGCAACTTTCGCCGGTACCATAAACCCACCATATACCGTTCTCAAAACAGCCACCATACCTACCTATCATGACATTTCCATAGCCATTTCGAGATATATTGCCATGCAAGTTCCATCATCATCATATACATGACTTGAGCATTTATTGTCATATTGCTTTGCATGATCGTAAGATAGCTAGCATGATGTTTTCATGGCTTGTCCATTTTTTGATGTCATTGCTACGCTAGATCATTGCACATCCCAGTACACCGCCGGAGGCATCCATATAGAGTCATATCTTTGTTCTAGTATCGAGTTGTAAGTAAATAAAAGTGTGATGATCATCATTATTAGAGCATTGTCCCCCAAAAAAGAGAAAAGCCAAAAAAGAAAGGCCAAATAAAAAAAAGGAAGCCAAAAAAAGGAAAGGCCAAATAAAAAAAGGAAAGGCCAAAAAAAAGAAGGGACAATGCTACTATCCTTTTCCCACACTTGTGCTTTAAAGTAGCACCATGTTCTTCATATAGAGAGTCTCTTGAGTTATCACTTTCATATACTAGTGGGAATTTTCATTATAGAATTTGGCTTGTATATTCCGATGATGGGCTTCCTCAAATGCTCGAGGTCTTCATGAGCAATCAAGTTGGATGCACACCCACTTAGTTTCAGTTAGATCTTTCATACACTTATAGCTCTAGTGCATCCGTTGCATGGTAATCCCTACTCACTCACATTGATATCTATTGATGGGTATCTCCATAGCCCGTTGATACGCGTAGTTGATGTGCGACTATCTTCTCCTTTTTGTCTTCTCCACCATCATATTCTATTCCACCTATAGTGCTATGTCCATGGCTCACGCTCATGTATTGCGTGAAAGTTGAAAAGGTTTGAGACCGTCAAAAGTATGAAACAATTGCTTGGCTTGCCATCGGGGTTGTGCATGATGTGAATATTTTGTGTGGTGAAGATGGAGCATAGCCAGACTATATGATTTTGTAGGGATAACTTTCTTTGGCCATGTTATTTTGAAAATACATGATTGCTTTGTTAGTAGGCTTGAAGTATTATTCTTTTTTATGTCAAACAATAGACTATTGCTTTGAATCACTCGTATCTTACTTTTTGGCAACTTTTTGTACTATTTTTAGGACTAACATATTGATCCAGTGCCCAGTGCCAGTTTCTGTTTGTTGCATGTTTTTTGTTTTGCAGAATATCCATATCAAACGGAGTCCAAACGGAATAAAAACTCACAGAGATTTTTTTGGAATATATATGATTTTTGGGAAGAAGAATCCACACAAGACGATGCTCGAGGGGCCCACGAGGTAGGGGGGCGCGCCCCAGGGTGTCAGGCGCGCCCCTGACCCTCGTGGTCACCCCGTAAGGCGGTTGGTGCCCTTCTTTCGCCACAAGAAAGCTAATATCCGGATAGAGATCGTGTTAAAATTTGAGCCCAATCGGAGTTACGGATCTCCAGGAATATAAGAAACGGTGAAAGGGAAGAATCCGAGAAAGCAGAAACAGAGAGAGACAGAGAGACAGATCCAATCTCGGAGGGGCTCTCGCCCCTCCCGTGCCATGGAGGCCATGTACCAGAGGGAAAACCCTTCTCCCATCTAGGGAGGAGGTCAAGGAAGAAGAAGGAGGGGGGCTCTCCCCCCTCGCTTCCGGTGGCACCGGAGTGCCACCGGGGGCCATCATCATCACCGCGATCTACACCAACACCTCCGCCATCTTCACCAACATCTCCATCACCTTCCCCCCTCTATCTACAGCGGTCCACTCTCCCGCAACCCGCTGTACCCTCTTCTTGAACATGGTGCTTTATGCTTCATATTATTATCCAATGATGTGTTGCCATCCTATGATGTATGAGTAGATTTTCGTTGTCCTATCGGTGGTTGATGAATTGCTATGATTGATTTAATTTGATTGTGGTTATGTTGCTGTCCTTTGGTGCCCATCATATGATTGCGCGCGTGGATCACACCCTAGGGTTAGTTGTATGTTGATAGGACTATGTATTGGAGGGCAAGAGTGACAAAAGCTTCAACCTAGCATAGAAATTGATGCATACGGGATTGAAGGGGGACCAATATACCTTAATGCTATGGTTGGGTTTTACCTTAATGAACATTAGT
The DNA here is from genome assembly GCF_002162155.2 of Triticum dicoccoides. Classification (NCBI taxonomy): domain Eukaryota; kingdom Viridiplantae; phylum Streptophyta; class Magnoliopsida; order Poales; family Poaceae; genus Triticum; species Triticum dicoccoides. The sequence continues at coordinate 177,843,552 of NC_041384.1, forward strand.
AGTTGCGGATGCTTGCTAATAGTTCCAATCATAAGTGCATAGAATTCCAAGCCAGGGATGACATTCTAGCAGTGGCCTCTCCCACATAATACTTGCTATCGGTCTAGTAAAGTAGTCAATTGCTTAGGGGAAATTTCACAACTCCTACCACCACTTTTCCACACTCGCTATATTTACTTTATTGTTTCTTTATCTAAACAGCCCCTACTTTTTATTTACTTGCTCTTTATTATCTTGCAAACCTATCCAACTACACCTACAAAGTACTTCTAGTTTCATACTTGTTCTAGGTAAAGTGAACGTCAAGCGTGCGTAGAGTTGTATCGGTGGTCAATAGAACTTGAGGGAATATTTGTTCTACCTTTAGCTCCTCGTTGGGTTCGACACTCTTACTTATCGAAAACTGTTGCGATCCCCTATACTTGTGGGTTATCAGGAAGTAGCAAATGAAGGAGTCTGGATGAAGGAGTTCATATCCGGTCTAGGTGTCATACCTAGTGCATGGGGTCCAATGAAAATCTTTTTTGACAATATTGGTGCAATTGCCTTGGCAAAGGAATCCAGATTTCACAAGAGAACCAAGCACATCAAGAGATGCTTCAATTCCATCCGGGATCAAGTCCAGGTGGGAGACATAGAGATATGCAAGATACATATGGATCTGAATGTTGCAGACCCGCTGACTAAGCCTCTTCCACGAGCAAAACATGATCAGCACCAAGACTCCATGGGTGTTAGAATCATTACTGTGTAATCTAGATTATTGACTCTAGTGCAAGTGGGAGACTGAAGGAAATATGCCCTAGGGCAATAATAAAGTTATTATTTATTTCCTCATATCATGATAAATGTTTAGTATTCATGCTAGAATTGTATTAACCGGAAACATAATACATGTGTGAATACATAGACAAACATAGTGTCACTAGTGTGCCTCTACTTGACTAGCTCGTTGATCAAAGATGGTTGAGTTTCCTAGCCATAGACATGAGATGTCATTTGATTAACGTGATCACATCATTAGTAGAATGATGTGATTGACTTGACCCATTTCTTTTGCTTAGCAATTGATCATTTAAGTTTACTGTTATTGCTTTCTTCATGACTTATATATTTTCCTATGCTTATGAGATTATGCAACTCCCGAATACCGGAGGAACACTTTGTGTGCTACCAAACGTCACAACGTAACTGGGTGATTATAAAGGTGCTCTACAGGTGTCTCCGATGGTGTTTGTGGAGTTGGCATAGATAAAGAATAGGATTTGTCACTCCGATTGTCGGAGAGGTATCTCTAGGCCCTCTCGATAATTCACATCACTATAAGCCTTGCAACCAATGCAACTAATGATCTAGTTGCGGGATGATGCATTATAGAACGAGTAAAGAGACTTGCCGGTAATGAGATTGAGCTAGGTATTGAGATACCGATGATTGAATCTCGGGCAAGTAACATACCGATGACAAAGGGAACAACGTATGTTGTTATGCGGTTTGACCGATAAAGATCTTGGTAGAATATGTAGGAACCAATATGAGCATCCAGGTTCCGCTATTGTTTATTGACCAGAGACGTGTCTCGGTCATGTCTACATAGTACTCGAACCCATAGGGTCCGCACGCTTAAAGTTCTGTCATGATCGGTATTATGAGTTTATATGTTTTGATGTATCGAAGGTAGTTTGGAGTCCCGGATATGATCATAGACATGACGAGGAGTCTCGAAATGGTCGAGACATAAAGATTGATATAATGGAAGCTACATTTGGACATCGGAAGAGTTCCGGGTGAAATCGGGATTTTACCGGAGTGCCGGAGGGGTTACCGGACCCCCCCGGGGGTTAATGGGCCCTGTTGGGCCCTAGTGGAGAGAGAGGGGCTGGCTAGGGCAGGCCGCGCGCCCCTCCCCTCTGGTCCGGATTGGACTAGGAAGGGGGGGGGGCGCCCCCCTTTTCCTTCTCCTTCTCCCCCTTCCTTTCCCCCTCCTAGTAGGAGTAGGAAAGAGGGGAGTCCTACTCCTACTAGGAGGAGGACTCCTCCTCCT
>NC_041384.1:177845754-177850369 GCF_002162155.2 Triticum dicoccoides
TAGGAATGAGGATTCACTTATTAGTACATCCCGCGCAGGTGAGTTGGGATGCATTTGATCCCAGAAAGGTATCTATCCTTCAAACCAGAGGAGTGCTTCAAAGTAACAACAGTACATAATATCCAACAAACGAGGGTCGTGCTACAGTAGCAAAATACATGGCTCAGTCTAGATATCAGTACGAATCAAATTGTGCATATTTGCTGTTGGCATGAACCACATCGCCGCATGTCGGGTTTGCAAAAGCCATCCATCGCATGGAAGCTTGATGCCTTTCACACACTGAAGATTATATGGCAATAAGCTATGTCGACGAATCTCTAGATATGGTGATTCATGAAACCCATGGTATGATGTGTAAAGACAGCCCCCCCTGGCGAATGGAAGTTGCATAGCACGGTAATCATCGCGGGTGATATGATCGATGATTGGTTGGATGATCGAATAATTGAGCCCGAGGAACATGGAGTGGTTGCCGAGGCTGTAAACCCGCCTCTAGTTGAATACACCTAGCCCAACAGAGCTGGGATCTTTCTCGAACACTAACAAGCCATAGCCATCAATGTCACGAACGCCCCAGGCATTGTACTGCATGTGGTTTGATGTAATGGTTTGGTCAATTTGGTACGTGTGAATGAGCATCAAATGACCGCCGTCAGCTGAACGAGCAATAAACCACCACCCATCGGCTGGTATGATTCCAGGTCCTGGAATCACGAAGGCTAGCGCATTTGCGTCTTTTGCAACAATTCAAATTGGAGACCAAAAGGACAAAAATAAACAATCATGTTCAGAGTATGTGTGGAATTAAGATTATTATAATAGTGACACATATCATAGACAGAGAATTGCAATGCCGTGGTCATAATCATACACCAAGTTAAATAAATAAGACAATGGATTTCATATTCAAGCAATATGTCATGGTTCGAACATCATGTAACAATGAGAGGAAAACATCTATGATAGAGCCTACTCATATTCTACCATAGAACTTACTACTACTGTTCTCATATCAACTCTAAGCAATAACATGCGTTGTTATAAAAATCTTGGAAATGAGAGTAACATATAGCAATCATGATGTTATGCTCATAATATCTATTCTAACAATCATTAGATGCCAATTGTTCTCATATCAACTCTAACAATAACATGTGTGGTCATAAAAATCTAGGAAATGAGAGGAACATATAGCAATGATGTGGTTATAGACATACTATCTATTCTAAATTTGTAACAATGAACATGCAATCATATTCATAAGGTAAAGATGAGATGAGATAAAAAAATTACACGACGATAGATTCCACTAGTATAGGCAGCCAATCCGCGCGTCGACCGCGTAAACGATGCCATCGTGCACTATAGCATCAGACAGAAATGTTGCCTCAACAGGACTGACGATGAGCCATAAGCATGTATGGCGACCGGATTCCAGATAGACTAATCCCATGTTGAACAGGGCAATGAGCTTGTAATCCATGTAGTCTTCTGATGGTGTGGGAACTTCACATATTACAACTTTCAGCAAATAGAGGTCAAGCCAAAAGCTTGATGCGTCTCGTGTGTAGTAGGCAGGAGTGTCCGGCGGGCCGCGAGGCTCGATGGCGGCGGTATCCAACAATGGAAGGGTGATCTCTCGCTGGGTGTAGATATCCACGAGATGCCACGGACTACCGGATTGGTGGATGAGGACGATCCAGTTGGCCTTCATGCCCGCCTAGTAGTGGCCGTGCATGAAGGACATGTGGACGTGTAGTGGTAGCATGTCGAGGGGCACCACGGCAACCTCCGTAGGATCGTCAAGTCGGTGTCTAGGCCACCTGCGAGGATCGGGCATCAGCAAGCAGGGTGTCTTGAAAAGAGCCGGCCGGTTGTAGACGAGTAGATGGTACAAAGACACCGAGCATGCGGCCAGACGGACGGTGCTGAGTAGGTCCATATGATTACAGATCTGCTCCAAGAGAACACCGGGAGGGAATTCCAATCACGGATCTACATGTAAGTCGGTTCTTCCATTGGGGGTTTTCGGTGCCCGCGAGCCAGCGGGGAAGTGGATTCGGTCGGGCGAGCGAAGAAGCTTCTCCTCGTGTGGCCAAACAGTGAGCGAGGGGATATGGTACGCGCGAGCTACCAAGGAAGATAGCGTGGGCGGGCGAGCAATGAGCGGGGGGAAATGGTGTGCGGCCGATGATGGGGAAGAGAGGAGGAAGAAGAGAGGAGGAAGAAGACTGGAAGACAGGGAAGAAAGTGCATTAAATCTCAATTCTACTACTACTACTACCAGGATATACCATCCTTCGGAGTGTAAATAGTTACACCAATGACATGTGGGTCTACCACAAGAGGGCCCATATGTCAGTTAATGGAGGACAGAAGCGTGCTCTACTGGCAAACATGATGGCAGTACTGGGTAAGGCTGATTTAGTAACACCAACACGCTGGTTCAGCTTATTAATTAAGTGTCCCATCTGCTGCAGCATGTATTGTCACTTCACTGCGAAGACTAGTTGAATAGTTCTCTCTGACCGATATGAGGAATAATGGATCGTGAAGACTTCCTTTCTACATTATCCCTATGCCTCTACGCTCACTTCACTCATTTTGCTCCATACGTAGTCACTTGTTGAAATCTCTAGAAAGACAAATACTCCATATTTGGGAACAGAGGGAGGATTTTACTCCGTATTTGGGAATAGGGGGAGTATCACCATATGGAGGGAACAGAGGAAGCTTGAAATATGAACATGTCAATGGGAGGGAGTAAGCCCCATGCATGCATGCAACATGCAACACTCACACGTACACATGGACGCACACAACACTCACGCACCCATGCGGTACACAGCACACGAGGCAACACACACGCTCACGCTCAAGTGCTCAACCTACTCCCTACGTCCGTGAAAGACTGTACATTTAGAGATTTACACATTGGCCCGAGCATAATTAACGCCCAAAAGTAGCAGACTTATGTGTGCATGTGACCATTGAGATAAGAAGATTAAATGAAGGTCGTTGCATGCTGTAATTAAGGATAGACATGTAGCCTATACCTAGAGCACAAGTTGGTGCATTAGTCAATCAATATCGATTTAGATTAAAGGCTAAATGCATTGGAAGTGTAGATGTACTACACTCTTTGTTTTTTAGCCGATGTACAATCTTTGTTGGAAGACCGAGGGAGTACACGTGCATGCACTCACATACACAGCCAGGGTGATTCGCGCGCAAGGGTTGGACTCCTATCGCGCCTGCGTAAAGTTTTGTTTAACTGGTTTCTTTGCTCTGCCAACTGATAGGTGGGACCCAGAAACTAGGTGACAATTTAACCAGTCAACAAAGTGCCACGTCGACTATGTGGCCGGTCAGTAGGGTGCAATACAGTGCTCTACGACGAGCTAGTGATCGTATAATCACCGCAAAACTATATATAGTGACCGTAAAGAGCATATTGTTACATACATTGACCGCAAGTGTATTTTTCTCGTTTCAAATTAAGCCATATTAATCGAAAAGGATGCAGTATGGACTAGTACTAGTACTGCTTTGATGTGTCCTGTCAACTCGCCGAACGAGGAGAAGCTTGCCTACTACGCATCTCCCTCGCCCACGCGCATGGTGGTTCGTAGGACGAGGAGAGGGTTTTGACTACAGCACCCTCTCCCTCACCCTCGCCCTCGCGGTGGACGTGCAACAGTTCAATCGGTGTCAGATTGCCAGAAGCATATTGTACTGTAGTATCATTGTTGTTGGACCTTCTGAAGAGGCGAAGAGCCAAGTGCAAGGTTTACACGAGTACGAACTGTTGAACCTCCCGAAGAGGCAAAGAGCCAAGTGCAAGGTTTTATAGGAGTTGTCGTCTGTCACATCCCTGGTCTTGTTATGCACTAGGCTAGACCTCATCTGAGCATCATGTTTAAATTTTTGAAACCTGAATTGAGGAATTTTGGAAGCCTCAAAAACTTAAATAAAAGAAGGGCAAAAACCCTAAAAATCTCATTCATTGCTCCAAAATGCTCTTCTTAAATGTTTGATAATTTTTGGTAGGGGTTCTGGTCCCAACCAAAATATTGAACATTTTTAAGGAATTATTTCTGGGACTTTGGATTTAATTCATTAGCTATTTGAATTTGAATTATATTCATATAATTAGAATATAATTTCAAATACCCCTGAAATATTTTATAAGCTTTTGGAAGAGTCCATCTAGCAATATAAAATATTCAGAGGAGTTTTTGGCATTGTTTGAATTATTTTAAATTCAAAACAGTGGCAAAATAAATTAAATAAAACAAAACAGAAATAAAAGACAAAGGAGAGAAACCTTACCTGGACTTACCTCTGCAGCCCACCAGGCCCACCTGGCCAGCCCAGCCCATCTCCACCCCCCCTGTCGTCTTCCTCCCTGCCAGGAGGACAGACACCGCGACGCCGCCACGCGCGCCACCTCCTGCTTCCCCTGGCCACCTCCTGCTTCCTCCTCAACACCCCGGTGACGCCACGCGCCTCCCCGACCCCCCTCTCACTTCCCCTCTCCCTCTGGACCGCTCCCCCTCCTCTGGCTCTCTCTTTCCCTCTCTTCCTGTGATCCCCGAGCGCACCGCAGCAC
>NC_041384.1:177850500-178025762 GCF_002162155.2 Triticum dicoccoides
AGCACCACCGCGGCCACCGCCTTCCCCTCGCCTCTCCGACGCGCCCCCGAGCTCCGCCGTGACGTCCCCGTCCCTACCACGGAGCCACAAGACGCCGGACGCCCTGGAGCGCCGTCACCGACGCCATCTTCTTCCTCTGCACCGACGGCCGTCGTCGCTTGATTCGCCGCCCACAGAGCGTCCCCGGCCTCGCCCTCGCGCTCGTTGGACTCGCGGTGAGCCGCTGACCCGTTCCCCTCTTCTTCCCATGCCGTTTGGCCGCTCTAGCCATTGCTTCCGCCGGACCCGAGAGCTCGCCGCCGCCGTGCCTCGTCACCGTCGTGGCCAGAGCCACCGTGGCTCAAAGCCGGGCACACCACCGTGCTCCAAACCTCACCAGGAGCACGTAGAACCCACCAGCTTCCCCTCCCGAGAACCACAACGCCAAACCCGCAGGTGCCCGAACTCCGGCCGCCGCCTTGGAGCTCGCCGCCATCGACTCAGGCCACCCCAGCTCCTCCCGTTCGCTCCATTAGATGCGCTGCTTTGCCAGCTAGCCGTAGCCGCAAACCACGAGTAAAACGGTGCCCTGTTGCGCAAACCCGACGCGGACGCCGCCGCGATCTGAGGTTGCCGGCGGTTAAACGCCGGCAGCTGACGTGGCGCTGATTAGTTAGCACTAATGACCACGCTAAACACCCCCACAGCCACTGACAGTGGGCCCCACCCCTGGTCAAACCCCAGTCAGCGCTGGGTTTGACCGGGATTAGGTCCTGTGTCACTGACGTGTGGCCCCCACACGTCAGGTTTGACCCCAGCCAGCCGCAGTTGACCGCTTACGTCGTGCTGACGTCATGCTGGCGCAATATATATATTTCTGGATTTAAATTTAATCAGGAAATTCCAGAATATAATTTAAACTTCAAAAATTCATAACTTTTATTCTGTAACTCCAAATCAGACAAATTATATATGAAAAATGATCAGAAAAATCCAATCTATCCATCTGTATCATTTTCATGCATGATAGAACAACTTATAGCTGCTGTTTAGCACAAATCAATTAAATGGCATTTGAATAATCACATATGGAGTTTAAATTTGAATCTTGTATTCAAACCAACTTCATTTAATCTGTTGCTAGTTGCATTAGCTCAAAACACATTCATTTTGCCATGTCATGATCATGCATCATATTGTGCATTGCATTGATTGTGTTCCCTTCTATGTTGCCGGTAATTGTCCCCTCTCGATAGACGTGATACCGATGATGTGATCGTTGACACTGATGAAGACTCAATGCTATCTTCAGAAGTGCCAGGCAAGCAAAACCCCCCTTGTTCATTCCGATACAATCCTACTCTCTCGCTCCTGCTCCCTTTTACTGCATTAGGACAACATCGATTCATCTGTTACTTGCTGCGGTAGCTGAACCCCTTTATCCTTTGCATGACCTGTCATTGCCACAGTAAATAGATGAAACCCACTAGCATGAGTAGGAGTTGTTTGAGCCCTGTTGTGCCTACTCATTCATGTTTGTTTGTCATGCCTGCTACTGCTTAGAGTTGAGTCAGGTCTGATTCATCGGGGATGAATCAGAGGTGTGTGAACATGTCCTACTGTGTGTGAGCTAAGTGTGTGAACACGATTTGGTAAAGGTAGCGGTGAGAGGCCATGTAGGAGTACATGGTGGGTTGTCTCATTGCAGCCGTCCTCAGGAACTGAGTTCTGTGTTTGTGATCCATGATTCAGCTGCTACCACGCATTGGGCCCGAAACCAATGGACCCTCTCGGCTTCTTGATCACCCTTGTCCTCTGTCCAGGAGTTGCAAGTAGTTTCTGGTGTTTGTAGTATGCTGGAGGCCGTGCGCAGCGCTGACCGTAGGGGTGGGCTGTGATGCGGTAGGCACGTGGCACGGTGTACCGGGCGCCCGTTTGGTGTCTCGGGAACCCTGTTCACATCGTTTGGGGCTGTGAGCGAAACTCCGGCCGGATCTCCTCATGGATGGAACCCGAATAGGCGATAAACCTGGACTAGAGACTTGAGTGTTTAGGCAGGCCGTGGCCGACACCCACGTTGGGCTTCCGCTTGAAGGTTGCCGAGTACATGTCGTGTAAACGGCGGTAAGTGGTGAGAGCGTGTGTGAAGAAGTACACCCCTGCAGGGTTAACATCATCTATTCGAATAGCCGTGTCCGCGGAAAAGGACTTCTGGGTTGCTTATATCAGTTCATAGACAAGTGAAAGTGGATACTCTAAGATACGCAAGATAAGCGTGAGTGCTATGGATGGCGTTCTCGTAGGGAGACGGGAGCGGTTCCATAGTGGTGTATTGATATGTGAATATGTGGACTCGTGTGCGCCACCTCAAAAGAGTTACTTGCAGTCGTAGTTCAGGATAGCCACCGAGTCAAAGCTGGCTTGCTGCAGTTAAACCCCACCATCCCCTTTGTTGATAATGATGCATATGTAGTTAGTTCTAATGTAAGTCTTGCTGGGTACATTTGTACTCACGTTTGCCTATTTTATGTTTTTGCAGAGAGACTTCGGTCTCGCTAGTAGTTCCGCGTGGACTTCGACGTTTAGCTTGATACCTCAGCTACGATCTTGTGCCCTCGGCAGGATCTGATAGATAGTCAGGCTTCTCAGCCTTTTTCATTTATAGATGTCTGTACTCAGACATGATAGCTTCCGCTTGTGCTTTGATTTGTATGCTCTGATGGTTGGGTCATGAGACCCCTGTTTGTAATATCTCGCTCCTCGGAGCCTATTGAATAAATACTTGAAGCTTAGAGTCATGTTGTGTTGCCATGTTGTATTTGCACATATCGAGCATATTGTGTGTATGTTATTGAAATGCTTGGTATGTGTGGGATCTGACCATCTAGTTGTTTATCTTTAGTAGCCTCTCTTACCGGGAAATGTCTCCTAGTGTTTCTACCGAGCCATGGTAGCTCGCTACTGCTCCGGAACACTTAGGCTGGCCGGCATGTGTCCTTCTTCGTTCCTGTGTCTGTCCCTTCGGGGAAATGTCACGCGATGAATACCGGAGTCCTGTTAGCCCGCTACAGCCCGGTTCACCGGAGTCCTGCTAGCCCAGTGCTACAGCCTGGATTCACTCGCTGATGACCGACACGTTCGATGCTGGGTCATGGATGCCTGTCCCTGTAAGTTTGTGCCACTTTGGGTTTACGACTAGCCATGTCAGCCCGGGCTCCTTATCATATGGATGCTAGCGACACTGTCATATACGTGTGCCAAAAGGCGCAAACGGTCCCGGGCTAAGGTAAGGCGACACCCATGGGAATACCGTGCGTGAGGCCGCAAAGTGATATGAGGTGTTACATGCTAGATCGATGTGGCATCGAGTCGGGGTCCTGACATCGTCCTAGTAAGAGTGTACTACAACTATAGCGAACGATGCTACTGTATGATGCCGCCACGTCACGTATATCCAAAGTTGTGCCACCTTTTTTTCTCAAAGAGCATGTTGGAGCCCGTGCAACAACCACACAAGTTGCACGTACACATAACACATTTACTAGTAATAAATTCTAAAGGACAAATGCCAGTATGCCACACAAGTTCATCTCCAATTCATGTGATAAATTTGTGCATGACTAGTCTACATATATTCACAGCGCTACCGTTCACAATTTACCATACTCCACTTACACGTTATAGATGGGCTACATGTCCTCCTCCAGGTTGTAGTCCCAGGTGTTCTTCATGGATGGCATGATCCATAGCGGTGGGCAACGGGAATCATTGTCGCAGCTTTCTAGTTCGGTTCCACACGATGGAGACTCATCCAAGCTGAAGTGGCATAAATCAGGGATAGCGTGTCCCAGCATGTCGTTCATCCGGCGGTGCGCACTGAAGACACAACCATGCTTCATGAACAACAGGCCTTCCATGTCATGCACGGAAGGAGGCATCCGCTTCACAATGGGGTAGCTGTCCCCAATGAAAAGCGAGTACTCTCCAAGAGTGTTCCTCGGCACCCACGTAGCATCACGGGGGTCGAACTCGGCGCCATTCATCTGGTACACACGGCATCTCAGATCTGGACACATGGTGATGTACATAGTCAACGTCCATGCATAAGAATGTTGTGCTCAAATATGGTGGTCAGTAATATTGCGCAGCAAATAGTACTACTGCGACATAGAGGAAGTAAAATAACCAGCTTATTATATATAGCCACTCTTGGCTACATGGATGAGATAGTAAGACATGGAAAAACAAAAATGGTGGCAGCTAGTGGGTTCAAGTCTTCAAGGGCCTAGCTAGCTATACACGTCCTCCAAGGTAAAAAGTAATCCTACTAGTACATAAGTAGAGTACTAGTACAACAATGAAAGAGAAGGCGAGAGGGTTAAAAAATGGAATACCTGGGTAGATGGTGATGGTCCGATCATGGTAGATTGTGTGACCATGTTGCACATCAGTGGTACCATGGGTAACGACAGATAAGATACTTGATCCCAATATTCCAAAGTCAGCTACAAGGTTCCAGGTTCGACCGAATCGCAGATGCAAATGCACAACCAGGATCGGCGATCTTATTTTGATCGCGGGATGACTGGTCCCTGCAAAATAATGGAGTACCATTAGGGATGCAAATGATGGTTTGTGCATTCCGTTTGTAATCTCCCATACCGTAGGATGGCAACCAGATGAAACAAGTCCCCTGGCTTGTCACCGCGAAGATGCGGCCTAGATGGCGCACGGCGTCTTCGAACGTGTAGGGGTACAAATCTGCCACCGCCAACATGCGCCAGCCTCTGCCGTTACTGCCTCTTGCATTGATGGAAATCCTTATGTCGAACACCGCGATGAGATAGTAATGGTCGTAGCCACGTCGCTTTGTCAGCGGGTCCGCAATTGCTATCTTCTTCAATCTCATGTAGGCATCATCATATGTATTCAAGCCCAGCCAGTCCGGAAGGTCGATCCCAATGGTGGAGAAGGGGTCTACCAGAACAGCCGCACTGCTGTGGATGTTGTGCAAAATGATGGTGGTATCCGGCCGGAGGTATGCAAGCCAATCTTCGTTGGCACCAACCCAGACCTATATATAAGACGGTGGGCAGCGGAGAAATTACAGGATGGAAATGGAATAACTAAGTACTACATGATCAAACTCCATTACTAATCTGCTCATCGGACAAAATCCGACTACCTCTCAACGTCGGCAACTCTAGCGGAGTCAACGTGCAACCATGGCCAGGGAGCGGTGGATTGTTCGAAGGATTGTCCCATAGAAGAACCTTCTCCTCGAGGACGCATGGAAGACCAACAAGCATGGCCTTTTCCCAAGCCATTTTAAGCATCGTCTTGAAAAAGTTGGTGCAGGAAGCACCGAGTCTTGCGGCGGTGAGGATGTCGGAGCGGCGTGTGATTTCTCCCAGAGGATCGCCATCCAAGGTCTCCCAGCCCCAACGAGGAGGAGAACCGCCTGGCGAATCCATGGGAGCAGCAACAAACTGCCTTCTCTTCGGGGGGAGGGGAACTGGCGATGACGAGATAAGAGCGTAGTAACCGCAGTCCGCAGGGCCTCGTCCCTTCCAACTGTAGATCGTTCCTTAGCTAAGTGGTGAGGCTATTATTTACGACTAGTACTAGAATTATGGGACGTTATGGGATTGCATTATACTATAAATAATAGCACTAGTACGAAAATTTTGGCACTAGCTAGTAGTTTTGGCGTGGATTAAGAAATTTTGGGTATGTTTTTGCTATTTATTGTACACGCCAAGTAGTGTCAAAAAACATATTACATTATGTGATGGAGGAGTATGTACTTGTACTGTAGCAGTTATAGTACTACTTTCTTTGTATCGTTCCAATTTTATCGTATGTTGATACGTCTCCAATGTATCTATAATTTTTGATTGCTCCATGCTATATTATCTACTGTTTTGGACATTATTGGGCTTTATTATCCACTTTTATATTATTTTTGGGACTAACCTATTAACCGGAGGCCCAGCCCAGAATTGCTGTTTTTTTTCCTATTTTAGGGTTTCGAAGAAAATGAATATCAAACGGAGTCCAAACGTAATGAAACCTTCGGGAACGTGATTTTCTCACTGAACATGGTCCAGGAGACTTGGACCCTACATCAAGAAACAAAGAAGGAGGCCACGAGGTAGGGGGGAGAGCCTACCCCTAGGCGCGCCCTCCACCCTCGTGGGCCCCATGTTGCTCCACCGACGTACTCCTTCCTCATATATATACCTACGTACCCCCAAACGAACAGATACGGAGCCAAAACCCTAATTCCACCACCGCAACTTTCTGTATCCACGAGATCCCATCTTGGGGCCTGTTCCGGAGCTCCGCCGGAGGGGGCATCCATCACAGAGGGCTTCTACATCAACACCATAGCCTCTCCGATGAAGCGTGAGAAGTTTACCTCAGACCTTCGGGTCCATAGTTATTAGCTAGATGGCTTCTTCTCTCTTTTTGGATCTCAATACAATGTTCTCCCCCTCTCTTGTGGAGATCTATTCGATGTAATCTTCTTTTTGCGGTGTGTTTGTTGAGAACGATGAATTGTGGGTTTATGATCAAGATTATCTATGAACAATATTTGAATCATCTCTGAATTCTTTTATGTATGATTGGTTATCTTTGCAAGTCTCTTCGAATTATCAGTTTGGTTTGGCCTACTAGATTGATCTTTCTTGCAATGGGAGACGTGCTTAGCTTTGGGTTCAATCTTGCGGTGTCCTTTCCGAGTGACAGTAGGGGCAGCAAGGCACGTATTGTATTGTTGCCATCAAGGATAACAAGATGTTTTTTTATCATATTGCATGAATCTATCCCTCTACATCATGTCATCTTGCTTAAGGCGTTACTCTGTTTTCATGAACTTAATACTCTAGATGCATGCTGGATAGCGGTCGATGAGTGGAGTAATAGTGGTAGATGCAGGCAGGAGTCGGTCTACTTGTCTCGGGCCTGATACCTATATACATGATCATACCTAGATATTCTCATAACTATGCTCAATTCTATCAATTGCTCAACAGTAATTCGTTCACCCACCATAAAATACTTATGCTCTTGAGAGAAGCCACTAGTGAAACCTATGGCCCCCGGGTCTATCTTCATCATATTAATCTTCCAATACTTAGTTACTTCCTTTGCTTTTTTAGTTTGCTTTTATTTTACTTTGCATCTTTATCACAAAAATACCAAAAATATTATCTTATAATATCTATCAGATCTCACTCTCGTAAGTGAACGTGAAGGGATTGACAACCCCTTATTGCGTTGGTTGCGAGGAGTTATTTGTTTTGTGCAGGTACGAGGGACCCGCGCGTAGCCTCCTACTGGATTGATACCTTGGTTCTCAAAAACCGAGGGAAATACTTACGCTACTTTGCTGCATCATCCCTTCCTCTTCGGGGAAAACCAACGCAGTGCTCAAGAGGTAGCAAGAAGGATTTCTGGCGCCGTTGCCGGGGAGTCTACGCAAAAGTCAACATACCAAGTACCCATCACATACCCTTATCTCCCGCATTACATCATTTGCCATTTGCCTCTCGTTTTCCTCTCCCCACTTCATCCTTGCCATTTTATTCACCCTCTCTCTCTCTATCCTCCCTCTCTTCCTCTATTTGCCTCTTTCTGCCTCCTGCCATTATGTCTGAAATTGGGGAAATTATTGTCGATATGGACAACAATAATATCATGAAAATTTTGATGCTCCTGCTGAAGAACCCCCTATCTTACATACAAAAAATTTCCGTATTGGTAGTGGTAATATTATTGGGAAAGGAGTTATCCAAGATTTCTTTACTTGTGCCGGTGCTTTACCTTCTATGGGTAGTTCTATCCTTCATAGAATTAGTAGTCTTGTGGACGCTATTGCCATGCTTGTAGTTGAACTTGAAAGACAATTCATGCACTTGCACCCTTGCATACAAAGAATTTTCCTAGAATTTTCCAATATTGAGCATTCTTCTGTTAAGCGTGTCGCTACTATCTTTTTGTCTCATGAGCTTAGATTCATAATAAAAGAGGCCAAAGAAATGTTTGCACATTATAGGGTGGACGCTTGCCGTCCTCCCATAGAGGCTATCCTTTTTGATCAAGAAGAAATAATGCGATTTCAATCTCTAAACTATGTTGCTTTCAATGAAAATCTTAGAAAAAGGGTTCCTACCAATGTTCTAATTGATAAAATTTCTGAACTTAATGATGATTTGGCTATTCGAAATAATGAACTAGGTTATTATCTTGATTATAGGCTCACAAAGTTCTGTCAAAAGAATGCTTATAATGATGAATTGGTTGTGCAATACGAAGGGCCAAAGGAGGAATCTATACCTCCCAAAGTTGATCTTGGGGACTTTTGTCCCATTAAATTTAACCCTTTCGATTACTTTTGCTTGCCTCAAAGAAAACTTGCTGTCGAACGTAGAGAATATGAAATGAGTTTTAATGATCTATCTTACTATTATGGCAATACCTAGATCTATCCTTGCTTATTATGCCTAGCTAGGGGCGTTAAACGATAGCGCTTGTTGGGAGGCAACCCAATTTTATTTTTATTCCTTGCTTTTTGCTCCTGTTTAGTAATAAATAATTTATCTAGTCTCTGTTTAGGTTGTGTTTTTTGTGTTTAATTAGTGTTTGTGCCAATTAGAACTGTTGGGAAGACTTGGGGAAAGTTTTGTTAATCTTGCTGTAAAAACAGAAACTTTAGCGCTCACGAGAAATGCTGCCATTTTTATTTGGAAAGTGATATTTAGTTAATTATTTTTGAAGATGATTAATAGATAAATTACTCACTTCTAGCAATTTATTTTAGAATTTTTGGGATTCCAGATCTTGCGCTAGCTACATATTACTACAGACTGTTCGGTTTTTGACAGATTGTGTTTTTCGTGTGTTGTTTGCTTATTTTGATGAATCTATGGCTAGTAAAATAGTTTATAAACCATAGATAAGTTGGAATACAGTAGGTTTAACACCAATATAAACAAATAATGAGTTCATTATAGTACCTTGAAGTGGTCTTTTGTTTTCTTTCGCTAACGGAGCTCACGAGATTTTCTACTTTGAGTTTTGTGTTGTGAAGTTTTCAAGTTTTGGGTAAAGATTTGATGGATTATGGAACAAGGAGTGGCAAGAGCCTAACCTTGGGGATGCCCATGGAACCCCCAAGATAATCTAAGGACACCTAAGAGCCAAAGCTTGGGGATGCCCATGGAACCCCCAAGATAATCATCCTTGCTGTACACACCTTTTGAGAGAGACACACTTGATTCGGAATTTCTTAGAATACTCTATGTGCTTCACTTATATATTTTGAGTTATATAGTTTTTGCTCTAGTACTTCACTTATATTTTTTAGAGCACGGTGGTGGAATTATTTTATAGAAACTATTGATCTCTCATGCTTCACTTAGATTATTTTGAGAGTCTTAAATAGCATGGTAATTTGCTTAAATAATCCTAATATGCTTGGTATTCAAGAATAGTAAAAACTTTCTTATGAGTGTGTTGAATACTATGAGAAGTTTGATGCTTGATGATTGTTTTGAGATATGAAGATGGTGATATTAAAGTTGTGCTAGTTGAGTAGTTGTGAATTTGATAAATACTTGTGTTAAAGTTTGTGATTCCTGTAGCATGCACGTATGGTGAACCGTTATGTGATGAAGTCGGAGCATGATTTATTTTTTGATTGTCTTCCTGATGAGTGGTGGCCGGGGACGAGCGATGGTCTTTTCCTACCAATCTATCCCCCTAGGAGCATGTGCATAATACTTTGCTTTGATAACTTGTAGATTTTTGCAATAAGTACATGAGTTCTTTATGACTAATGTTGAGTCCATGGATTATATGCACTTTTCTTCCTTCCACCATTGCTAGCCTCTCTAATACCGCACACCTTTCGCCGGTATCATACACCCACCATATACCTTCCTCAAAACGGCCACCATACCTACCTATTATGGCATTTCCATAGCCATTCCGAGATATATTGCCATGCAACTTTCCACCGTCCCGTTTATTATGACAAACTCCATCATTGTCATATTGCTTAGCATGATCATGTAGTTGACATCGTATTTGTGGAAAAGCCACCATTCATAATTATTTCATATGTGTCACTCTTGATTCATTGCATATCCCGGTACACCGCCGGAGGCATTCATATAGAGTCATATCTTGTTCTAAGTATCAAGTTGTAATTGTTGAGTTGTAAAAAAATAAAAGTGTAAATGCATCTAGTGCCACCCCTAGTTGGTTTTGGAGTATTGACGACAAACCTAGTTGAGGGACTAATGTGTTTGTGAGAATTGCAGGATAACACAGGTAGAAGTCCCTCATTGATTCGGTTTTACTACCAGAGATGACCCCTAAAAATGTATGAAGACATTGAAGTCAAAGGTGGTATATGAAGATATTCACATTGAAGACTATGACAAGAGAAGACACTATATGAAGCCTATGGAGCTCGAAGACTTAGATCTTTCGTAGTTCTTTTTCTTTTGTGTTGAGTCATAGGAACCACCGTACTGTTAAGTAGGGTCCAAGAGAACCAGTCAGAATGACTGAAGTGATGCCTAAACCAAAAACCTATGTCTTTGAGTGAAGACTATGAGAGTGAATCTTGTCCAGAGTCGGACAAGTCAGCTTTGCTTTTAGCCCAAGTAAAGTTGCCGTGTGAGTTTGAAATCTGACCGTTGGAACACGTGTCAGTTCCTTAGTGACCCAGGGTCATTTCGGACAAATCAGGTCGGGTTGCCAAGTGGCTATAAATAGCCCACCCCTACAACCATAAATGGTTGGCTGCTCAGATTGAAAGTATGGCTTTTGTCATTTGAGAGCAACCCACCTCGAAGCCTTTGAGAGAGAATTCCTTGCGAGGATAAAGCCCTAACCACCAGAGCCAGAGAGAATTGGGCATCACTTAAGTCTTCTTGTCTGTGTGATCTGAAGACTTATTACACTTGAGGACTGTGCATCCTCCAGCCGGTTAGGCGTCGCGTTCTGAGCATCCAAGAGACATTGTGGATTGCCGGTGAACGAAGTCTATGAAGGTTTGGGAGTCTACCTTGAAGACTTACCAGAGTGATTGGGCGAGGTCTATGTGACCTTAGCTCAAGGAGAATACGGTGAGGACTGGGTATCCTGAGCTGCGTGTTCAGGACTGGGTGTCCGGGACTGTGTGTCCTAAGGTTTAAATACCTAGCTGCTCCAACCAGACGTACAGTTGTCACAGCAACTGGAACTGGTCCAACAAATCATTGTCTTCAACGAGTCACTGGTTTCATCTTCACTTCCCTTTACTTACTGTTACTCCTTGTGAAGTCATTGTATGTTTGCACTATCATTTGTCTTCACTGAGTGACTGCATGTTCTGTTTGGCTTCACAATATCTTCCTACCTGATCCTTACTACCTAGCTGCTATTAGTCTTTGTGCTTTCACTTCATTGAATACTTGACTATGGTTTGCCTAGTGTAGTCTACCTTCCGCTGCATGGTAATAGGTTTAATTTTATCGTTTGTCTTCAAAACTTCTATGTTCTGAAGACTTTCATAAAAATCACCTATTCACCCCCTCTAGTCGATATAACGCACTTCCAATTGGTATCAGAGCAAGGTGCTCCCTTGTTCTATGTGATTCGGTTTAACCACCTGGAGTTTTAGCTATGTCGACTGCAGGGATAATAAAAGTCTCCGCTGCGTGCCCCGTCTTTGATGGAACTGAATATCCCTACTGGAAGAATAATATGCGCATGCATCTTGAAGCCATTGACGTCGACCTATGGTATGTCATCGAGAACGGCGTTCCCAAGGCTGGAGAAGGTGTCACTGCTGCTGATGTCAAGAAATTCGTTCAACTGGACTCTATTGCCAAGAATATCATCTGTGGTCATCTGACCAAAGGACAGTATGGCCGTGTGAGTGCTTTGAAGACATCCAAGCTGGTCTGGGACTGGCTCTCCAAGGTCAATGAAGGCATCTCAACCCAGAGAGATCAGAGAATCAGTGTCCTTCGCAACCTCTTCAACCGCTTCAAGCGAAATGACAATGAGAATGTCCAGCACACATTTGACCGACTCACTGACATCACAAATGAGCTTCAAGCCCTCGGCGCCACTAAGATCACCAAACATGAAGTCGTCAAGATGCTGCTGAGATCACTTGATAGTTCGTTTGACATCCTGACCCTGATGATTCAAGAACATCCTGATTTCAAGACACTCGATCCGTCTGACATAGTTGAGAGGCTCAACACACATGAGTTTCAGCTTTCTGAGAAAAGAGATATCTACGGTCTAAACTATGGGCGAACTCGTGCCTTGAAGGCAAAAGCTGTCTCCTCATCTGAAGAAGAATCTGACAGCAGTTCTGATGATCCTGAAGACATTGGAAGGGAACTTGCTATGCTTGTCAAGAAGTTCCAAAAATTCACCAAGAAGAAAGGCTTCAGAAAGTCTTCCCGATCAAGTTCAAGGAATGATGAAGCTCCTGCTCATGACTACAAGAAGAAAACATGTCACAAGTGCAAGAAACTTGGCCACTTCATCTCTGAGTGTCCACAGTGGGACAATGAGAACAAAAAGAAGAAGAAGAGCAAGGAATATGACCCTGACGACAAGAAGAAGAACAAATACTCAAAGTCTTCTTCCAAGTCTTCCTCAAAGTCTTCATCACACAAGAAGAGCTCATCTGGCAAGGCACGTGCGTTTGTTGGCAAGGAAATGGATTCAGAGGAGGAGTCTGCTTCTGAGGAGGCGGAGGTGGAGTCTGAGGAGGAGTCCGACTCAGGCGTCGCAAGTCTGGCTACAGCATACGTTGCCAAGTCCATCTTCAACACTGAAGACAATGACTTCATCACCGACACCGATGCAAATGACAAGGACTACTCCGCTTCTACCTACTGCTTCATGGCACGCGGTGCCAAGATAAACACACGCACTACTCACTATCAAACATCTAGTGACGATGACTCTGATTGTGATTCAAAACCCAGCTACAAAACACTTGCTAAAATTGCAACTGAACAACAAAAAGCTATGGAACATATTCAAAAACTGTTAGACAGAAGCGATGATCTGTTAGGTGCTGAAATGACTCGATCTGAATCCTTAATTGAAGACATAAAAAATCTTCACGTTAAGTATCAGGAACTTGAAAGTCGTCATGAAACTCTCTCAACAACTCATGAAAAGCTTTCTTATGATTATCTTCAAAGGAAGCAAGATCTTGAGAAATTGAGAGCGGTTCATGAAGATCTTCAAAAGGAAAATGAGTCACTTCGCGCCAAACAGATCACTCCCGCTCAGGAAGGATTTGAACCACCATGTCTTAAATGCATTGAGCGTGAATGCTACTTCTGTTGCTGAATGTTCTACTGCTACTGCTATTGCAATATCTTCAACTGTTGATGTGGTAACTAACCCCTCTGCTGAGGATACCACCGCTATTGCTGATGAGAATGCTAGGTTGAAGACATTGCTTGAAACAGGGATGTACAAAAGTCTTCAAGGGCATCAGACACTATGTGATGTCCTCAAGAAGCAGATTCTGAACCGAAACCCTAGGAAAGACGGTGTTGGGTTCGTAAGGAAAATGAATGCAGATGGATCTTACTAGAAACCTGAGCAGTACCCCAAAACTATGTGGGTTGCTGCAAAGGAACCTTCAGCAGATCCATCCAATCTATCTGGCTTCACTTGTGCTAACCCCATTATCATTGATGAATCCTTTGATGCAAACTATATACTGTTTAAGAATCAGAATGGTGAAGTGTTTGCCTGGTACATTGGTACTAACTGCAGGAATGGACCGCCTATGAAGAAGATCTGGGTTCCGAAAAGGTGTCTGGAGAGTCTTCCTGTGGATGTCATGATACCTCACGTGAAGAAGACAAACCTCAGACCAAAGGCTTCATACGGTCCAAAGGCTTCATATAGACAGAGGACTCACCTGAGTCGCACTAACGCAAATGTTTTGCAGGGAAACCATACTCAGGCATATGAATATGAGAGCGGTTCATCAAACCGCCATGTTCATAAGACCAAGAACTATTCTGCTTATTCTTATGAGTACTATTGTCCGCCTGCAAGACTGTTTGCTAGGGCTTCAAAGCCAAAATTCTCAGATGCTGCACTTAGACTTATTGCTTCTAAGCCACCCTTGAAGATGTGGGTGGCTAAGAAAGCTTGACTCTCTTTTGCAGGGAAAGGTCTCCAGCAGAAAACCAAAATCGTCTGACACTATTGCTGGGGACCTTAAACATCTTGTAGGGCGCAAGATCAAATGCCCGAATGGTCTTACTATGTACTTCGTTCCTGAATCGCTTGCTACTCTCCCTATTAGTCCTAACCTGGATCTAAGCTTTCATAACCCATTGGTTCGTCAAATGTTTTTGCTTCACAATGCTCTTGGTGAAGCCTATCCCCCTATCTGCACTGTAGGGTACGACACCAGCGTCTTCAGAATGGATTATTGACAGTGGGTGTACAAATCACATGACTGGCAAAAGAAGTCTTCTTATGGACTCAACCTTACGTCCATCCGACAAGAGCCACATCACATTTGCTGACACTGGTAAAAGTAAGGTATTGGGTCTAGGTAGAGTTGCAATCTCAAGGGATCAACACATGGATAAAGTCATGCTTGTTGAATCCCTTGGCTTCAACTTAATGTCTGTCTCAATGCTTTGCGATTTGAACATGATCGTAATATTTGGAAAATATCGTTGCCTTGTACTAATGGAATCTGACAAGTCTCTAGTGTTTTTTTTGACCGTGTAAGTCTCTAGTGTTTGAAGGGTATCGAAAAGATGATTTGTACGTGGTAGATTTCTCAGCAGGACCACAACTTGCGGTATGTCTTCTAGCAAAGGCTTCAGAATGCTGGCTCTGGCATCGGAGGCTTGGGCATGCTGGCATGAGGAACCTCCACACCCTTGCGAAGAAGAAGCATGTCATAGGCATCGAGGGCATCAAGTTCAAGAAAGACCACTTATGCGGTGCCTGTGAAGCAGGGAAGATGACGAGGGCCAAACATCCCTCGAAGACAATCATGACCACTACTCGACCCTTCGAACTGCTTCACATGGATCTTTTCGGTCCCACTCATTACTCAACTCTTACTACTACTGCTTGCCTCTATGGCTTCGTTATTGTTGATGATTATTCTAGATATACTTGGGTGCACATAATCCTTTACAAGACTGAAGTGCAGGATGTCTTCAGACGCTTCGCCAATCGAGCTATGAACAATTTTGGCGCCAAGATAAAGCACATCAGAAGTGACAATGGCACTGAATTCAAGAACACTGGCCTTGATACATATCTTGACACCTTGGGTATCACACATGAATTCTCAGCTCCGTACACGCCACAGCAGAATGGCGTCGTCGGACGCAAGAACAGAACACTCATTGAGATGGCCAAAACGATGCTAGATGAATACAAGACCCCAAGAAAATTCTGGCCTGAAGCCATTGATACTGCATGCCATACAATCAATCATGTTTATCTTCACAAGCTTCTGAACAAGACATCTTATGAGCTCCTTATTGGCAAGAAGCCAAATGTCAGTTACTTCAGAGTATTTGGCGCAAGGTGCTGGATCAAGGACCCACATCACACCTCAAAGTTTGCACCAAAAGCACATGAGGGTTTTATGCTTGGATATGGAAAGGATTCGCACTCCTACAGAGTCTTCAATCTCTTTCATTACAAAGTGGTTGAAACAGTGGATGTGCGGTCGATGAGACCAACGGTTCACAAAGAGAGCAACTGCCAAATGTGCTAGATGAAGTTCCATCCAGTGAATCAATCAAGCTAATGGGAACTGGAGAAATTATACCTTCTGAAGCTCATCCTGAAGAAGAACTTATCATCTCAGCACCTGATCAACATGAAGACAATGCTCAGCCTGAAGACATTCCTTCTAACAACGACAATGAACAGCAAGAGCAAAGTCTTCGCCCTGTACATCCTCGCGTTGCCAATGAAGTGCAGATTGAAAGAATAATTGATAGCATCAATGCACCTGGTCCACTCACTCGTTCAAGGGCAACTCAGCTAGCAAATTTCTGTGGGCACTTCGCATTCGTCTCAATAAAAGAACCCAAGAAAGTTGAAGAAGCCTTCATGGAACCTGAATGGATTCAAGCTATGCAAGAAGAGCTTCAATGGTTTGAGCTGAATAATGTATGGGAACTGGTTAAGCGTCCTGATCCACAGAAGCACAATATAATAGGCACCAAATGGATATACCGCAACAAGCAAGATGAGCATGGTCAAGTTGTCAGAAACAAAGCTCGTCTCGTTGCTCAAGGATATACTCAAGTGGAAGGCATTGACTTCGATGAAACATTTGCTCCTGTGGCTAGACTTGAAGCCATACGCATACTGCTAGCCTATGCAAATCATCAATGGCAAGATTGAAGAAGAAGTGTATGTTGCACAACTGCCTGGCTTTGAAGATCCAAAACATTCTGACATGGTATACAAGCCCAACAAGGCACTGTATGGCCTCAAACAAGCCCCTCGGGCCTGGTATGACACACTCAAATACTTCCTGAAGAGCAAAGGCTTCATACCTGGTTCCCTAGATCTCACTCTCTTCACGAAGACATATGATGGTGAACTGTTTGTATGCCAAACATATGTGGATGACATTATCTTCGGCTGCACCAATCAAAAGTACAGTGAAGAGTTTGGATATATGATGCAAGAGCAATATCAGATGTCCATGATGGGGGAGCTGAAGTTCTTCCTCGGTCTTCAAATACGACAACAACGCAATGGCATCTTCATATCTCAAGAGAAGTATCTCAAAGATTGCCTGAAGAAGTTCGGTATGCAAGACTGCAAAGGCTTCACAACACCAATGCCAGCCAAACATCATCTGGGTCTTGACGACAATGGTAAAGAGTTCAATCAAAAGGTATACCGATCCATGATTGGTTCTTTACTTTATCTATGTGCATCTAGGCCAGATATTATGCTTAGTGTTTGCATGTGTGCTCGATTTCAAGCGGCACCAAAGAAGTCGCATCACTTAGCCGTGAAGCGAATTCTTTGATATTTGGCTCACACCCCAACTCTAGGATTATGGTATCCAAAGGGCTCAGAGTTTGATCTGGTTGGATTTTCGGATGCTGATTATGCTGGTGACAAAGTCGATCGCAAGTCTACATCAGGCACATGTCACTTTCTGGGACGATCACTTGTATGTTGGTCTTCAAAGAAGCAGAACTGTGTATCTCTCTCCACTGCTGAATCTGAATACATTGCTGCTGGATCTTGCTGCGCTTAGCTTCTGTGGATGAAGCAAACACTCAAGGACTATGGCATTCATCTGAAGCAAGTGCCACTTTACTGCGACAACGAAAGCGCCATCAAGATTGCCAACAACCCAGTTCAGCACTCGAAGACAAAGCACATTGAAATTCGTCATCACTTTCTCAGAGATCATGTTGTGAAGGAAGACATTGATATCATACACGTCAACACTGAAGAGCAATTGGCAGATATCTTCACCAAGCCCTTGGATGAGAAGAGGTTTTGCAAGTTATGGTGTGAGCTAAATATTCTCGAATCCTCAAATGTCCTGTGATCAGGCACACATCCTAACCCTTATGCATATTGATGACTTAGATGTGCAACACACGAAGTAAAGTATATCTTCAATCAATGAAGACATACATTCTAAGTGTGAATACATTAATGTGGAATTTGACTTCGGAGCGCCACGATAATTGTGCGCCGTGTCTGGGTCTAATACTTCCTATACGGTGGGTAACACCACCACCAAACGTTCTATTTTGAAGTGTTTTACTCATGGCGTTACCTTGCAATGTCTTCACATTTGGTTTGGCTTCGATCTCAACATATTTTCATGATTATCTTCACTATGTTGATTATAGATATATATATATATATATATATATATATATATATATATATATATATACTAGTGTTCTGTCCTCTATAGCATTCACTTATATCTATGTCTTCGTGTTGAATCTTTTGAACTAAGTGAATGTGATCGGACCCTAACCTCTCTATGCTTTCTATCTCAAACTCTATCTCTCCAAGTCATATGCATTCTATTGAAACTGTCGAATGTCTTCTCTGCGTCCTTGTCAGCAGAAGATACAGAGACAACCATTAAGTCCGTTTTCAATGCTCATTCCTCCACATGAAATCCGGAGAAGTAGGAACGACCACCCAACAATCCAGGCGTGCGTGGGACGTGGAACAAACCCCAAAATTCCGCATAATGGCCACGTGTTCCTCAGATGCGAATCACCAGGGGCACCTGTGTAATAGCACAGTGCCGCCCCTGTACCTATAAATACACACTCACAGCGGTCATTATCTCTTCTTCCACCCTCGCACGAATCCTAGCGCCACCGCTAGCCCTCGACGACGCCGGCGACGAAGCACTTCGCCGCCGCAACCTCTCCGACGCCGTCTTCACGCTGACCGCGGACATCGTCCTCTCCGCCGTCGCCGTAGGTGTCCTCCGTCACCAAGTTAGGGCACGGAAGATCGAACTGCTCGGCCTCATCTTACACTCCATCTAGCAGTTCTTAGTGTGGTAAATAAAACTTCCTCTTTTTACAGCACCATTGATCCTATGGATTTGTCACTTTCTACCACAAGCAGTTTCTGTTCACACAAGCTAGATCTCTCTCATACTGCATCTCATAACATGCCTAGTATATTCACTTGTGCTTCACAAAGTAGTTAGATTCCTCACTTGGAACCAACTTCTTATCTATGAGTGAATGTCTTCGCACGATGAGGTCAATGTCTTCTAAACTGATTTATCTTCAAAATCTTCTGAGAATGCATATCACCTCTTCCCCTTCCCTCGCACCTTAATGCTGTCACAGGTACATGTCCGTGGGAGAATCCTTTGGTTCTCATAGTCTGCATTCATTTGCAAAATTCTTACAACATCACATAAATTCGCCCGAAGCCAGTTCCTGTTGGTCCAGCAAACGAAAACCTTTGAAGCCTTTGAACGTCTCGAAGCCTTTCAAGTTAAAGTATATGGCTTCAGAGAAAGCAGCAAGGAAGGGTGGCAGAAAGCATCATGGTGGAACATCCAGAGATCTGCCAGATGAACTCTTAGAAATGTACAAGACAGATCCTGAAGAGGATTACAGTCAGCGCAAGACCCGAATCCAATGGATTCGAAGATATTGGGCGGAACAATGGTTCAAATACAGATTTGTGACCCAGGAGTATGCTGAGAAAAACGCCATCAAGAGACCATGGGGAGACATCCTATTCAAGAATCTTCTACCCAGGTCCAGAGATGAAGCCATTGCTCAAGGCTTCTATCCATGCATGGTCCGTGGACTACAGCCTGCTGATGCACACTCGTCGTCACTGCTATGGTGTCATGACGACAATCTTTTCAAGCGCAACTTCCAATTTGCTCAGAACTCAGCAAAGCAGAACAAGAAGACTTTTGGGTTAGACTTCAACCCTGGTCCCTCAGCACCAAGGGCAGATGGCACACGAGATGCTGAACCCAATGTCATCGGTCCTTTCGCCAACCTTGAAGGCCTCATCACCTACATCTTAGTCCAAGGGACTGCAGTGAATGAGCCTGCAGCTGACATTGAATCAGAAGAAGCTCCTGCAGCTCTAAAGACAAAGAAGCTGAAGAAGCCTAAAGCTTCAAAACCTACCCCTTCACCAAAAGTCTCAAGGGCGAAGCCACTGGAAACTGCACCTCCTGAAGACAGTGTGCAGTCTGAAGACTTATCACGCGTCTCCAAGCCCCAGAAGGCCAAGATGACTCTGCCTCACACTGGCTAAGAGCTAACAGCTGCTGCCATTCTGCGCAATGACGACATTGATCTGTCAAGTGATGAAGATCTTGCAGATGACGCTCTTGAGCAACTCATCAAGAGCAAAGAAGAAGCAGAAATCTTCAATGATCTGCCTCTCTTTGATGTCACCATCATCCACAACTTCATTGACGAGTGGTTTGACACGCCAAACATCAGCTTTGAAGATCTGCAGCTACCCATTGGCCTCATTGTCGCCTTCCAAGGCGCCATTGCTTCAGAACTTGCTATTGCCCAGCGCATTGTTGAACTGAAGCAGAAGATTGACTATGAAAAGGCTCAGTTCAAGAAGCATATGGCCAAGCTCAGCGTGCAAGAAGTGAAGAACTTCAAGACAATGATGCACGAGCTCAAGGAAGCCTTTGTGAATAAGCGTGCAGAAGCTCAGGGTTCGCGTGAGCGCATGAAGACTCTGGCTGACAGATGTGTGCAAGCCTATAATGAGGCTGAGAAGCGCAAGGCACTTGGGCGTCCTAGCATCGACCCCAGGATGGCCACAAAGAAGAAGAAGAAGCCTGCTACGGCTGAACCTGATGCACCAAGGCAAGAAGCAGTTCCGATTGTCTTCCCAACTAGACTGACTGGCTCGAAGCTAAAAAGCTGGTCAGCAGCTTCAGAGCTCAAGAAGACAAGGACTGTTGAGGCTGAAGCCAGGAAGAGGAAACACTCTGAAGCCTCTCCTACTGCTCCCTCCAAGAAGAAGAGGAAGACCAAGAAAGCTCGGGCTGCTTCCATAGAGCCCTTGATAGTTGAACCCATTTCTATGGTCTATCCTAAAGCTGAACGACAACTGACAATTCATGAGCCTGCTTCCACAGAGGCTCATGAAGCTGAAGACATTCCAGCAGCTGATCCCATCACTGCTGAAGACATTGGTCATCATGACAATGTAGTAGATGGTGCAGTCCTTCCTCAATTTGAAAACAGCGAACTCATCAGCATTGGTCATCCACTGACGCCAATTGCACAGGATGCTTCATGGGCGGATCACCCACAAGAGGAAGAAAACTATGAGGCCCAGCCCACTCCAACTCCACAGGCGTCATCTGCGTTCCGCAGGCTTCGCAAAGGTCCAAGGCCTCAAGTCTCTGCTGAAGACATTCCGGCTGCATCAGCCGCAGAGGAAGGAGTCCCACAAGATCCCACTCCCCTGTCCCACCAAGAAGCAGTTCTCCAGGAGAATGTGCTTGTGACCAACCCTTCAGCTAGTCAAGTGGAGGATGAAAATCGTGAGGCTGCCATAATCACCAATGAAGCTAATGTGGAGCCCTCCCCAACAAAGGCATCAGAAGACAGCGAAGCCACTGATCCCGCCACTTCTGTTCCCGAGTCTGCTGCCGGTCCTCAATTCGACTATCATGTTGAGCACAGGCCTCAGGTCCAGAAGCCAATCCCAAGACTGCCAAGGTTTCCAGGTCCTGCATCAGCACCTGGCTCCTTCAACATCAATGGCTTCAGTGCAGACAACACGTTCTTCAATAGCTCCAGGAACCCCTACTCGAGGGAAAGGATATCATCTGATCGGTTCTGGAGCTATCCTCAGCGAAGCTATTACTCTTGCATTCTTTACAACCAAGGTCGCATCTTCCCACACAAGCGCCTTGACGTTGAAGCTATAGCTGGTCTGCCCTGTCTGGAAGAAGCTTTAGATTACTTCAAGGAAGTTGGACTGCTGCCGTTCTTTACTGACGAAGAGCATTGGAATGAAGAGCTGCTACTTCAATTCTATGCCACACTTCACATCAGAGGGTACAGCAGAGATCCGAAGACTTGGGTCCTGGAGTGGATGACTGGCAATGTTCATCACGAAGCCAATGCATTTGACATCATTGAGCTCATTGGCTTGCCCACTCCTAGCGATCTCTTCGAGCAAGGCTGTCAGCTGCATACTGAAGCTATTGAGAGCATCTTTCAGCGGCCAGAACCTGATATGAGTCAGATGCTCAGCATGATGAAGCCATTGCCCCAATATGCTGCTTATCCCACAGAGTTCTTCATTGAAGACCTTGAGTATCTGCCAAGAACCATCTATCACATCATCAGGCGAACTCTCTGGCCTATCAAAGGGCACTCTCCAAATGCCAAGCTTCAGGGTGCAATGAAGACTTTGGTCTTCTATATACTTCATGGAAAATGCTTCAATGCATAGGACTTCTTCATACGCCAACTTGCTGCATCAGGCATTGATCTGTTTGGTTTGAAGTTCTACGCCCCTTGGGTCATGCGGCTGATCAAGCTACACTCCGCCATCTCGTATTAGCCCTTAGCCCGCAACCATCGGATCTTCTTGCCTGACGTGGACATGTCTACTGAAGCCATATATTCTGAGCCTGCCAAGCAACCTCTAAGTCTTCAGAATGCAGAACATCAGAGTTTTACTCAGAACGTTGAAGGCGTTGAAGCAGTTTCTCGGGTGTATCCTTTGGCTGGCACTACATGTGCACCACACCCTGCTTCCACTGAACCCACTGACAGTGCCACTGCTCCAACACCCAAGAAGCGCACTCGTGTTCTCAACGACCGAGAGCTTCTTGTGGCTCTACATCAGAAATAGGATAGGCATCATGACTGGCTGAAGCGTCAGATGAAAAGCCTCTTGGTGGAAGTTAATCGTGTTCGCAATCTTGCCACCAAGAATGCTTTCGTTGCCCATGAAACATGTCGCCGCACATGGAAAGGGCTCACGATGATGTGTTCTGAAGCTGATCTTCAAAGAGGATGGCTTCACTGAGAGATTCAAGTTTGACTCCACACCTCCTTGAAGGGCTGTGCTGCTAGGAACTCCATCCCTTGAAGACTCTGAGTTCTCTTCCTCTGCTGCCACAGTGACTGCCAGAATTATTGAGGAAGAAGACGATGCTACTTCACCGCCACCTCCTTCAGCACCTCCAAGCTCTTCTGCACTGCCAAACAACACCAACAACCCTGCTACTTCACCTACTGTCGCGACCCGACCCGAATGGATCAAGCGCTCTGTGCTCAGGTGTCATCCCTGGATCAGTAATGCTGACACCACACAGTACATCGAAGGATTTATAGCAGAGTGGCAATCACACACTTATTACAATGTTGTCTCAAAGAGAACTTATTACAATAAAAATGGCTTAAGGCCATCCAACAGCGGAAGACTCGGAAGATAAATGGGTCCATCAACTCCAGCGGCATCACTGAGTATGGAACCACGACCTAAAAGCACCTCAATCGTCGTCTGAAAAGTCTGCAACATTAACGTTGCAGCCCGAAAACGGGTCAGCACATGGAATATGCTGGCAATGTAACACATAGAGAGTAAAGGAATGAAACAGCTATACTAGATGCATATATGGCTGGTGGAAAGCTCTATGGTTACAGTTTTGTGTAAAGCCAGTTTTTCCCTACTGCAAAGGAATAAATTTATTTAACTATCAAGGTGGTTGTGAAACATTGAGAATGGTTGACAGCATTCTCAATCCCAATTAAAAATAATTAAAAACCCAACAACATTAATTAGAAGTAACATGATGAGATTCACAGGATATTCAAGAACTAGATACTCAAGTTGTCCATAATCGGGGACACGGCTAATCATGATTAGTTTGTACACTCTGCAGAGGTTTGCGCACTTTTCCCCACAAGACTCGATCGCCTCCGTTTGGTTTCTCGCACTACATGGTGTTTGAGAAGACGGATGACCGAGACACAGTCTTTCAGAAGCGCTAGCACCTTACATGTGGGTAGACCGGTACACCTACATCCCCTACATCTGCTAGCCTACCCGTAAGAGTTCGCACGACTTAGTCAACTATGCCAGACCCCATAATGGCTTGTGGCTGCACACGGAAGTTTCTTGTATGAAAGATCTTATGATTCCTTTGAGCCTGGGTGGCGGTCCAAAAAAACAGGCAAGTCCAGATAGACATCAGGTGCCTCAATCCACCCAGATGTGTGTTTAAGTTGCCACCTTAGATAAACCATTAAAATTATCAACTCACATCTGTCATGGATATCACTCACCCAATCCACGTCTACTAGCATAGCATGGCATAATAAGCAAACGTAGAAGTAACTCCCAAGGGTTTCATAATAATACAGGTAATAGGTACTACCTCATCTACTTCCCATCCCACAATTTAATTAGATCCTAATCATGCAATGTGTGAGGATTGATCTAATGCAATAAAACTGGGTTGTAGAAAAGGTATGATCAAAGTGTTACTTGCCTTGCTGATGATCCGCGAGACCTAGGGTTTCGAAGTAACAGGCGGCGCAATCCGGGTAATCTATCACAGACAACAACAAGCATACAATAAGTACTCATCTAATGCACAGGTAAAACTCGAACAAGAGAACGAACCAGATAGTTCAACTTAAGAACTCCGGTTGCAAAGAAAGAACGAACCGAACAAAGAAACGGAAAACAAACGGCGGAAGAAAACAACTCGGTTCTAGCAAGTTGAAACTAGGTCAAATTTTACCGGGGCAAAAACTTGTTTAAGTTGATTAGACGGAACGGCGGTTTCGAAACGAAACTCCAGGCGCTTGAATCACCTGATTCCGATAAACGAGCGAGAAGATGAACTAGAACGAAGATCGGATCTGAGATCGCGATCGCGGAAAAGACGCGGAATAAATCCGACGAGAAAGAAAACGAAGAACGGTTAAACGAACAGATGTTCGTTAACCTAGAAGAATCCAGTGATCACATTCGTTAGGACGAACGGTCCGGCAAACGGTCCAAGGGCAACTAGATCGGAAAAGAAAACGAATCCGATCTAGGGTTTCGGAGAAGAAAACCGAAACGAAAAATCGATCTAGAAAACCGGAACGGTTTAGAAACGAATCGCACGAGAAGAAAAAGAATCGGAACGATTAGAAGAAAACGATCCGAGGAAAAAAAAGACGCGGGGCAACCTCGGCGAGATTCCGGCAAGCGGGGCTCCGGCGGCGGCGTAGGGCGGCGGCGTGGGCAAGGTGCGGCGGCGGCTAAAGCGGCGGCGGTGGTGGCGGTGACGCAGGGCGGCGGCGTGGGCAAGGTGCGGCGGTGGCGCTGCTGCTTGAGCTGGAGAGAGGCTTGGGATTTGATGATTTAGAGGGGGGTGTTGGGGTATTTATATTGGGGAGGGGTGAGGAGACTTGGGGTAGGGGACAAGAAATAGACTAGGAATAGGAAAAGGAAAAACAAAACAAGGAAAAGAGCTAGCCTAGAATCCTAAAAGGATTCGGCTAAGGGAAGAGGCGAGGCGGCGGCCTCCTCCTGCGCCAGGCGCTGGCGCGCGCAGGAGCCTGGGGGCGGCGGCTGGCCGGGCCTTTGGCCCGGCTGGACTGCTCCTTTTTTTTTAAAAAAAGTTCCGCGCAGAAAAACATAGAAAAGAAAATCTAAACGGGCTCCAAAAATTCTAAAGTAAATTTTCCCTGACTCCTAAAAATGAGCCGAACAAAATGAACTTTTCTCCGGACCTAAAATGCAATTTTTGAAAAGGCGCATTTTTCCCTATCCAAATAAAATGCAAATAAACTCCGGCAAACGAAAATTTGATCTGTTTATTAAATCTTCATTTTTCCTATATTTTGGGAAAGTCATATTATTCCCTCTCTCATAATTTTTGATATCGGAAAATAATTGAAGATAAAATAAATAAATCAAATGATCCTCTTTTCAAATTCGAGAAAACTCTCAAATATGAAAAATAACGAAATCTCCAACTCTCTCCGAAGGTCCATGAGTTGCGTGAAATTTCTAGGATCAACCAAAGTGCAAGAAAATATGATATGCATGATGATCTAGTGTATAACATTCCAAATTGCAAATTTGGGATGTTACAAACCTACCCCCCGTAAGATGAATCTCGCCCTCGAGATTCGGGTTGGCTAGAAAATAGGTGAGGGTGGTCCTTAAGCAAATCTTCTTCTCTCTCCCAGGTGGCTTCATCCTCTGAGTGGTGGTCCCACTGAACTTTGCAAAACTTGATAACCTTGCTGCGGGTAACTCTACTGGCATAATCGAGAATCTTGACTGGCTTCTCCTCATATGTTAGGTCATCCTTCAACTAAATCGCTTCGAGTGGCACGGTATCTCTTAGCGGTACCTCCGCCATCTCGGCGTGACATTTCTTCAACTGAGAAATATGGAATACATCATGAACTCCTGACAGTCCCTCTGGTAATTCCAACTTATAAGCAACTTCTCCCATACGTTGCAAGATCTTATACGGTCCAACAAAATGTGGTGCTAACATTCCCTTAACTCCAAAACGCTTAACTCCTCGAAGTAGGGATACTCGAAGATAAACTCTGTCTCCAGTTTCGTAAACTGTCTCCTTGCGTTTTGAATCTGCATAGCTCTTCTGCCTGGACTGGGCTACCTTGAGCCTATCGCGAATCAACTTAACTTTCTGTTCAGACTCCTTAATCAAATCTGGTCCAAAGAACTGACGGTCTCCAACTTCGTCCCATGACAACGGTGTCCTGCACCTCCTTCCGTATAAAGCTTCGAAAGGTGCCATCTTCAAACTGGTTTGATAACTGTTGTTATAAGAGAACTCCGCATACGGCAAGTTATCGTCCCAACTAGATCCATAATCTAGTGCACAAGCTCTCAGCATATCTTCCAAAATCCGATTGACTCTCTCAGTCTGTCCATCTGTCTGCGGATGAAAAGCTGTGCTGAACTCTAGTATGGTTCCTAAAGTTTCATGCAACTGATTCCAAAACTTTGAGGTAAATTGGGTTCCTCTATCTGATACGATGCTCCCCGGAACTCCATGCAAACAAATGATCCTAGTAATGTATATCTTTGCCAACTTAGCACTGGTGTAAGTGGTCTTAACTGGAATAAAATGTGCTACCTTCGTCAAACGATCAACTACTACCCATATCGAGTCATAGCCTGATTTTGTCCTGGGTAATCCTGTGATAAAATCCATGCCTATCTTATCCCACTTCCATTCGGGTATCGGCAATGGTTGTAACAGTCTTGCTGGCTTCTGATGCTCTGCCTTTACTCTTTGACATACGTCACAAACTGCTACATATGCTGCAATATCCTTCTTCATTCCGGTCCACCAGAATGTTTCCTTCAAATCCAAATACATCTTGGTATTCCCTGGGTGAATCGAATACGGTGAATCATGTGCCTCTTGCAAAATCAACTTCCTGATCTCTGGGTCATTGGGCACATAAACACGGTCCTCAAACCATAGGGTATCGTGCTCATCCTCACGAAATCCCTTTGCTTTTCCTTGGCTCATTTTCTCTTTTATAGCAGCAATCTCCTTGTCAGACTTCTGAGCTTCTCTGATTTTATCCATCAATATTGATTGAATCTCCAATGCTGCTACATAGCCTCTCGGAACTATTTCCAAACATAGCTCACGAAGATTTTCTGCTAACTCCTTTGGTACTTCTCCCGTCATTAGCGTATTGACATGGCTCTTACGGCTCAATGCGTCAGCTACTACATTAGCTTTTCCGGGATGGTAATGCAATCTCATGTCATAATCCTTGATGAGCTCCAACCATCTCCTTTGTCTGAGGTTCAACTCCTTCTGCGTGAAAATGTACTTCAAACTCTTGTGATCCGTGTACACCTCACAATGATTTCCAATGAGGAAATGTCTCCACGTCTTCAAGGTATGCACTACGGCTGCTAACTCCAAATCATGCATGGCATAATTCATCTCATGAGGCTTCAGTTGTCGTGAAGCATACGAAACAACTCTCCCTTCCTGCATAAGCACTGCTCCAAGTCCTCGACGTGAAGCGTCGCAATACACCTCATAATCCTTGGTCTGATCTGGCAAAATCATTACTGGTGAGGTAACCAAGCGTTTCTTCAATTCCTGGAAACTGGCCTCACACTCCTCAGTCCATTTGAACTTAGTATCCTTCTTCAGCAATTCAGTCATAGGCTTTGCAATCTTTGAAAAGTTCTCAATGAATCTCCGGTAGTATCCTGCGAGTCCAAGAAAACTCCGGATCTCTCCAACGGTTGTTGGTGCTTCCCATTCGGTTACGGTCTCAACCTTTGTGGGGTCAACTACTATACCTTCTCCGGATATAACATGTCCAAGAAATCCAACTTCCTTTAACCAAAACTCGCATTTGCTGAATTTGGCATATAACTGATGTTCCCTTAGTTTCTCTAAAACCAAACGCAAATGTTCCTTATGCTCCTCTCCATTCTTTGAATAAACCAGGATGTCATCAATGAACACTACGACGAACTTATCTAAAAACTCCATAAACACTTTGTTCATCAGGTTCATAAAATAGGCAGGTGCGTTAGTCAATCCAAATGACATAACGGTATACTCATACAGTCCATATCTCGTGGTGAATGCTGTCTTAGGTATGTCCTGCTCTCGAATCTTCAACTGATGGTACCCTGATCGCAAATCGATCTTGGAAAACACTTTAGCTCCTTGCAAACGATCAAACAGATCATTAATCATTGGCAGTGGGTACTTATTCTTGATGGTTACTTCATTCAATCCACGATAATCAACAACCATCCTTAATGATCCATCCTTCTTTTCCACTAGAAGTACGGGTGATCCCCAAGGTGAAGAACTTGGGTGAATGTAACCTTTATCCAATAACTCCTTAATCTGATTCTTAATTTCCACCAAATCCTTTGCTGGCATCCGGTATGGTCGCTTCGATATTGGGCCTGTGCCTGGCAATAACTCAATCAAAAACTCAATGTCTCTATCCGGTGGCATGCCTAGTAATTCCTCAGGAAATACATCAGGAAAATCCTTTACCACTGGTACTTCCTCTTGCACAACTCCTGTTAGGCAGTTTACTTGTGTCCTGTTTGGCACATGCCGGGATACATACTTGATCCTTCTTCCTTCTGGTGTGGTAAGCAAAATTGTCTTACTGGCGCAATTGATGTTTCCTCCATACGTCGACAGCCAATCCATACCAAGAATCACATCTAGACCTTGAGATTCCAGAATAATTAAATCCGTTGGGAAAACATGCCTTCCTATACTTAATGGCACTTGGAAACATCCTTGTCTGGCCATGTACTCTGCTCCTGGCGAGCTTACTAGCATAGGTGTTTTAAGAATCCTAGTGGGCAGGCTATACTTTTCCACAAATCCCCTTGATATGTATGAATGCGATGCACCAGTATCAAAAAGAACGAGTGCGGTAAATGACTTAACCAAAAACTTACCGATTACTGCATCGGGCTGATCTTCAACCTCCTCCACATTAACGTGGTTCACCTGTCCCCTATTGAAAGGGTTCGGCTTCTTCCCAGAGCTTCTATTGCCATTTCCATTCTGGACTTCAGGACATTCATTGGCATAATGTCCGGCCTTGGAACACTTGAAACAAGTGACTTGACTCAGATCTCTCTTTGTTGGGGTCGATGGGGTGGTCCGGGTCTGGCCATTGCTTCCTCCATTCCCATTACCATTCTTGTGGCCATTATGGTTGTGCGAGCTACCTCCTCCATGGGTGTGCTGAAACTGAAATCCCGGTTTAGGGGCAAAACGGGGCTTCTGCTGGGCTCCAGAGTTATACTTCCCCTGGCCATACTTCCTCTTACGGTTCTCAATCTGCTGTTGCTTCCCTTCAATCATGATGGCACGATCTACCAACTCCTGGTAGTTGTTGAAACTTGCTACCATCAACTTCATGCTTAGT
Source organism: Triticum dicoccoides (assembly GCF_002162155.2). NCBI lineage: Eukaryota > Viridiplantae > Streptophyta > Magnoliopsida > Poales > Poaceae > Triticum > Triticum dicoccoides. The sequence continues at coordinate 177,879,987 of NC_041384.1, forward strand.
TCATCATTCAGTCCTTCCAGAAACTTCTCCTGCTTAGTTGCATCCGTAGCAACGTCATCTGGGGCATAACGTGCTAACTTGCTGAAGTCGTCAACGTACTGGCCAACTGTCCTTCCTCCTTGGCGTAAGTTGCGAAACTCACGCTTCTTTATGGCCATAGCTCCTGCTGAAACATGGGCAGTGCGGAAAGCTTGCTGAAACTGATCCCATGTGACAGTGTCAACTGGGTAAGTGGCTGTGAAATTCTCCCACCATGTTGCCGCGGGTCCGTCAAGCTTGTGAGCGGCAAACTTCACTTTCTCACCATCCGTGCATCCTGCAGTGGTCAACTCTCTTCCTATCTTGCGGAGCCAATCGTCTGCTACTATTGGCTCGATGCTACTGGAAAACACCAGCGGATTCAGCCTAAGGAAACGGGCTAAGTGGTCAACAGGTGGTGGTGGTGGTGGGTTGTTGTTGTTCTGCTGGTTCTGGACTAACATCTGCATCAATTGATTCTGCTGCTGGATCAACTGAGTGAGCTCCGGTGGGAATCCATTATCACGTCTCGGAGGCATCTGAGGGTTTTAGAAAAGACGAGAATTAAGAATAGAGTGAGGTCTAAAGGGAAAACACTACCCCAATGCACATGAGCAAAAGCACACAAAATCACTTCATTCAATCAAACAAGGGCTTACAAACGGTCTAACTATCGCAAAAGTGCTCAAACTATTGTGTTTACAGGGGGGGATACTACTACTATTTGGTGGTCATCTAGAAATTTGAACCGATGGAAGACTCCATGATATCTACTCCAGCTTCGTCTTCAAAGTCGGGTTCAGTTGGATCCGAATCGGTGTCGTCGATGATGATGTAGTTGTCCGGACATACGACGTACTCGTCTTCCTCCTTGGATGCTAACTTCCTCATGAGTTCTTCAATCTCCTGCTTAAGATCGCCATTGTGTCTTGCTAGAGCTACGATCTCGTCCATGTAGTCCTTGCGTGTAGACTTCAGTTCTCCTTCTAGCTCGATGATCCTTGCCTTCGCATTCTTCAACTCTATCATATCATTGCACATCTGGTTCTTGTGGCGTCGAATGTGCTGGTTTAACTCCTGGATGAAAGATGCAATGGATCTATCCTTCTTGGTGCTGACTAACTCCCATTGTTCATCTCGGCGTCCGCAAATCTGGTAGATAGTGTCCTTGAGGTCTTCTTGATAAACTTCTCCAATGCGTCCTATGGTGATATGAGCTGCCATACTCCTTCCTAGACTCCAAGTTGGTGCATTGAAAACACTATCTATGGGCTTCATGATTGGCGCGAATGTCCTTCCCGGAATGTGAGCTTGAATCTTCCAGCGCTCCTCTTCAGGCAGAGTGGCATTGAAGGTTCCCGTGAAGCTTGGTAATCCAATGTTCAGGTACTTGGTGACTTCCTTCAGGTGAAATCCAAATGGTGTGCCTTCATCCGGTTGAGCGTACTTAATCTTTGCATGTGTCATCCTAAAAGAGTAGAAAAGATGAGGAGTTAGAAAATGAGAAGAGAATGGTGATCTATGGCTTTAACTTAGTGGTCGTGTCCTACAGTCAGCGTGTGCTCTGATACCATCTCTGTCGTGACCCGACCCGAATGGATCAAGCGCTCTGTGCTCAGGTGTCATCCCTGGATCAGTAATGCTGACACCACACAGTACATCGAAGGATTTATAGCAGAGTGGCAATCACACGCTTATTACAACGTTGTCTCAAAGAGAACTTATTACAATAAAAATGGCTTAAGGCCATCCAACAGCGGAAGACTTGGAAGATAAATGGGTCCATCAACTCCAGCGGCATCACTGAGTATAGAACCACGACCTAAAAGCACCTCAATCGTCGTCTGAAAAGTCTGCAACATTAACGTTGCAGCCCGAAAACGGGTCAGCACATGGAATATGCTGGCAATGTAACACATAGAGAGTAAAGGAATGAAACAGCTATACTAGATGCATATATGGCTGGTGGAAAGCTCTATGGTTACAGTTTTGCGTAAAGCCAGTTTTTCCCTACTGCAAAGGAATAAATTTATTTAACTATCAAGGTGGTTGTGAAACATTGAGAATGGTTGACAGCATTCTCAATCCCAATTAAAAATAATTAAAAACCCAACAACATTAATTAGAAGTAACATGATGAGATTCACAGGATATTCAAGAACTAGATACTCAAGTTGTCCATAACCGGGGACACGGCTAATCATGATTAGTTTGTACACTCTGCAGAGGTTTGCACACTTTTCCCCACAAGACTCGATCGCCTCCGTTTGGTTTCTCGCACTACATGGTGTTTGAGAAGACGGATGACCGAGACACAGTCTTTCAGAAGTGCTAGCACCTTACATGTGGGTAGACCGGTACACCTACTTCCCCTACATCCGCTAGCCTACCCGTAAGAGTTCGCATGACTTAGTCAACTATGCCAGAGCCCATAATGGCTTGTGGCTGCACACGAAAGTTTCTAGTATGAAAGATCTTATGATCCCTTTGAGCCTGGGTGGCGGTCCAAAAAAACAGGCAAGTCCTGATAGACATCAGGTGCCTCAATCCACCCAGATGTGTGTTTAAGTTGCCACCTTAGATAAACCATTAAAATTATCAACTCACATCTGTCATGGATATCACTCACCCAATCCACGTCTACTAGCATAGCATGGCATAATAAGCAAACGTAGAAGTAACTCCCAAGGGTTTCATAATAATATAGGTAATAGGTACTACCTCATCTACTTCCCATCCCACAATTTAATTAGATCCTAATCATGCAATGTGTGAGGATTGATCTAATGCAATAAAACTGGGTTGTAGAAAAGGTATGATCAAAGTGTTACTTGCCTTGCTGATGATCCGCGAGACCTAGGGTTTCGAAGTAACAGGCGGCGCAATCCGGGTAATCTATCACAGACAACAACAAGCATACAATAAGTACTCATCTAATGCACAGGTAAAATTCGAACAAGAGAACAAACCAGATAGTTCAACTTAAGAACTCCGGTTGCAAAGAAAGAACGAACCGAACAAAGAAACGGAAAACAAACGGCGGAAGAAAACAACTCGGTTCTAGCAAGTTGAAACTAGGTCAAATTTTACCGGGGAAAAAACTTGTTTAAGTTTATTAGACGGAATGGCGGTTTCGAAACGAAACTCCAGGCGCTTGAATCACCTGATTCCGATAAACGAACGAGAAGATAAACTAGAACGAAGATCGGATCTGAGATCGCGATCGCGGAAAAGACGCGGAATAAATCCGACGAGAAAGAAAACGAAGAACGGTTAAACGAACAGACGTTCGTTAACCTAGAAGAATCCGGTGATCACATTCGTTAGGACGAACGGTCCGGCGAACGGTCCAAGGGCAACTAGATCGGAAAAGAAAACGAATCCGATCTAGGGTTTCGGAGAAGAAAACCGAAACGAAAAACCGATCTAGAAAACCGGAACGGTTTAGAAACGAATCAGACGAGAAGAAAAAGAATCGAAACGATTAGAAGAAAACGATCCGAGGAAAAAAAATACGCGGGGCAACCTCGGCGAGATTCCGGTGAGCGGGGCTCCGGCGGCGGCGTAGGGCGGCGGCGTCGGCAAGGTGCGGCGGCGGCTAAAGCGGCGGCGGTGGCGGCGGTGACGCAGGGCGGCGGCGTGGGCAAGGTGCGGCGGCGCTGCTGCTGCTTGAGGTGGAGAGAGCCTTGGGATTTGATGATTTAGAGGGGGGGGTGTTGGGGTATTTATATTGGGGAGGGGTGAGGAGACTTGGGGTAGGGGACAAGAAATAGACTAGGAATAGGAAAAGGAAAAACGAAACAAGGAAAAGAGCTAGCCTAGAATCCTAAAAGGATTCGGCTATGGGAAGAGGCGAGGCGGCGGCCTCCTCCTGCGCCAGGCGCTGGCGCGCGCAGGAGCCTGGGGGCGGTGGCTGGCTGGGCCTTTGGCCCGGCTGGCCTGCTCCATTTTTTTTAAAGTTCCGCGCAGAAAAACACAGAAAAGAAAATCTAAACGGGCCCCAAAAATTCTAAAGTAAATTTTCCCCGACTCCTAAAAATGAGCCGAACAAAATGAACTTTTCTCCGGACCTAAAATGCAATTTTTGAAAACGCGCATTTTTCCCTATCCAAATAAAATGCAAATAAACTCCGGCAAACGAAAATTTGATCTGTTTATTAAATCTTCATTTTTCCTATATTTTGGGAAAGTCATATTATTCCCTCTCTCATAATTTTTGATATCGGAAAATAATTGAAGATAAAATAAGTAAATAAAATGATCCTCTTTTGAAATTCGAGAAAACTCTCAAATATGAAAAATAACGAAATCTCCAACTCTCTCCGAAGGTCCTTGAGTTGCGTGAAATTTCTAGGATCAACCAAAATGCAAGAAAATATGATATGCATGATGATCTAGTGTATAACATTCCAAATTGCAAATTTGGGATGTTACACCTACTCCTCATGGGAATGAGTAGAGGCTCTATGTCTTCAAACCTTTTTGGTCATTACTGACAAAAGGGGGAGAAGCATATGAGATTGATAGTCTTCAAGCGGGTCCATATGGGCGGGTGCTTTATATTTTGCTTCATGCTTACAACTCTCGTTTTTGCTACATTTGGTTCTTATGAGTTGTAACACTTAAACTAGATGGTCGTCTGCTACTTATTTGCCACCTTGTTTTGCGAAGATAAATTCCGCATGTGCGACGATAAATTCCGCACTTAGCTCATTCTGCAGACGTCCATTTTCCATTATGCATGTCATTATCTTCATATACTTTCACATGCATAGTGGATTGTCATCATAAGTTGAAGTGGATCTCCACAAGTACAACCTGCCATGTGCATTTGCATTCCAAAAGCAAATTAACTTATATGCACATCTTCAGGGGGAGCCCTTGCAACTTATGAAGACAATTCCTTATCCTTTACAATTTCACAGATTATATTCCCCGTTGAAAACTTCAACTAGTTTGTCATCAATCACCAAAAAGGGGGAGATTGTAAGTGCATCTAGTGCCACCCTAGTTGGTTTTGGAGTATTGACGACAAACCTAGTTGAGGGACTAATGTGTTTGTGAGAATTGCAAGATAACACAGGTAGAAGTCCCTCATTGATTCGGTTTTACTACCAGAGATGACCCCTAAAAATGTATGAAGACATTGAAGTCAAAGGTGGTATATGAAGATATTCACATTGAAGACTATGACAAGAGAAGACACTATATGAAGCCTATGGAGCTCGAAGACTTAGATCTTTCATAGTTCTTTTTCTTTTGTGTTGAGTCATAGGAACCACCGTACTGTTAAGTGGGGTCCAAGAGAACCAGTCAGAATGACGGAAGTGATGCCTAAACCAAAAACCTATGTCTTCGAGTGAAGACTATGAGAGCAAATCTTGTCTAGAGTCGGACAAGTCAGCTTTGCTTGTAGCCCAAGTAAAGTTGTCGTGTGAGTTTGAAATCTGACCGTTGGAACATGTGTCAGTTCCTTAGTGACCCAGGGTCATTTCAGACAAATCAAGTCGGGTTGCCAAGTGGCTATAAATAGCCCACCCCCTACAACCATAAATGGTTGGCTGCTCAGATTGAAAGTACGGCTTTTGTCGTTTGAGAGCAACCCACCTCGAAGCCTTTGAGAGAGAATTCCTTGCGAGGATAAAGCCCTAACCACCAGAGCCAGAGAGAATTGGGCATCACTTAAGTCTTCTTGTCCGTGTGATCTGAAGACTTATTACACTTGAGGACTGTGCATCCTCCAGCCGGTTAGGCGTCGCGTTCTGAGCATCCAAGAGACATTGTGGATTGCCGGTAAACGAAGTCTGTGAAGGTTTGGGACTCTACCTTGAAGACTTACCAGAGTGATTGGGCGAGGTCTATGTGACCTTAGCTCAAGGAGAATATGGTGAGGACTGGGTGTCCCGAGCTGCGTGTTCAGGACTGGGTGTCCGGGACTGTGTGTCCTAAGGTTTAAATACCTAGCCGCTCCAACCAGACGTACAGTTGTCACAGCAACTGGAACTGGTCCAACAAATCATTGTCTTCAATGAGTCACTAGTTTCATCTTCACTTCCCTTTACTTACTGTTACTCCTTGTGAAGTCATTGTATGTTTGCACTATCATTTGTCTTCACTGAGTGACTACGTGTTCTGTTTGGCTTCACAATATCTTCCTACCTGATCCTTACTACCTAGCTGCTATTAGTCTTTGTGCTTTCACTTCATTGAATACTTGACTATGGTTTGCCTAGTGTAGTCTACCTTCCGCTGCATGGTAATAGGTTTAATTTTATCGTTTGTCTTCAAAACTTCTATGTTCTGAAGACTTACATAAAAATCGCCTATCCACCCCCCTCTAGTCGATATAACGCACTTTCAAAAAGTGTGATGATCATCATTACTAGAGCATTGTCCTGGTGAGGAAAGGATGATGGAGACTATGATTCCCCCACAAGTCGGGATGAGACTCCGGACGAAAAAAAGAGGCCAGAAAAAAGAGAGAAAAGGCCCAAATAAAAAAATGAGAGAAAAAGAGAGAAGGGACAATGTTACTATCCTTTACCATACTTGTGCTTCGAAGTAGCACCATGATATTCATGATAGAGAGTCTCTCATTTCGTCACTTTCATATACTAGTGGGAATTTTTCATTATAGAACTTGGCTTGTATATTCCAATGATGGGATTCCTCAAAATGCCCTAGGTCTTCATGAGCAAGCAAGTTGGATGCACACCCACTTAGTTTCTTTTGTTGAGCTTTCATATACTTATAGCTCTAGTGCATCTGTTGCATGGCAATCCCTACTCACTCACATTGATATCTATTGATGGGCATCTCCATAGCCCATTGATACGCCTAGTTGATGTGAGACTATCTTCTCCCTTTTTGTATTCTCCACAACCACCATTCTATTTCACATATAGTGCTATATCCATGGCTCACGCTCATGTATTGCGTGAAGATTGAAAAAGTTTGAGAATGTCAAAAGTATGAAACAATTGCTTGGCTTGTCATCAGGGTTGTGCATGATTTAAATATTTTGTGTGGTGACGATAGAGCATAGCCAGACTATATGATTTTGTAGGGATAACTTTCTTTGGCCATGTTATTTTGAGAAGACATGATTGCTTTGTTAGTATGCTTGAAGTATTATTATTTTTATGTCAATATTAAACTTTTATCTTGAATCTTTCATATCTGAATATTCATACCACAATTAAGAAGGGTTACATTAAAATTATGCCAAGTAGCACTCCACATAAAAAATTATCTCTTTTATCATTTACCTACTCGAGGACGAACAGGAATTAAGCTTGGGGATGCTTGATACATCTCCAATGTATCTATAATTTTTGATTGCTCCATGCTATATTATCTACTGTTTTGGACATTATTGGGCTTTATTATGCACTTTTATATTATTTTTGGGACTAACCTATTAACCGGAGGCCCAACCCAGAATTGCTATTTTTTTTGCCTATTTTAGGATTTCGAAGAAAAGGAATATCAAACGGAGTGCTAACGGAATGAAACCTTCGGGAACGTGATTTTCTCACCGAACATGATCCAGGAGACTTGGACCCTACGTCAAGAAACAAATGAGGAGGCCATGAGGTGGGGAGGGGGCCTACCCCCCCAGGCGTGCCCTCCACCCTCGTGGGCCCCCTGTTGCTCCACCGACGTACTCCTTCCTCCTATATATACCTACGTACCCCCAAACGATCAGATACGGAGCCAAAACCCTAATTCCACCGGCGCAACTTTCTGTATCCACGAGATCCCATCTTGGGGCTTGTTCCGGAGCTCCGCCGGAGGGGACATCCATCATGGAGGGCTTCTACATCAACACCATAGCCTCTCCGATGAAGTGTGAGTAGTTTACCGCAGACCTTCATGTCCATAGTTATTAGCCAGATGGCTTCCTATCTCTTTTTGGATCTCAATATAATGTTCTCCCCCTCTCTTGTGGAGATCTATTCGATGTAATCTTCTTTTTGCGGTGTGTTTGTTGAGATCGATGAATTGTGGGTTTATGATCAAGATTATCTATGAACAATATTTGAATCATCTCTGAATTATTTTATGGATGATTGGTTATCTTTGAAAGTCTCTTCGAATTATTAGTTTTGGGTTCAACCTTGCGGTGTCAAGCAAGGCACGAATTGTATTGTTGCCATTGAGGATAACAAGATGGTTTTTTTTATCATATTGCATGAATCTATCCCTCTACATCATGTCATCTTGCTTAAGGTGTTACTCTATTTTCATGAACTTAATACTCTAGATGCATGTTGGATAGCGGTCGATGAGTGGAGTAATAGTAGTAGATGCAGGCAGGAGTCGGTCTACTTGTCTCAGACGTGATGCCTATATACATGATCATACCTAGATATTCTCATAACTTTGCTCAATTCTGTCAATTGCTCAATAGTAATTCATTCACACACCGTAAAATACTTATGCTGTTGAGAGAAGCCACTAGTGAAACCTATGGCCCCCGGGTCTATCTTCATCATATTAATCTTCCAATACTTAGTTACTTCCTTTGCTTTTTTACTTTTCTTTTATTTTACTTTGCATCTTTATCACAAAAATACCAAAAATATTATCTTATCATATCTATCAGATCTCACTCTCATAAGTGACCGTGAAGGGATTGACAACCCCTTATCGCGTTGGTTGTGAGGAGTTATTTGTTTTGTGCAGGTACAGGGACTCGCGCGTAGCCTCCTACTGGATTGATACCTTGGTTCTCAAAAACTGAGGGAAATACTTACACTACTTTGCTGCATCATCCCTTCCTCTTCAGGGAAAACCAACGCAGTGCTCAAGAGGTAGCAGATGTCCCCGAAGGGACACTAGTATTACTTTCTCAACTTGTAGTGCGATGTACTGTACTTCTAGTATAGTGCACTAGTTTTGAACTCTTGAATCTCAGGGCCAAGGAGCTACAGTTGGAAGTGGAGGGTACTACTGTTCTCTAGAACCATCGCTGTACTATCAATGCAGGGAAAGTACACCTACGTAGTGGCCTAGTGGGTACTCTCGGTGCTCTATTCAGCCGCTCCTCTCATGTAGCTGGCCTACTCAGCCGCTCCTCTCACGTACACACTAGCAGCCTGTTTATCAGCGACGGTTACTGCGGGGGCAGAACATTTGAGTTATTTGATACAGCGAGACTAGGCTTTTCGCTTCCATTTGTGGAGGTGTAATGGATCTCGTCGAACTTTGTTGGTAGTTCCTTCTTTATGAATGAGATGAAGCAAAGCTTTTGCCTCCGTTTCAAAAAAACACGTCAAGAGGAATTTCTTTTATAGTAGAGCCAATAATGGAGTGAAGTCCATGTGTGCAACGCCACAAGCTACAGAGTAGTAGTAGAGCACTCTACGTACAGAGCCATATTGCACAGTTCCCAATGCCCTGCCAGGCTTTTTCGGCTCCTCGGGCTTAATTGAGAGGCGCTAGTTTAAATATGCTACTAGCTGATGAGGAAGCTGCAAGCAAGGTGCGGCTAGGGCAAGCACGCGAGCCACGAGATGCTGGGAAGGAAAACCCGTTCACGTGGCTAGGCTATCCAGTGCACCCAGATTGTGGTGCCGCACGTCCGTTTGACTTCAAAACTCAAACTACCCGTGTAAAATATTGGCTCGCAACAAAGTTACTATTTAAAAAAAGTCCGCCGTGCGTTCAGCCGGGATCGAAGCCACAAAACGAGGTATACACTCCCGCGACCACTAGTAGTACTCGTTGGAGTACAACGCAACCTAGAATCGCCTTTTGTCGCTAGTAGTACATTGTTCCTTACAAGAAACCCCTAATAATGCAAGAAACCACTAATAATGCCAAGAAACTACTACCACTTGCATACGTGGCAGACTTAAGATAAGACTACCTTATCAATCATTGTACATGCTCTTACCAACCAGCCCTACCAAGAAACAACTACTCTACAAAGTGCCGTTATAGGCACGTTTCAACCCATGGCCCTGTTTGGATACATTTGTTGTCAGTCTAACCCTGCCATCCAAACACCACTTTGGTTAGAGTTAGTTCAGGGTTAGAATCTAACTCTAACCTCTGACTTAGAGTATCCAAATAGGGCCCATGTCGCCCACTAAGTCAACGCCTTCTATTCGACCGGGCGTTATGACTTGTGGGACCTACATGTTAGTCTGGACAAAAATCCCTGAGCGACCTCCTACCTCCGGCCCGTCCTCCTAGTCATCCTCGGCCATGGGACGCAGCTACCGTCGCCGACAGAAGGCGAGGTCAAACTGTCGGCGGTGCGGAGCCCATCTTGCGGCAGCCCAGATGCCAGCTCCGTCCGGCACTTGCGGCCGCTAGCTAGCCAAGATAGCTCCGTCAAGCTGCTTGTCTGCAAGGTTTGCTAGCTAGATTGGCACGGCGGTGCGGCGGCTTGCTCGCGCGCGCCATGCTAAGGCCAGTCATCTGGCTCGAGCGAAGGCCAGCGCGACGGCTTGCTCTCTCGCGAGTCATGCTCGGGTCAGCCTGCCAACCTGTGCGGAGGCCAGCGCCGCGTCCCGCCCATCCGGCGGAGCGGCGGCCAACTCGCTCATCACCAGCGCCACCGACCAACATGCATCAGTACTGTTTGAAGTAATGTTCAGGAAAAATAATGATTTGAGGGGGAATAACAGGATAGAAGGTCAGATGTGGGTCCCTCGTGTCAACGGTCAAACAAAAAGTGTTGGTTTAAGCTGCCTCGTCAGCACAGACGTGTGGGCCAACCCTGTCATAAATGGGTTTAAACTAACCTAATCGGTGCCCCCTCTGTCCCATAATATAAGATGTTTTTGCAAGCTAAACTAGCTTGCAAAAACGTCTTACATTGTGGGATGGAGGGAGTACTAGGTAGTAGTTTTGGGCGTGGCTTAAGAAATTTTGGGTATGTTTTTGCTAGTTTTTGTACAATAGATTCTTCCTAGGGCTGGTTGAAAGTGGTAGTTTTTTGTTAAATACTCTACATATTGTAAGTAGGAGTGAAAGTTAAGCTTTGGAACCCAATAAGAAAGGCTAGTTACATAGTGCATATGTGTACATGATTGAAAGTAAATATCAACCACGAGTGACTAATATCTTGATGGAAAACTCGAAACTATGGAATACTAGGGAAAAATTGCATAGTTGGAAATACTAGCAATGTTCATGCGCGTTGCAAAAAATCATAATTAGAATAATACATATTCGCAAACTTGATTCAAATCACTCTAATTTTGATATACATATATCACTAGAGATATATTATGTTTCAATTAGAATATATTCCTTGGGCTGTTTTGGTGAGGACGGGGAGGGATGTGTTGGTTTTAAGATACTAATTATGGGTTTTTCTGCAAATTGGTAGACAAGTGGGATGTTGGTGAGAAAAGGCAACAACTTACCTCACATTCGTTAGATGTAGATCTAATAGTCACAAATGACGGATGCAGACACACCATCATCACCAACTTAGTCTTCTGTAGGAGTACTAGCAAGATTCGTGTATTGCATGGAACATCAAGATGCATTTTTTATAAAACACTTGTTGTGATTGACCCATGCGGGAGTAATCCCATGTGTAAAAACTAATGATATCTCGAGAAATAGGAGATAAGGTGAAGAGGAGTGAGGCGTGGTGGTGATTGGTGGTCGGACTGAGCGGAGGCATGGGGATTGACGACGCCGGCAGCGGCCACCAGGCCAGTTTGTTCCAGAGGCTTCCTTTCTTAATTTTTCAACAATGAGGTTGTTGGAGATATGGATGAGCGAGGGAAGGCCTTGCCTGCAAATGTGGAGAGGGGTGCGGGTATCTATTAGTTTAATTTCCATCCGTCAGATATAGATCGGACGGTCTATATTGCAAGATGGCACGCGTACCATCATCACCAACTCGGTTTTTTATAAGAGAAGAAATATAAGTATGGAGGTACAAACATATTATCGATACTTGTTTCCGTAAACTAGCATCTACATTCTATTCAACGCCTCAGCATGTGAGGCCTTATCACAATGACTTCTCAACTGCATAAAACAAAGGTTTTCCCGTCGCTGATAAGGAGGGGGTGACGGCGGCGCTTTTTTGGCTTGATCTAGTCCTAGTAGTCATACTAGGTGGTCTAACCACGTGTAGATTTATTCTTTTTCACGTCTCGTGTTTGCCGTACTGCCATGACTGTTGATGAATAGATGGTAAGTTATCCACGGGGAAACCCTTGTTGAGCATGTTTGCGAGAGACAGGGAGAGAGTGTGCGTGTGTGATATGTCTAGAGACTGAGGCAATGATAATAGATTCTTTGTGTCTATGTGTGTGGAGGATAGAGAGGGACATGTACATGGGGCTTTGTGTTGTGTAACATGGAGACACATATACATAATTAGAGAGTGAGTGTGTGAGATACACATGCGGACATGGGGAGAGATGAGGATCCAGATTAATGGGTGTTTGTGCGTGTCTTTGTGTGTTTGTGCGCGTGTTTGTGTGTGAGAGGGAGTGTGTGTATGTGGAGTAGAGGGACTACCAATGGTGTAAAACTAGTATAAGGGAAGGGGGAATGGTGTGACATGTGTAGTAGCGGGATAGCATGGGTGTGGGTGGGGGGAGCAGACTATTTGGAAGAGACATCGAGTGTGTGTGGGAGAGGGGTGTGAGAGTGAGAGAGAGAGCTAGCGACAGAGAGAGAGAGAGAGGAATAGAGGGGGCGTTTGTGTCCATAAATGGCTTATACATAGGGAGACAATGTTGATGTTGTTTGAAATTGGCCTATGTGCGGAGACGCAAGGGAAGCGAGTCATCGTGTGTGTGATAGGGACTTCATGAGAGATCTAGAATAGATGGTGTAGAGAACAATGTGCGAGATCAGGAACGATGATACATTAGGGAGCTATGGAAAGAGTCACGACGTATATGTATACAGGGAGGAGCTGGGGCGGGTCCGCATGTGGGAGAGATAGAAAGAGGAGAGTGGTGCACAAGGAGACAAAGTGTGCTTGTTTGCAGTGGGGGCAGTGTGTGAGGTGAGTGTGCGAGAACCACATAACTAGGGAGATAGACGTTTGGTGGCGACATTTTTTGTGTATGGGAAAGATACACTCTACATAGTGTGTGTGCTTGGGAAAGAGAGATGCCGGGAGACCTAGCTAGAGAGTCGGGGAAGAGATGTGTGCATGCCCAAGAGACAAAGTGATAGAGACCTATATTGGGGTCCGGACTTTAGAAGAGAGAGGGATGTTAATGTGCTCGTGTGTTGGTGTTTGGGGGAGAGAACGACTTCTCTATGTGTGTGTGGGGGAGGGGGGGGGGCGACGAGGGTGGGGGGGTTGGCTTCAGATAAAGAGTGAGGTGTCTATATTTGAGGGAATTTAGCATAATTGAGATATACATGGTCAATAGTGTGTGCACTCATGGTTGATCAATTTGTTTCACAGTTTGGACTATGAGATAACAATACTTTTGAACATGTGTGATATACCTTGATGTACCAGAATTACAAACCTAAGATTGGAATTTTGGAATTCGACTCGATCATTAGCTTTTGTAATTCATTTAAACAGAGGTACATTTTTTAAGCTAGGATTTTGTGATTTCAAATTCATATATCAAACCTAGAGATATACACATACGGGCATGTTCAAACTTTATAATCATCCACTTTATTCATACACATACACATTTTTGCTTTTGTCATCATATTTAGGATAAACACATTTGGAATTTCATTTGAATTGGACTGTATGATGGCATTTGCTTGTAGTAGCTCAATGATCCATATTTGAATTGAATGGACAATCTAAGTTTTGAGTTGGAGACATTGATTTTCAAAACTTGCACTTTTTTTGCGTGCAAAACAAACAAATTCCCGGCCATGATATCATAGTCGGCCATACAAGAGCAGAATATAATTTCAGGCACCAAAACCTTTCAAACTTCCCGCTCACATCGAAATATCTCGCGCACAAAAGTTTAGCCCTGTGATATTCCTGTTTTACCCCTGCCACATGAACGGAAAAGGGTTGCTTTTGTAACTCCATTGTTTTCCCCTCTTTGCCCCCAACATTCTTCCCAGAGCCCCTCCCCTTCCCCTCCCCGACCCCCCAACCATGGCAAGCCGCCAAATCTAGTCCTCCGCCGCAGAGGTGGACCTCACACCCCGACGGATCTACCTTCCGCACCTTGGAACCCCCAACTGCCAACTCACCACTTCACCGGAGCCGCTTCAACGACTGGCTTGTCCACCGCTCCAGATCTCCTTGACCGCCATCATGGTCCACTGCACCGGATTTGCTTAACCGGCGCCCTCGTCCACCACAGTGTAGGCCCTTCACTGACTCCCTCGTGCATCCCTTCGCTGGCCCTTCATACAAGCCCTCGTCCGCCGCAACAGATCCGCCTCACTGAAAGCACTGTACAACGCGCCCGCCGAAGCCTTCGTCCACTACACCGGACCCGCTCCACGGACGCCATATTCAACTCCACTGGCCCTGCTTTACCGACGCCACGGCCTCATCAGGTTATTTCAATTTGTACTCCTTCAGTTTTTCTCTTTATTGTGCAACTGTTCACTTACCACAGATGAGCTTTCCTGTATGTCGACAGGCGCCGCAACCATAGCACCGGAGCCGCTTCAGCGACAGCGACGGCAGGCCCAAACTCAACTGCAACACGAGCACCATCGAGGATCCTTAGCTATCAAGTATGCTAATGATACCCATACGCCACCGAGAATCAGGTACTATTATCCAACGGCCGGCGCCTACGTTCACTTTCTTAGCATAAGCACAGCACCTTTGAATTTCTTTAAGGCACCAGTCAGTTTTTCATGAGACGCGTTATTCTTCTTGCACCTGTAGGGCCATACTTCTGGCAGTGAACATGTTACATGTGCTAAATTACATACCAGTGCACACATAGTTAATATGCTTTAGTTTTGTCCTAAGTATTACTGTACTTCCTAGATATCACTGCCTACTATTTTACTTCTTGCATGCTATATTTGTGATAATGGTGTTGTTCTGATGCCACCTGTTGGTTCCATCAGTCTGCTTCATGTTCTCTATGCTTAATTACACATCAACAAACTAGCATGTGGTTCCGCTGGTTTTTGTTCGTTTTACCATACATTTTCTGATGCTAGCTATTACATCACTGCTCCGAGCCTCTGTTCATTACTTTTGTGTGTGTCCTTGATCTTCCTAAATTGCATGACTAATTTGATGCTTCTATTAATTATGGAACTGCCAACCCCATCAAGCAAAATATTTGTTCTTTTGGGGCTGGCACCTCGAACAAGCATAAAAATAGAGGGATGCAGATATATTATCGTGTATGCACACACCCTTCTTTCATTAGTTTAGATGAACCACTGATGATCAATTCGAACCAGTGCATGTGATTAAAATTAATTTTACCTAAATAGAGGGTCCAGAATAAACTACAACAAGTAGATTGGCAACCACGGGATGCTGACTGTATCTTCAAAGAACATTGCAACAGCAGCGAGGCTTCACAGCAACATATGGTAAGCCAGTGTGTTTTAGTACATGTGAAATGTAATGCATGTGGGCTGCTTTCTTGGCTTGTGCCCTCAACCTATAATCCTACAGAATAACAAATAGTTCAGTTGTTTGCTTTGCTGTATTGCTTGATTCGAATGCTTGTTTGTTACTTGTTACGCTATACCTGAGTTGGCCAATATGTCAGCAGTGCCTACTATACTATCGTAAAGAAATGCATGCTTAGTTCATTTGAGTCCTTAACTTTTCCTCTGAACTTCATCACAAGACTGTCTTCGTAGTTTATATGAGGCCACACTGTTAAGTGTCTTCTCAGATTATTTCAACTGCTTAGATGCCTTGGCAACTTAAATATAGCGGTGGTATAATCCCTTTCAACTAGGGATGTCAACTGGGTCCCATTTAATCCCGATTAAAGTCCACTAGTGGTATGATAGTTCAAAATAGTTTTTGTTTTTTTGAGGAAAATGAACCAGGGAGCTAGCAAAAACTAACTAGATGGGACTGGCGGATGTTGTTTATTTGCCACTTACATCCCTAGTTTCATCTTACCATTTTAATTTCTTTTCGGCTGATGCTGCTTCAAACCATTTAAATATAGCTTGCCATGCTCGGCAATAATTCGTATGTTGTTTACCATGTAAGCTTACTACCTGGATCATGCGATAACTATCTCTTACTTATGTCCAGCGGAAACCTTTTAGGATGCCGTTCACACTAGGACACAATGTACAACCCCAGAATATATTTGTGGAAGCAGTGCGCCATCCATGTTACCAGATGGTAGCAGTTCAGAGGCAACACCGTCAGAGAGCAGTCTGAGCACATATATTATAGTTCTTGAGGCTCTACTAGAGGCAGAAAGAGATGGTGTGGCTGCCATGAATGAGGTAATCTCGATCTTGAAGCTGGAAATTATGCAATTAGTTGCACACATTATGCAAGCAACCCAAGAATTGGAGGAAGTAAGAATGTTGCATTTGAAGATGGAGGAGGTCCTGCTGCTTCTGCTATCTGAAGCCCAGGGTAATCCAGTTCTTATTTAGATAGCAGTTGAAATTATCATTAGATGATTGTACTTGCATGTTGTGTCATGTCTCTGAATGGAGTATGTTGTAAGACCCCCTATGTTGTCCATGTGTTGTAATGATCCAAATTTTTTAGGCGAGGTAATCCTCAGTACTTGTATGATTGACATAAGGTGAACTGTTTTTCATGCGAGCATATTGTATTGGATGAAATAAATGTTTGACTCAAACTGTATCCAACCTACTGAATTCGAAGATCACGGCATTTCTAAATCATAATCATATATAAAGGTGGAATAAATATTTGTTGTGGTTTTGAAGAAATAAATAACAAAACGTAGAATTATCTGTGGATATTCATAATCAAATAAAATATGGATTTGGATTTAGTTGCCAGGGCCTAGGGCAAACGTGAATGCTAATTCTCCCAAGTTTTGCACGAAGCGGCTAAACACCCACTATCTTTTGTGGGCTGCCCGAAGCAAGTGTTTGCGAGATGGAAATTACTGTCTACCGCTGACACTTGACATCCTTATCGACCGGATTTACACTGTTGTCGATAGGGGTAGACTAGTAACTTCAATCAGATGTGACACGACGGCCTCTGAGCCCTTTCAGACACGGTGGGCGCCAAACGTGGGCGGCAAAACACATTTGATTCAAGCTCGTCTGAAAGACATGTGTCTCTCCCTCCATTTCCCCATTCATCCACGATGGGCGGCAAAACAAACTCTCCTCGTCCGAAGTTGATGTAGGCTAATATTTTAAATAGGGGCAGATGTGTAACTCCCTCAGACGTGACACAACCGCCCGACCTGTCAGCCCCGTTCATACACCGTGGGCGCCAACCGTGGGCGGCAAAACACCCTCTCCTCGCCTGAAATCGTTATCGAAAAATATTTGGGAGATGCGAGATTACCGTCCTATCCCCAACCGACGTGATGTCCGAAATTTTAAATGGGGGATAAGTTCGTAACTTTCCCACATTTCAGACAAGCGCGTCCCAAAGTTTGAGATCCCCCTCCCCCTCCATTTCCCCATTCATACACCGTCGGCGCCACGAAAACCTCCCCACTGCGGCCAGCCTCCTCCGTCTGCCACCCCATCCTCCACCTTGCCAGATCCGCTACCCCTACCCCGTCGTCCACTGCAAGAGATGGACGTCTCTCATCCATGGTGCCAGACCAGGATCCTTTTATCGCCTCGTCTCGCTTCATCGGTGCTGTCGTCCACCTTGCCGTTGCCGCTCCTACGACCGCCTCGTCCACGACAACATGATTTATCCCCCGACCTGGCCGTCTGCCATCTAAAGTCTTCTTCCCCGCCGCCGACAGCCATCGCACCCGCAACACCCTCAACGTATCAACAGGGGCCTACACGGTGTCGCAAGAGAGGTGGTACTCTTCCATATGTGCTTAAGTTATTGATCTCACCCAGAAAATAGATCTTAAATTTTTTGCTGTACTTTTCTTGTCTGTACCAAATCATAGTGGCTAGTTGAATGCAAACATTGGTTGCGAAGTAGCTTTGTCCGGTTTGCACCTTTAGATCCACCATGTCACGGTCACTATACTCGTAAAGCTTATGGTTTCCCCCATTTATATTCACTACCATCATCGTAGGTGCTTCACTGCTTCGTTTCGTGCTAGCGCTGCTCCTCAAGACCTTAACCCATCAAGCGAAACAACATGCCACTCATAATTCCAAAGCATACATGTTGAAACATGCATCTGATATGATGCTCATAATACTAAAACAGAGAACGTTTAATTGGTCACCTAATGTTCCTATATTCAGTTCAAAAAGCATGTGCGCCACCCACTGGTCCAGCTAGTTCCACTTTCCTGATTTTACTCTTGATGATTAGGGTTTCACTACAAAAAAATACACTTCCATGATGATACGTGTTTGTCACAGTAGGTCACATTTTCTGTCATGTATGTACATTCATGACAAATTTATGACAGAATCAAGATAGTCATACCTGTACTGTCGTAGAAGTGTTCCATGACATTACCAAAATTATCATCACGGAGGTGTCCACTCCCATGATGATAAATCGCGCGTCACAGAAGTGCTTTCGTCAAGGGTGACTGACACATGGCATCCACCATAATGGAACGCCGTTAAGCTATCGGGTCTGGTTTTGGATCCGATAACCCGTTAATAGCCCGGATCAATCGGGATTTTCCACGTGTAAAATCATCATTGGCCGGAGGAAACATGTGTTGCCTCACCGTTGGGAAAGATGTCATCCATTCATTGGACAGGAGGCGCCTATGATAGGTCGACACGCGGCATGACCCAACAATGGCCCATTCCGGTGAAAAAGGCCGGCCCAGTAAAAAATAGCAGGCCGGCCCATATAAGGCCTACTTGTGTCAGGTACATTTAAGCCCACGACCCATACGAGATGTGCCAATTCGGCCCGTCAACGGCCCATTAAAGATTTGACACCATTGCAGCCCATCATCAGTTTGAGCCCGTTAACAGCCCGCTATATATTTGGGCTCAATATCGACCCGATGAGATTTTGGCATGTTAACGGCCCATTCAGTGGATGGGCCAATTTTCACGATGTACATATTTCGGCCTTTTAGCGACCCATTTAAGTGTTGGGCCAATTTCCGGCCCGGTGTGTCTTTCAGCCTGGTGACGGCCCATGTATCTGTTGGGCCATTTGTAGTCGGACCTGAGTTTTGGCCTTTTAGCAACCCATTTAAGTGTTGGGCCAATTCCCGGGCCTATACATGTGCCTTTCAGCCTGCTAACGGACCATAAATGAGTTGGCCATTTGTAGTCGAACCTGAGTTTTGGCCTTTTAACGACCCATGCACTTCATGGTCCAATACCAACCCAGTTTCTCTTTCGGCCTGCTAAAGACCCACAACACAGTTGGGCCATTTACAATATGACCTGACTTTCGGCCTCTTAGCGGCCCATGCTCTTCATGGTCCAGTACAAGCCCGCTGTCTCTTTCGGCCTGCTAAAGGCCCGCAGTATAGTTGGGCCATATGTAGCCCCAACTTAGTAACGGTCTGTTAATGACCCGTGAAATCAATTGGGCCCACCTGTTGCCTGCTTCGATGTCAGCCTGTTAATGACCCGGGAATTAAGAGGGCCGGCCATTTACTTTCGGCCTGGTAACGGCCCATTAACTTAATTGGCCCACTAAAGTTCGTACATGTCTTTAGGCCAATTATGCATGGGACCAAAACCAATCAAGCAAAGGTGTGACATACAGGAAAAAACGTTGCACATCCAGCATATATTACAGGAAATTACATCCAATGGGCAATCAAAGATTGATGCCAGTGCAAATAAATGAACAGAACCTAACGATCTACAACGTCACAATCTGCAACCTCAACATGAATGACGCACATAAGCATGTGGGCAAGTTCTTGCTGCTTTGCTACACTGTCTCTGAAAACATTATTCAGTTGTTGTGTTGCATGACTCTGCACCTCTGATTCCTTCACCATTTCCATCATTCCTTCAGCCATTAATTGGTTCAGAAACATACATTTTTTCCATTGCATTCGAGACAGAGGATACTGAACAGATTCAGATGGCGATTTTGGCAGGCTTGTATTATTGATAGGGGAGAGTGACTCGACCACTGCATGATAACATAAATTAGGAGGGGAACCAAACAAATTAATCATGAGTTATTGGCATATTACCTGGCCTAGATTTATTGGAAAGAAACAATGGGGTTGCCTTGCTGTTTTCAGAGTTTGTCTTCTTATCTTCAGCATCATGCACCAAATTAAGACACTAGCATTGCTATCATTGGCCAAGTCAGATAATAGGAAAGCAACATTGGCACAACGAACGTTTGGGAAACTAGCCAACACCAAATTAACACAATATGGCACAGCTATCATCAGCCAGGTAAGGTAATATGAAAGCAACATTGACACAATGAGTGAATGGGCAACTAGAGCAGCACTACAATTCAGTAATGTGCATGATATGTGATAGTACACTCATGCAGCTCAGTATGCAAAACTACCAGGCAGTTTTCTTTACAAAAATCAACATTGGCGCCTTTAACATTTTGCTACAACTAATTTTAGATCAGACAAAGGTTAGATTCACGCCGATTAATAAAATACATGTTGATGTAAAAATATAGTGATATAGATCAGGTACTTACATCAGCATTGGAGCGCAGAGAATTCCCGAAAGATATTTTCCTCGAATACAATCCCAATGAAGGAAATCTTATATCATTTAACCTTATTTTCTAAAAGAGAGATGGGTAAGAAACATGTAGAAAATATGATCAGAATGCTATAAAATTTCATGATGCGAGGATACGCACACGCTTCTTAGAATGGAGTTGACATTCTTTTGCTAGACTGGAGCAGACTAGTTCTTTGGCCACTGGAATCTAGTTATTATCAATGGGAGTTGGGTTTCTCTATGCTGGAGCAGTATCTATCAAAAATGGAGTTGGTTTATTATCTCCTGGCGTTTGGATCTTTTGCAAAGACCTGGTTTGTAACCCTTCAGATTCTAACATAGCCGTCTTCCCCTTGCATGCCTTATATAGAAGAATGGTGCTTCAATTATAAAACATGCTACATTAGAGATGGGATAGGTACTGAAGAATAGAAAGGCATGACATATTGACACGTATTCCCTCCATCCGGAAATAAATGGACGGGTTTAGGCGTATTTCAGTTCTAGATACATCCAATTTTATCCATTTCTGCGACATGTAATCCGGATGGAGGGAGTATGATGTAAGAGCTAGGGATACGACATGACAACATAGTAAAAAAACACTAAAAACCCACTGCATAACCAAAGTTATCAAACCCACTGATATGAGATAGTACACTCATGCAGCTCAGGATGCAAAACTACCAGGCAGTTTTCCTTACAAAAATCAACATTGTGGCCTTTAATCATGCATTTTGCTACAGCTGAACTTAGATCAAATAAAGGTTGGATTCACGCCGATTAACAAAATACATGCTGATGTAAAAATATGGTGATATACAACAGGTACTTACATGTGCATTGGAGTACAGAGAATTCCTGCAAGAATCTTTCCTCACAGACGATACCAGTGCAGAAATTCTTCTATTTATTAACCTTATTTTCTAAAAGAGAGATGCGTAAGAAACATGTAGAAAATATGATCAGCATGCTATAAAATTTCATGATGCAAGGATACGCACACACTTCTTAGAACGGAGTTGACATATTTTTGCTGGACTGGAGCAGACTAGTTCTTTGGCCACTGGAATCTCCTTATTATCAGTAGGAGTTGGGTTTCTCTGTGCTGGAGCAGTATCTATAAAAACTGGAGTTGGTTTATTATCTCCTGGCGTTTGGATCTTTTGCAAAGACCTGGTTTGTAACCCTTCAGATTCTAACATAGTCGTCTTCCCCTTGCATGCCTTGTATAGAAGAATGGTGCTTCAATTATAAAACATGCTACAGCAGAGAGATGGAATAGGTACTGAAGAATAGAAAGGCATGACATATTGACATGTATTCCCTCCATCCGGAAAAAATGGATGGGTCTAGGCGTATTTTAGTTCTAGATACATCCTTTTTATCCATTTCGGCAACATGTAATTCGGACGGAGGGAGTATGGTGTAAGAGCTGGGGATACGACATGACAACACAGTAAAAAAACACTAGTTGAATGTAAAACTGTATGCTAGTGGAATACGTACAGAAAAAACTAAGGCAACATACACGTGTATGATTGGGGAACTAAGATGGCATTGCAACAGAGCACTAGAATAGCACTTCAATGTAAAAAACATGGTATGGTAGACAAATGAAGTACATACTGATGAATAACAATGCATGCTACCTCTTGAGCACTGCGTTGGTTTTCCCTTGAAGAGGAAAGGGTGATGCAGCAAAGTAGCGTAAGTATTTCCCTCAGTTTTTGAGAACCAAGGAATCAATCCAGTAGGAGGCCACGCATGAGTCCCTCGCACCTACACAAACAAATAAAATCCTCGCAACCAACGCAATAAAGGGGTTGTCAATCCCTTCACGGTCACTTACGAAAGTGAGATCTGATAGATATGATAAGATAATATTTTTGGTATTTTTATGATAAAGATACAAAGTAAATAAAGAGAAATAAAAATGACACCAGAAATAGCTTGTTAACGGGAGATTAATATGATGGAAAATAGACCCGGGGGCCATAGGTTTCACTAGTGGCTTCTCTCGAGAGCATAAGTATTATGGTGGGTAAACAAATTAATGTTGATCAATTGACAGAATTGAGCATAGTTATGAGAATATCTAGGTATGATCATGTATATAGGCATCACGTCCGAGACAAGTAGACCGACTCCTGCCTGCATCTACTACTATTACTCCACACATCAACCGCTATCCAGCATGCATCTACAGTATTAAGTTCAAAGGAATAGAGTAACGCTTTAAGTAAGATGACATGATGTAGAGGGATAAACTCATGCAATATGATATAAACCCCATCTTGTTATCCTCGATGGCAACAATACAATACGTGCCTTGCTGCCCCTACGGTCACTGGGAAAGGACACCGCAAGATTGAACCCAAACCTAAGCACTTCTCCCATTCCAAGAAAGATCAATCTAGTAGGCCAAACCAAACTGATAATTCGAAGAGACTTGCAAAGATAACCAATCATACATAAAAGAATTCAGAGAAGATTCAAATATTGTTCATAGATAAACTTGATCATAAACCCAACAATTCATTGGTCTCAACGAACACACCGCAAAAGAAGGTTACATCGAATAGATATCCACGAGAATCGTGGAGAACTTTGTATTGAGATCCAAAGAGAGAGAAGAAGCCATCTAGCTAATAACCATGGACCCGAAGTTCTGAGGTAAACTACTCACACATCATCAGAGAAGCTATGGTGTTGATGTAGAAGCCCTCCGTGATCGATGCCCCCTCCGGCGGAGCTCCGAAAAAGGCCCCAAGATGGGATCTCACGGGTACAAAAGGTTGCGGCGGTGGAGTTAGGTTTTTGGCTCCGTATCTGGTAGTTTGGGGGTATGTAGGTATATATAGGAGGAAGAAGTACGTCGGTGGAGCAACATGGGCCCCACGAGGGTGGAGGGCACGCCTGGGGGGTAGGTGTGCCCCCTACCTCGTGCCTTCCTGGTAGCTTTCTTGATGTAGGGTCCAAGTCCTCTGGATCACGTTTGTTCCGGAAATCATGTTCCCGAAGGTTTCATTCCTTTTGGACTCCATTTGATATTCTT
This sequence comes from Triticum dicoccoides, assembly GCF_002162155.2. Taxonomy (NCBI): domain Eukaryota; kingdom Viridiplantae; phylum Streptophyta; class Magnoliopsida; order Poales; family Poaceae; genus Triticum; species Triticum dicoccoides. The sequence goes on from NC_041384.1 coordinate 177,903,775, forward strand.
TTTCTGCGAAACTCTGAAATAGGCAAAAAATAGCAATTCTGGGCTGGGCCTCCGGTTAATAGGTTAGTCCCAAAAATAATATAAAAGTGTATAACAAAGCCCATTAATCATCCAAAATAGAATATAATATAACATGAAGCAATCAAAAATTATAGATACGTTGGAGACGTTTCAAGCATCCCCAAGCTTAATTCCTGCTCGTCCTCGAGTAGGTAAATGATAAAAACAGAATTTTTGATGCGGAATGCTACTTGGTATAATTTTTTTAATCTAACCCTCTTAATTGTGGTATGAATATTCAGATACGAAAGATTCAAGATAAAAGTTTAATATTGACATAAAATCAATAATACTTCAAGAATACTTACTAAGCAATTATGTCTTCTCAAAATAACATGGCCAAAGAAATTTCATCCCTACAAAATCATATAGTTTAGTCATGCTCCATTTTCGTCACACAAGAATGCTCTCATCATGCACAACCCCGATGACAAGCCAAGCAATTGTTTCATACTTTAGTAATCTCAAACTTTTTCAACCTTCACGCAATACATGAGCGTGAGCCATGGATATAGCATTATGGCTGGAATAGAATATAATGATGGGGGTTATGTGGAGAAGAAAAAAAAGGAGAAAGTCTCACATTAACGCGGCTAATCAACGGGCTATGGAGATGCCCATCGATTGATGTTAATGTAAGAAGTAGGGATTGCCATGCAACGGATGCACTAGAGCTATAAATGCATGAAAGCTCAACAAAAGAAACTAAGTGGGTGTGCATCCAACTTGCTTGCTCACGAAGACCTAGGGCATTTGAGGAAGCCCATTGTTGGAATATACAAGCCAAGTTCTATAATGAAAAATTCCCACTAGTATATGAAAGTGACAAAACAAGAGACTCTCTATCATGAAAATCATGGTGCTACTTTGAAGCACAAGTGTGGAAAAAAAGGATAGTATCATTGTCCCCTTTTTATTTTCTTTTTTTGGGCCTTCCTTTTTTTGGCCTTTCTTTTTTTGGGACAATACTCTATGAATGATGATCATCACACTTCTATTTATTTACAACTCAATGGTTACAATTCGATACTAGAACAAAGTATGACTCTATATGAATGCCTCCGTCGATATACCGGGATAGCAATGAATCAAGAGTGACATGTATGAAAAATTATGAACGGTGGCTTTGCCACAAATACGATGTCAACTACATGATTATGCAAAGCAATATGACAATGATGAACGTGTCATGATAAATGGAACGGTGGAAAGTTGCATGGCAATATATATCGGAATGGCTATGGAAATTCCATAATAGGTAGATATGGTGGCTATTTTGAGGAAGATATAAGGAGGTTTATGTGTGAAAGAGCATATCATATCACGGGGTTTGGATGCGCCGGCGAAGTTTGCACCAACTCTCAATGTGAGAAAGGGTAGTGCACGGTACTGAAGAGGCTAGGAATGATGGAAGGGTAAGAGTGCGTATAATCCATGGACTCAACATTAGTCATAAAGAACTCATATACTTATTGCAAAAATCTACAAGTCATTAAAAACCAAGCACTACATGCATGCTCCTAGGGGAATAGATTGGTAGGAAAAGACCATCGCTCGTCCCCGACTGCCACTCATAAGGAAGACAATCAAAGAACACCTCATGTTTCAAATTTGTTACATAATGTTTACCATACGTGCATGCTACGGGACTTGCAAACTTCAACACAAGTATTTCTCAATTTCACAACTACTCAACTAGGACAACTTTAATATCACTACCTCCATATCTCAAAACAATCATCAATCATCAAACTTCTCTTAGTATTCAGCACACTCATAAGAAAGTTTTTTTACTAGTCTCAAATACTTAGCATATTAGGATTAATTTCCCAATTTCAGAAAATTACCATGCTGCTTAAGACTCTCAAAATAGTATAAGTGAAGCATGCGATAATAATAGTTTATATAAAACAAATCCACCACCGTGCTCTAAAAGATATAAGTGAAGCACTAGAGCAAAAACTATATAGCTCAAAAGATATAAGTGAAGCGCATAGAGTATTCTAATAAATTCTGAATCATGTGTGTTTCTCTCAAAAGGCGTGTACAGAAAAGATGATTGTGGTAAACTAACAGATAAATACTCAAATAATACAAGACGCTCCAAGCAAAACACATATCATGTGGTGAATAAAACTATAGCTCCAGGTAAAGTTACCGATGGAACTAGACGAAAGAGGGGATGCCTTCCGGGGCATCCCCAAGCTTTGGATTTTAGGTGTCCTTAGATTATTTTGGGGTTCCATGGGAATACCCAAGCTTAGGATCTTGCCACTCCTTGTTCCATAATCCATCAAACTTTTACCCAAAACTTGAAACCTTCACAACACAAAACTTAACAGAAAATCTCGTGAGCTCCGTTAGCCAAAGAAAACAAAACACCACTTCAAGGTACTGTAATGAACTCATTATTTATTTATATTGGTGTCAAAACTTCTGTATTCCAACTTCTCTATGGTTTATAAACTCTTTTACTAGCCATAGATTCATCAAAATAAGCAAACAACACACGAAAAACAGAATTGTCGAAAACAGAACAGTCTGTAGTAGTCTGTAGCTAACGCAAACTTCTGGAATCCCAAAAATTCTAAAATAAATTGCTGGACGTGAAGAATTTATCTATTAATCACCTTCAAAAATAATTCACTAAATAGCACTTTCCAAATAAAAATGGCAGAAGTTCTCGTGAGCGCTAAAGTTTCTGTTTTTTTACAGCAAGATCAAAAGGACTTTTCCCAAGTCGTCCCAACGGTTCTCATTGGCACAAACACTAATTAAACACAAAAAACACAACCGAAACATAGGATAGATAAATTATTTATTACTAAACAGGAGCAAAAATCAAGGAATAAAAATAAAATTGGGTTGCCTCCCAACAAGCGCTATTGTTTAACGCCCGTAGCTAGGCATAAAAACGAAGATAGATCTAGGTATTGCCATCTTTGGTAGGCAATCCATAAGTGCCTCTCATAATAGATTCATATGGTAATTTAAATTTCTTTCTAGGGAAGTGTTCCATGCCTTTCCTTAACGGAAATTGGAATCTAATATTCTCTTCCTTCATATCAATAATTGCACCAATCGTTCTAAGGAAAGGTCTACCAAGAATAATAGGACATGAAGGATTGCAATCTATATCAAGAACAATAAAATCTACGGGCACATAATTCCTATTTGCAACAATAAGAACATCATTAATTCTTCCCATAGGTTTCTAAATGGTGGAATCCGCAAGGTGCAAGTTTAAAGAGCAATCATCAAAATCACGGAAACCTAGCAAATCACACAAAGTCTTTGGAATCGTGGACACACTAGCACCCAAATCACACAAAGCATAGCATTCATGATCTTTAATTTTAATTTTAATACTAGGTTCCCGCCCCTCTTAAAGTTTTATAGGGATAGAAACTTTCAACTCAAGTTTTTCTTCATACGATTGCATCAAAGCATCAACGATATGTTTGGTAAAGGCTTTATTTTGACTATAAGCATGTGGAGAATTTAGCACGGATTGCAACAAGGAAATACAATCTATCAAAGAGCAATTATCATAATTAAATTCTTTGAAATCCAAAATAGTTGGTTCATTGTTATTTAAAGTTTTGATCTCTTCAATCCCACTTTTACCAATTTTTGCATCAAGATCTAAAAACTCCGAATTGTTGGAACGCCTTCTAGGTAAAGGTGGATCATATTCAGTCCCATCATTATCAAGATTCGTATTCAAAAACAAATATTTAATAGGAGACACATCAATAACTTTTAGATCTTCATCTTTATTTTTAAAAAAAATCCGGCTTAGCGGCCATCTTATTAACTAAGGTGGCCTGCTTATCCGAAACTTCAACTATTAACTTCTCAAGATGAGCAATCTGAGATTTCAAACCATCAAATTCTTTAGGCATATCATCGAGCTCTTTATTCATATAACCCATAAAGCTTTTTTGTTCCTTAAGCTCAATTCTAAAGAAATTATTATGCTCAAATTGTAAGACCATAAAACTCCTGACGTTGCTTTTGATCTCTTCTAACCTTTTAAGGTGAAGATCGCCAAATCTAGGTAGAGCCATCGTGATAGGCAAGCGATCAACACACGAGAAAACAAGAAACGGACAAAAAGAGGCAAATTGGGAAAGAGAAGGAGTGAATAAAATGACAAGGGTGAAGTGGGGGAGAGGAAAACGAGAGGCAAATGGCAAATAATGTAATGTGGGAGATAAGGGTTTGTGATGGGTACTTGGTATGTTGACTTTTGCGTAGACTCCCCAGCAACGGCGCCAGAAATCCTTCTTGCTACCTCTTGAGCACTGCGTTGGTTTTCCCTTGAAGAGTAAAGGGTGATGCAGCAAAGTAGCGTAAGTATTTCCCCTCAGTTTTTGAGAACCAAGGTATCAATCCAGTAGGAGGCCACGCACGAGTCCCTTGCACCTACACAAACAAATAAAATCCTCGCAACCAACATAATAAAGGGGTTGTCAAGCCCTTCACGGTCAATTACGAAAGTGAGATCTGATAGATATGATAAGATAATATTTTTGGTATTTTTATGACAAAGATGCAAAGTAAATAAAGCTAAATAAAAACGAAACCAGAAATAGCTTGTTAACGGGAGATTAATATGATTGAAAATAGACCCGGGGGCCATAGGTTTCACTAGTGGCTTCTCTCGAGAGCATAAGTATTACGGTGGGTAAACAAATTACTGTTGAGCAATTGACAGAATTGAGCATAGTTATGAGAATATCTAGGTATGATCATGTATATAGGCATCACGTCCGAGACAAGTAGACCGACTCCTGCCTGCATCTACTACTATTACTCCACACATCGACCGCTATCCAGCATGCATCTAGAGTATTAAGTTCAAAGGAATAGAGTAACGCTTTAAGTAAGATGACATGATGTAGAGGGATAAACTCATGCAATATGATATAAACCCCATCTTGTTATCCTCGATGGCAACAATACAATACGTGCCTTGTTGCCGCTACTATCACTTGGAAAGGCCGCAAGATTGAACACAAAGCTAAGCACTTCTCCCATTGCAAGAAAGATCAATCTAGTAGGCCAAACCAAACTGATAATTCGAAGAGACTTGCAAAGATAACCAATCATACATAAAAGAATTCGGAGAAGATTCAAATATTGTTCATAGATAAACTTGATCATAAACCCACAATTCATCGGTCTCAACAAACACACCGCAAAAGAAGATTACATCGAATAGATCTCCACGAGAATCGTGGAGAACTTTGTATTGATATCCAAAGAGAGAGAAGAAGCCATCTAGCTAATAACTATGGACCCGAAGGTCTGAGGTAAACTACTCACACATCATCGGAGAGGCTATGGTGTTGATGTAGAAGCCCTCCATGATAGATGCCCCCTCCGGCGGAGCTCCGGAAAAGGCCCCAATATGGGATCTCATGGGTACAGAAGGTTGCGGCGGTGGAATTAGGTTTTTGGCTCTGTATCTAGTAGTTTGGGGGTACGTAGGTATATATAGGAGGAAGAAGTAGGTCGGTGGAGCAACATGGGCCCCACGAGGGTGGAGGGCGCGCCTGGGGGGGTAGGCGCGTCCCCCTACCTCGTGCCTTCCTGGTAGCTTTCTTGACGTAGGGTCCAAGTCCTCTGGATCATGTTCATTCCGAAAATCACGTTCCCGAAGGTTTCATTCTGTTTGTACTCTGTTTGATATTCTTTTTCTGCGGAACTCTGAAATAGGCAAAAAACAACAATTCTGGGCTAGGCCTCCGGTTAATAGGTTAGTCCCAAAAATAATATAAAAGTGTATAACAAAGCCCATTAATCATCCAAAACAGAATATAATATAGCATGAAGCAATCAAAAATTATAGATACGTTGGAGACATATCAATGCATAAGATATTCAGAAGCATGATGTCCAAATTAAGCAGATGGCATTACGATAGAGTAGAATGACAGTACTTGAATTTGAAAACATGTTATCATGAATGGAATAGGTACTGAAAAACAGGAAGGCATGCCATATTTACATGCATGATCAGCATGCTAAGCACATGGCATTGCAACAGAGTAGATACACTCCAGGACATTATATGCATGTTGTACCCATATCACGGGCCAAGTTAGAGCAAGGACCTTGTGGGGTGAAGAGGATTCAACATCTTTCTGCAAGTCTTCTGAAGAACTGCCTTTACATGTTCCATCATATTGGGTATCACTGACATCAAGTTTATTGGCCTTTACATTGCTCCGTGAGGTTCTTGTGGATATATCAGTGTGTGCAATTATATCTGACATGCATGGAAGACAACTAGTAGTTAGATTTATGTAATGAGTGCCTGTAGGAGACGACATAAATAGTAGGACCGGGGTTAACTAGCAGCAACAGGTCTCAAAAACTAAAGGGAGAACACAGATGAAAGCTACAGAATATGTATCGTTTGTACTCGAGATTATATAGATGGCACACACAAGTATTAAAGAACAACATAAGTAATACTAGAAGTGGTATAATACTATAATCACCAGCCCGTGGGATAGCATTGGCTGATGGATGATAACTATGGAACATCGTTACCAAAAGAACAAGTATCTTAGCTGAACTATGGAACAACGTTGACTCTTGAACAAGGCCCGTAAGAGATTAGCATGAATATATAGTGAAATGTGATAATCTATTTTCCATGCTTAGATGAATAACAAAGCCATAAATGTTGCACACAAGTAAGATGAGGGTACAACCTATCTGGCCGCCATCCATAGGAGTGAGCATCATGTGCTGACTTGTCGATGGCCCTGCAGTTGTTCTAGCCGTCCATGTCGGGCACACACATTCGATGCAGGGAACTGGTGAGTGGGGACTATAGCTCCCTTCTGGTGTATGCTTCCCTTGTTGGAGCCACTCCGGCACCATGAAAAACAGCGGGGGTGAATCGGCTCTGGTATGGTTCACGCGGCCGTCGTCGAGGTAGCTCCAACAGCACAGAGTAAGAGGCACACGACCCAGTGCATGACGACAAATGGACATCGTCTCCAGCATTAGGGAGGAGGGCGGCTGTGAAATTGGTGCAGTGGGGCACCATGGAGGAGGGGCTGAGGTTTCGCTGCTCGGGAGAAGGGAGCTTCCGGGGAGAAGGTGATTTGGCACCCACGAGGTATGAATGGGGGGAGGAATTGGGAGGGGAGTGGAACCATGTTTTATGGCGCATTTGTCTGAAATGTGAGGGGGAGTTATAGTTCTACCCCTGCCTTTAGGCTTCTCAGATTGGGTCCATGTACTGAGGGTCAGGGATAGTAGAGTAACTTTGCTTCTCCCCAAATAGTGGGTGGGAGCGATTTTGGGCGAGGAGGGTGTGTTTTGAAATATAGTGGGCGCGAGCGATTTCGGGCGAGGAGAGCGTGTTTTGAAATAGTGGGCGCGAGCTATTTCGGGCGAGGAGAGCGTGTTTTGCCGACCATGGTTTATGAATTATTCGGCATATGTCATTTCGGCCGAGGAGAAGGTGCACTTGGATGAAGTTATGAACCTACCCTCGATGCACAACGGGCCAATTAATGCGTCTCCCACATAGGACGGTAATTTTGCGTCTCCCATTTATTTGCTCGGGCGAATTCCACCGAGCAGAGGATGTTTAATGGTTCATTCAAAATTTGGGAGAACGAGCATCCAAATCTACCTTACCAAGTCGATTCGAATCAAATTTAGAAATATTAGCTTGCCACTTCTTTTTTAGATGGAGAGATGATGCTCGGGAGTAATGTGTTTTTACATGCTCATTGCTAGCGATTTACTATATGACAAATAGTTGACCCACTCAAAAACGGGAATCAAACCCAAAATGAAATATCTTGATTCAATGAAATAGCTCGTTCACCAGGTCAAAATAGTGAACTAAATCCAAAATTGAACACCTCAATCGAATAGCATGTTGTACAATATTATAGTACTCCATGAACATGTTGAAAGTCAAATTAATGAACTTGTTTGATATACGCATATATACATTCATGTGTGGATTGCAGACAACATCTTCTCCAATTTAAATATTGGAATGCAAGTTTATATCGAAACATGGTTTATATCAGTCTTTGATGCATAAAACACGACATGCCCCTCTCCCGGACTCCTGCTCTCTCTCTCTCGCCGACAATCTTCAATTCTATCGCAGGCATCCAACACACAAACCTTGTTGGTCCTCTCTCTTTCTCTCCATATCTCTCTCTCTTTGTGTGTGTGCGTGGGGGGGTCTTTCTAGTTCGCATGCATATATACTCCATCTATAGGTCTCTCTCGCACACTATGTATGATTCTCTAGTCCAAGCTAGATATCTTGGGTGCACTCATCATATGCACACAAATTCCTTGGATCGTTGCCCGTAACTCTCTCACGCACCACTCTGTCATCTCGGAGCTCTTCCCCCCCTCTTTCAAACTCTCCATCTACCTGGGTCACACATACACATGCATATCTCACTCGCACTTGATAGGCCCATCTAAAACTCTATCTCTCTCCCTCGTTCTCTCTCCATCTCACACGCACACACACACACAATCTCATGCCTAGCTAGCCAAGTATGATGGTCTCTCACTCAATTGTAGGGACACGCAGTCCCCCCTATATGTATATGACTAGCTAATCTTAGTCTCCATCACAAACATGTGCATGGTCTATCTTGATTTCTCTCGGGGCATCTTTCTATCATGCACGCACCTCCCTCGATCTCCCACCCATATAGTCCCCTCACAATCTCGAGGGGGTCTCTCTATCACAAACACACCTTCTCGCCCTCCCCATGCGTCCATGTTCTCCATGTGTCCCTCTCAACCTTTGTTCCTTGTTGGCCAGACCTCTATTGGACATGTGCTATAGGGTTGTCTCTCTCCATTGCAAACAATCACACACTAGCTATCTTCGTGTATCTCCTCGCCTCGCTTTTCTATCTCAGAGATGCATGCATGATATGTTCGCCTAAGAAACGAAAAAACACACTCTCTCTCTAATTTATCGTTTGTTGTCACTTTCTCTTTCACACACATACTCTTTTTGCACACTTAATCATTCTCCTTCACACGCACTTGATCCCTCTCGACTTAGGCACTCTCCTCAGTCCATAGCATATTGATTTATTGAAAAGTCAAACATCACAAAGTTTGACCATGTACATGGAGAAAAACAATTACATCTGGAATGGCAAACATAACCATTAGATTCACCATGAGATGTAGTTTTGTATGATGTATCTTTGGTATTGAAGATATAAATAACACTTGTGTAAACCTGATCAAAGTTTCCAAAGTTTGAGTTCTAAAAAAATTACATGCACTGCATTATCGAGCGGATGGAATATCTCTTTCCCCTTCTCAGCTATCTGAAACACCACTCAACCTCATCGGGGCTCCTCAATCTCTCTCAAACTTTATATCTCCCTAGTTCACACATACACATGTCTCGCTCGTGCTATACATATAGACCCATCCAACACTGTCCGCCGTTGTTCTCTCTCTATGTGACACGCACCCCCCTAATAAGTACCATAATCCCTCACTCCATCATAGGTGCAAGCACTCCCCCCTAAGTATGATTATCTCTCACTAGCCATCAGGAACACACGTATTGTCTTCTTCCATCCATAGGTCTATCTCGATATCTCTCGGGGTATCTTCTATCGCGCACATACCTTGTCACTCGATCTCCCACCCTTGTAGTCCCATCATGATCTCCAGGGGATCTCTCTATGACAAACATACACTCTCCTCCCCATGCACTACAAAAAAAGACACATCTGTGACATTTTGGGCCGAACGAAAAAAAATTCTGTCATACCTATGACACTTCTATGACGATAATTGTGACAAAACCTGGTATCATCATAGATGTGGTGGGGTACTACTTCTATGACAAAAAATCATGACAAAAAATGGGCTTTTTGTCCTGGGCGGTCCGAAGACGCAGCTGCATGACATTCTTTGGGCCGTCCATGATGGAATAAACCGTGGTAGAAGCGAGGGCGAGGAAAATATCGGGGTGTTCCCGGTTACGGTGGGTGGTCGGGGCCAAGTGATGCACGTTTCTCTCGTACACGCACGCGCGTGGGTGCGAGGCGTTGGGCTCTAACTGAACCCGAGCAAGGCGTTGGGCTCTAACTGAACCCGAGCGATTGCACTACAGGCTACGCGGTACTGAACCCGAGCGATCGATCAATGTCTGTTAACTGAACCCGATCGAGCGATTCCTTCACTATCGCTGCTAACTGAAGCCGATCGATGCTGCCTCTGGATGAACAATGAGCATTGCTGGGGGGGTTGGATGAACAGTTCCAGGTGGGGGTGGATGTACATGACCTCGTGGTGTTGCCTCTGGATGAACGGGTCCCCGATCGATCTAGCCGGTTGGGGCTGGATGAACAGGACCCCGTGGAGGCCAGGATGAACAGGACCACCCCGTGGAGGGCAGGATGAACAGTAGACGATGGAGGGCAGGATGAACAGTAGCCCGTGGAGGGGTGGTTGAATAGGAGCCCATGGAGAGGGCTGGTTGAATAGTAGCCGGTGGAGTAGCATGCGGTGGAGGCTGGATGAACAGGAGCCCGTGGATGAACAGTTGAAGGTGGAGGCTGGAGGAGGTCGATGGTGGATGAATAGTAGCCCGTGGAGGCTGGAGGGGGTCGACGGTGGAGATGAACAGGACCTCCGTTTCGACCGTAGCGCTCCAACACAAGTTTGTTTGCTTCGTTTTGCGGTATGCCACACCCCTCGCGATCAACAGGACCCCCATTTCGACCGTAGGAGGTCTGTTTCCTCCGTTTTGTGGTACGCCAGACCCCTCCCGATGAATAGGATCCCGTTTCGAACGTGGCCGATCGAACACAAGGCTGTTTTCTCCGTTCTGCGGTACGCCAGGTCTCGTTTCCATCGGCTGTTCCGTCCAAGCCCTCCCGATGAACAAGACGATGCATTCCGTTCTGACCCAGCTGGTTGGCTCCCCATGAACACGATGATGACCCTGTTTCTCCGTTCCGACCTAGCCATGTACACGAGCCCTGGCCGTACGTACGCGCGAGTAGGCGTTCGAGACCCCGCCCGTATGTACGTATGTGGCCGTATTTACTTTCTTGCACCCTGGCCGCTGTACGTACGTGTACATGCTACGTGCACGCCTCCGCTATGACACGTGCGTGCCTCTACATCGACCAGTATGTACGTACACATTCGCGACCATAATGACAACACTAAGTACACTTCGACCAGGTGGGTCCCGATTGTCAGGCACTTCCTTGCGTGCGAAGATGTAGCTAGTGGGTCCTAGCAGTCAGGGGGCGAATCTTTTTTTTTGCCCGGACGCACTTCCTTGCATGCGAAGATGTAGCTGGTGGGTCCCAGCATTCAGGGGGAAATGTTTTTTCGTCAAATACGGTGGCCCGTCCGGTGGGTCCCCGCTGTCAGGTGGAGGAATAATTATTTTGCGTGTAATAAGGAGGCATTTCCTTGTTGTGGCCGTGGACCCAGCTTTCAACCTCTCCATGTACAGTCCACGTCTGATGGAAGCCGTTCCTTGACCACGTTGACCACGCCACGCCGAGAGCACCAGGGCGGTGGACGACCGCGAGGCCTAGGAAGGGAATGACGCGGAGCCGGGGAAGACACGGCAGTGGATGCCCATGCGTAGAGGAGTATGAGCGTTCACTGGTTCGCTGCGCTGTGAGGCTGCCGTCGCCACAGAATAACAGGGGGTGTGGGTGAGTAGAGGGATGGCCTGGCCAGCTTTGGGAATAGTAGGGGGCGGTGAGGCCTCCGCGATAGCATAGCCGGCCACGGGAGGCAGGAGCATGCGGCACGACCGGCGCTACTTTGGGCGGCTGGAGCAATAAGACCAGAGGTTGAAGAAGCACTACGGCCGTTGGATGGACATCGTACGGTCACTGGAGCTAGAATCGTTCATATTAACTAAGTTGAGAAAGCACTCCGTCCCCGTCAACTTAGTAGGCCCACAAGTCAGCCTCCCACCAAGGTGGGTCCCAACCAGCAGGGAGAGTATTCATTTTTTTGTGCGTAATAAGGAGGCACTTCCAGTGGGTCTGAGCTGACAGCGGGGGGAACGTTTTTTCGCGCAAGACGGTGGCCCATCCGGTGGGTCCCAGTAGTCAGGGGGAAATGTTTTTTCGCGAAATATGGTGGCCCGTCTGGTGGGTCCCTGCTATCAGGTGGAGGAATCATTATTTTCCGCGTAATAAGGAGGCATTTCCTTGCTGCCGTCGTGGACCCAGCTGTCAGCCTCAACACGTACAGTCCACGTCTGATGGAAGCCGTTCCTTGACCACGTTGACCACGCCGCACCGAGGGCACCAGGGTGGTGGACGACGGCGAGGCCTAGGAAGGGGACGACGCGGAGCCGGGAAGACGCGGTAGTGGAAGCCCGCGCAGAGAGGAGTACGAGGGTTCAGTGGTTCGGCTGCGGTGTAAGGCTGCCGTCGTCGCAGAATAACAGGGGATGTGGGTGAGTAGAGGGATGGCCTAGCCAGCGGTGGGAGTAGTAGGGGGCGGTGAAGCCTCCGCGCAATCACAGCCGGCCACGGGAGGCAGGAGCACGTGGCACGACCGGCGCTGCTTTGGGCGGCTGGAGCAAGAAGACCAGAGGTTCAAGAAGCACTACGGCCGTTGGATAGACATCATACGATCACTGCAGCTAGAATCGTTTATATTGACTAAGTTGACAAAGCCTTGGTACGTGTCAACTTAGTAGGCCCACAGGCCAGCCTCCGAAACATTGTGCTCCAGATGTCAGGGGGAGGAATCATTTTTTGGGCGGCTGAAGCAAGAATATCCGAGATTGAAGAAGAAGCACGACATCCATTGGATGGACATCCAACGACCACAGCTGCCAGAACCGTGTGTTGTTGACAAAGCCTTGCATACGCGTCAACTTAGTTTTTTTAGGGGACGCGTCAACTTAGAAGACCCACAAGTGTGTGGCAGAGAACATATAGCCCATTTGCGATTTGTAAGAATGTACAACCATTTTTTTATTCTAATGGAATTTACTACAGCCCATTTACAGTTTGTTAAAAGTACAACCCATTTTCTAGCTAGGACAACGATTAATAATTTCAACCAACCGCTCAAAACAGAATTCAAAAAAATCCCACATTTTTATGGGATCCGAAATATTTTTATCCGAAATTTCTAGTCAAATTGAATATAATATCAAAATAAAGTTGTATTACGTTAAATTCCAATGAAATATTGCGCGCGCAACAAGTAATGAAACTAAAATTTTCAAATTCCGAAAATAATATATTTTTTAAACTAGTTACACGTTTGGTGCATTTTTTTATAGTTACTGCCCAGTTATTATAATTACATCCCATTTATTATTTCTTAAAGTCCATTTTCTTGTTAAGCCTAATGCATACCTCCTAGGAAAGTATATAGCCCAACGGGGCGGAGAATAACAAGTTGACCCGGATATTGTGTACAACTGTCGGCCTGGTTGCATTGCTGATGTTGAACAAAAGGCCTGTGTACTAAGTAGAACCTAACATGGCTACTCAGCCCACATTCAGCGACGCCGGAAAGGCCCAAATAAGGCTTCTGTACAACTTTTTGAAGTCACTGAGCTCAATTAATAACTTAAGAAAAAGTTAGATTACAGTGGAACCTAATTAAAAGCTGTCACGAGCAAAGAAATAATTCAATGGGTACCACTTGTGCGTGTGTGCATGTGTGTGTGAGAGAGAGAGAGAGAGACCCATCGGTCGATGCTCGTAAATACATCTTTCAGCCATATGCATTGCTGATGCTCAGTAAAAACTTATATAGTTAACACAATCATATAGAACATCATAGCACACTGAACTTGCATACAAAAATTTCATGCAGGCGGCACAATCAGGATGGAAGTAGTGGATCACTACGGGTAGGGCTATGTTGATACCAACGAACTCGTACATAACAGTTCATCGTATTTATCAATGACAGGGAAATATCTTGAATGCTGTGCAAAGAAAACAGACAGACAACACAATAAGTTCTGCTAGCACATTAAGTTGACGTACAACCCTTTCTAAAAAAGTTCAGGTACAAAATTAGAACATGTCACAATCAAATGTACTGGCACATCAGTGCTTCATACCCATAGCTTGGATTTAACTAGTATCTGACAAGATTCAGTTGTTACCTCAAATTAGAGCACATCCAGGCAGCCAGCCCCGCCTCTTCTCCCAAAGAAGTAGTGGCCTCCGCCGCGTGATGGAGTAGGCCCTATGCCATCCATCGTTCCGAGCAACACGGGGAAAGTCTGATGTTGACTCCTATAATGGATGTCGTTGACGGACCCTGTCACCAGCGGCGGCGGCAGGACTTCGATTAATGGATTGACCACTTCTTCGACATGCACGAACACTTGATACAGGTACATCCCTAACGTGGTCCGCGACGGCCTTGGTGGCGACGAATAGTACAACCCCGGTTCCTGCACCAGTATCTCAAGACCAATCACCTTCGGTATGGTGGACGGCTTCTTCATCCATGCCATAACCGTCAGAGCCCAGCTGTCTGGAGGAACAAACATACTTACGAGCTCACCTCCAAGGTCGTTGATAATCTCATTCATGGACTCGCTGTTCCAAGCACATCAAGGCATGCTGTGGAAGGTAAGCTTTGTTAAAAACTCAAGCTCAGAGGGCACCGAGCCCCATCCTGGGTGCCACCGATCAAAGCTCACCAGCGCACCATCGCAGAACAAACACCGGGAAGATTCGAACACATGATTGCAGTCGAAAGTTGTCCGGAACCTGATGAAGAAATCAGCCGGTGGCGGACAGACTTCGACGAGCAAGTCACTTGTTTGGATGTCGTGCGCAATGCCAACAACTTTGACAAGGTCGTCCGGCGAGACGGGAGGCCGGTCGGCGTTGATGGTTACCATCAGCACTTTGCCGGCAAACTGGTCGTCAAGCGCCGCCATGCCACTGTTGAGCGACAGCACACAGCGACCGTAGGCAGGACGGACCTCAGGATCTCTGGCTCGGAGATCCGCATTAACCAGTGACATGATAGTGAGCTTGAGTACAGGGAGTACAGGAGCGGGATTTGGGGGAACTGGAGTAGGAATCAGGATTCCAGAGGTGGGGGAGGGGCAGGAGATTGGGGATGAAAAGGTAGCTTGAATTTCGAACACGTGCCAATATGCTCTCGGCGCGCAAGCGCACGAAAACACCGGTGGCGCCCACATGTCGGCCTAAGAGTCCTTATTCTTTCTTTTTTGGAGAGCCTGACCTTTTTTAGGATCTTTTGAGAGCCCGGCCTGAGAGTCATAATTGACCTGTTTGGCATTGCGTTACTACTCGGCCCACATTCAATGACACCTCACTGGCCCAAACAAGTGTACATCATCGAAAAGACACTGAGCTCAAATTATATAACTTGAAAAAGGGAGATACACTCTGAACACTGGAGAATGGTGATGCCCTCATTTATCCCACCAGTAGTTCGAGACAATAAACAGTTTGAAACAACGATATATACAACATTCAAACACTGACTAGTGACTACTACTAACATAAACAGCAAGACATGATAGTTGCATACTGGAGTGAGCTCTTTTGCGCTTAGTGTAGGTGCTTAGGAAAATGCTAGGTGCATACGATGTGGAGATGCTTTGGAATGGAGGGGCGCCTTTATATGAGGGCAAACTGCGTTGCATTCACATTGTGCAGCCTCTTTTCCCGGTCCTCCTCCCATTACTTCCCTCATGCATTAATTGAAGGAGGATGCATTGGCCGTTCAACATTTCGGGAACCTCTACTCCCTCGCTTGTCTGCATTAAAGCCGTATCAGGAACTGCGCCGCCCACTGTCAAATCGAATAGTACTACGCCGCCCGCTGCACGCCTGGCTGAACACGCCTCCTCGCCTCCATCAAACCCCTCCGTTAAACCCGCATGCAAACCGAGAAACCTACTCCGTCCACACGTCCGTTCATGAGCGGGCTGGAATTAAACACAACACCGGCCGAGCTCCTCCCGCCCGCCCTGAGTTTAAACGAGGCCAGATGCCGGCCAAGCTCCTACCGTCCGCCCTCTGTTTACACGAGGCCAGACAGACAGCGGGCAAGAATGGCACCCCTCCGCCGCTCCCCCATCTCCGCCTTCACCATTTTCTCCACTCTTTCGATGGCTTCCGAGGAGCCATTCTCTGGCATATTACCCGGCTGGGTGGCCTGCCGAGCCCTCCGGATACGTGCGAGGCCCCTCGGTGCTTCACCAACCTCGCTTGCCCCGACGGAGCCAGTTGCCGCCCCAAGCAGGCGCGTGGTTCAGCAACTCGCTGCTTGAGTTCAGCTAGATGAGGAGTGGCGAGTTGCTCCACGCCGGCACGGCGGTGAGCACACCGGTACGGGCGTCATCACTACCGCGTCGTACCGCGCCTCCCGTGTCTGTGGGCGCGCCTCCCGTGCCTGCGGCAGCGCCATGCAGGCAGAGACAGAAGCCGGGGTGCGTGGACAGCGATGAGTCGGTGGCCAGCTTCTCTGTGTCCGCCGCCATCATCGAGGAGAAGTAGAACATGGAAGGCCGCCACCACTTGGGTCCCATGAAGGCCACCGCCAAGTCAATGACTGCGCATTCAGGTGGTTTCTTTGCTTCTTCGTCTCTCTCGAGGACCTTCATCGACCCCGCAAAGTGTCTACCGGACATGAGGAAGACAAAGGGATCCACGGGCGGCCATTTAGATTATGTACTCCCTCTCCAGCTGGCGGGAATTTTTTGTTCTGAGAATGGATAAATTGTATGTATCTATAACTAAAATAAGTCTAGATACATCCATTTCTAGGACAAGTATTTACGTACGGAGGGAGTATTAATTATACCAAGATAGCCGGATTGGCACCGCTTAGTTCATGTAAATGTAATGAAATCCATCATATTTATATGAAGATCCGGCTTTTTTATACAAAATCCTTCATGCTTATATGAAATCAGTCTGTGTTTGCATGAATTTCATTTGGTTGGTTAGAGTTGTGAAAATGTATGTCGCTAGCGTTTGATGTCGTCCTCCGCGGAAGGAAACAGGAGGAAATTTCCCGGCTACCGTTGGAGATGCTCTTATGCTGGAAATAATAGAGTGACATCCAATCCATTTGAGTTAATTGCGTGTATGATTGTCCCTCTATAAAAAGTTAATTGCATGTATAGTGTACACGTGACTTGCAGGGTGGCTATAGCTTTGTACAGAAAGTTAAAAGGAAACAAGTACATCCTTAATCTTGTATTCTAAGTACTCTGCGGGTTCCACTGTCAGTACAATAGCGAAAGAAGTATATATTAAATAAGTAATATATAATATAAAAATCTAAAGTTGAAGACAGAATTTGAACTCATGTCATCGCATTGCCAGCATCCGGCGCTAACCAGTCCAACACATTTTTGTTGTAGACCATGCTGCTAATATATCTCCATGTCTACTCTTATACTCCATTTGTTCCTAAATATTTGTATTTTTCAGATTTCAAATGGACTACCACATATGGATGTGTATGTAGACATATTTTAGAGTGTAGATTCACTCATTTTGCACCATATGTAGTCACTTGTTGAAATCTCTAAAAATACAAATATTTAGGAACAGAGGGAGTGGAAAACAGGGTTGGTGATGATGGTGTGCGTGCCATCCTGCAATATAGGCCATCGAATTTATATCTAACGGATAGGAAGAAAACTATGGCAATTTTGCAAAAATATACCCACACCCCTCTCCACGTTCGCAAATACGGCCCTCCCTCGTTCATCCTTTTCTCTCACAAGATAAACTACTCATACAAATGCATGTTGATGTTCCGTGCAATGCACGGGCATCTAGCTAGTTTCTTTTAAAATAGTTACTGCGATAATTGGGTTGAAGTGATATATTTTATGTCTGCCCCGAATGATTTCAGATTCACTAGTAGTAACAAAGAAAAGGTTGCCTTGTTAATTAACAAAAAACAGGGTGAAAACTATCACATGAGGGCGGTAAAAACAAGGCACACTGGGTTCAGCGTCATCGTCACTATAGCTGTGCGTGCGCGAGAAGTCTACATATTGAGGGGGCTACTGAGCGAGGCATAGAGACACAATGTTCGAGAGGGAAACCAATTGACAGATTACGATCAGATTGAGTTGTCACCCTTCTGTTGTCATTGTTGGGGTGGGGGGGGGAGGGAGAGAAAGACGTATCGAGAGTGTGCGCGGTAGGCACAGAGGCACAACTAGCGAGTGTGTGTGTATGTGTGTGTGTGTGTTTGAAAGAGACGTAGATAGATTACTATCAAGATCGAGGTGCCGCCCTACTCCTTCGGTGTCGGGTAGTGTGTGTGCGTGTGTGTATGTGTGTTTGAGTGAGAAGCCAGTCAATAGATTAGTATCAAGATCGAGGTGTCACCCTACTCCTTCGGTGTTGGGAAGTGTTTGTGTGTGGTTGTATGGGTGTGAGTGTGTGTGTCAGGGGGGTGGCGGGGGGCAGTGACACTTACATATCCCTGCTCTTATAAAAACAGAGTTGGTGATGATGGTGTTCCTGCCATCCTGCAATATAGGCCATCTAATTTATACCCAACGGATAGGAAGGAAACTGTGGCAATTTTGCAAAGAGATACCCACACCCCTCTCCGCATTTGCAAATAAGGCATTCCCTCGTTCATCCTTTTCTCCCACAAGATAAACTACTCATACAAATGCATCTTGATGTTCAGTGCAACGCATGGGCATCTTGCTAGTAGGGAGAAGGAGTTTGTGTGACACATATCTAGATATATCTAGGGATAGGTAGATAGCATTTGTGCGAGGCATACTTAAAGCATCACGAAGATAAACAAAATTGTGTGCATGCAAGTGCCGGAAAAAATGAAGCGAGAAACAATGTGTGGGAGAGAGAGAGAGAGAGAGAGAGCGAAATCTCAAAATAAAAGGTGCTCTGTTGGAATCCGATTGTATGTATTCATATGGTTCCAGAACTCGAGTTAACGTTAGGCATATGTGTGAGAGACATTATTATACTTTGAGACATTAGTGGCTGTGGGTGAGCGGAATTAAAGGGGTGGGTGTGTTCGTCAGAGAGAGCGTGTGTGTTTCTGTGTGAAAGACTTGTAGGACGGGGTAGAAAGACGAATTATAACCTTGACGGAGGGAGAGAAATACATGAAGTGCGCGTGTGTGATTCCGATGACCACAGGGAAATGAGATATATATGCGTGTGAGAGAGATTGCACAATTCATTCATGTATCACTATCTAGCGATCGTGGACATGCATCGCTTGAACATAAATCAATATCTACTTCGTATCGTGGCCAAAGGTACAATATCGATTCAACACTATAAAGATTGGACACTCACATATCACATTTTTTATATTTAAATAAACCTTTTCAGTTGTGCATGCCAAATTTATAGTCATGTTTCTTCAAACAACCAATGTAGCTATCATGTACATGCACCATTGTTACTCTTGCATTCAAAATCATTAGTCTTGGATGATTTAAGGTTCTATTATGAAATAATATATGTAATATTCATATATGAATTCAATGGGTACGCAATTTATGAAATGGAGGCTATGTAATCATATGAGGTAACACTTTTAAGTAGCGGACTACAATATCAATTTCTTTTTGTGCGCCTCTACACTAACACATCAATGCATTATGTTTAAAGTAAATAACCAATTGCACTAAATTATCTATTTACATGAGAAATACATAGGTTGAGCGTTTGATCCCTTTTTTGTGAACGTGCCACTACACCCGTACGATTAGCCGCGCCCGTGTCAACGTCCAAGTTATCGGCGCATCATCCGGAGTTATTGTCTTTTTCTTGGGTGGACACACCAGTTATTAACTGCTGATGCGTGCCCTGTGTACACAGTCTCGCATGATCTTCTTGCTAGCACGGTCCAAAATTAGTTGAAACTGGATACGAATGATCCCGCAGGCGGAAAAATCTCCTGCTTCCTTCTAAAATTTCTGCCACCTTAGTCTTTAGCATGCGAAATTCCCCTTTTGTCCTTGGTGCACGGATACCAACAGTTACAATACCGCCCTCATCTACATAATAGGTCGGGGCTGCTTTGGTAACTTCCGGTTCCCCCCACTACACGACACCCCCATTTCCTCTCCCCCACCCACAAAAAACGACTAACTCCACAGCACCAGAGCATCTCACATCACGCTGTCCGTACTTCATCGGCCTTTCTCCCCTCCCCTCTCGAAGCCCTAGTCTGCTCATCCACCGGCGTACCAGAGCCCATTCATTGCCAGCTGCGTCCACCTCGCCGTATCTGCTTCTGCAGCCGCATCTACCCCTCCCACCACCCCTAGAAACAAGTAGACTGCTCATCCACCACTGTACCACAACCCATTCAGTGCCGGCCTTGTCCATGGCGCCGGATCTGCTTCGCCGGTACTCTCATCAACCGCAGCGCATGGGTAGCGGCTCATTCGTAATCCCCACCGGAGACGCTTCGTCCACACCCCCTCGGAGCCGCCCCACCGACGCCCCTGTCGACGGCCTCCGATCCTCTTCACCGACATCTTCCACCCTACCGGAGCCGCTTCACCGACAACATCGTCAGCCCCATCAGAGTAGCTTCTCCTATACCATTTTCAACCCTACCGGGGCCGCTTTGCCAACTCACACGTCCACGGCCTCAAATCCGCTTCCTCGCACCCTCATCCAACCTACCGGAGTAGCTTCTGACGCCCCGTCCATGGCCGCAGATCCGCATCGTCGACATCATCCTTAACCCAACCACCGGAGCAGCTTCACCTACGCCCTCGTCCACGTCCACAGATCCGCTTCGCCCACACCATAGTCCACCCTACCGGAGCCTCTCCCCAAACACCCTACTCGACGATTCTAGATCTCCTTACCGGACCCCGACAGCCAGCGCAGTGTCATCACCCTTGACATTTCTAACCTGATTCCCATCGTCTAGCAAGATGCCAAGCACCCGCCACAGCCTAGGTACTTGTCACCTTTAATCCCGTCCAGCATCACCTGCCCGATGTACTTCAAATATACTAACAGGTCGCTGTTACCTGTTATGCAGCTGGCAAAAACTACAAGGATGATGTTTCTTCTGGATCTATCTGCTTGGCCAACCAAGATCCTGGACCGAGGCATTGCTATGATCTTGTAAGTGTCTCTCTCTCTCTCTCTCTCTTGTATTGTTCTGTTCCTGCCAGCGTGCTTTGCTAGGATTTTCGAGCAGTAATCCCTTTCTGCAGACAATGATTTCTACTACTGGCTACTAAATTAGATATGTAGATGTCATACATGATACTACCTTGTACCTCCGTTCCTAAATATAAGCCTTTCTAGAGATTCCACTGTAGGCTACATACGGATCAAAATGAGTGAATCTACACTCGAAAATGCATCTATATACATCTGTATGTGGTCCATACTGGAATCTCTACATAGACATATATTTAGTAACAGAGGCAGTACATTACACGAAATCATAGGTGGCATGTAGGAATTCCAGTACACTACATTAGGCTCCCTTAGAGTGCCTGCTAGTCCAGCACACAGAGTCATGGCTAATTTATGCTACGCACACAATCATTAATTTGTGGTTTAAATATGTGCAAGGGATATGCAATGTATTATCATGTAGAGATGTCTGAAATTAGCCATGCCAACTTGCATATTGGGTTACACAATGAAAAAAATACAAGATGTATGTGGCAATTTCATGGAACATCGCAAAAAAAGGAGAGCCAGCGGTGAGCCTATACAGTGTGCTATGGTACGTCACTCCTCCATTGCAATCATCATAACATGTTATTTGTATGTCAGTTCTATTGGCCAAGTTTCTCAGGGACAATTATTACGAGTTATCCTAAGAAAATAAGCACCTGTGAATATAAGCTCCATGTAATAAGCCAACCAGTTCTTTTCATTGCGTTTTCAGCTTATCTTTGGTATGATAAGTGAAAAGTCTAGATTGCATTATATTTTTTCATTCTACTGCCCATATGAAAATTAATTTGACTTGCAAACATCACAAATTGAACCCAGTGTAGTAATTAATATGATAGGAAAACAGACCATCACTATTTGCTCAAAATGCAAATACAAAGATACCATCTACTTGGCACAATCTACTTTGGTCAATGTTTTCCATAGAGATCCCATTGACTGATTTAAACTAAAAACACACGACCCACATTTAAATGAAGAACAATTATTTATTGAAATTCGATGGTCCAAGTGGCTGGTTATTATCATATAGAAGCACCACCTAAAAGCATCATATAGCAGCAGCAGCTCATAGCAACTCATCATACAGCAGCAGCAGCAGTGTGCAATTCATCATATACCAGTAGCAGCTCATAGCAATTCATCATATAGCAGCAGCAGGAGCAACTCATAGTAATTCATCATATAGCAGCAGCAGGAGCAGCTCATAGCAATTCATCATATAGCAGCAGCAGGAGCAGCTCATAGCAATTCATCATATAGCAGCAGTAGGAGCAGCTCATAGCAATTCATCATATAGCATCAGCAGGAGCGGCTCATAGCAATTCACCATACAACAGCAGCAGGATCAGCTCATAGAAATTCATCATATAGCATCAGTAGGAGCGGCTCATAGCAATTCACCATACAGCAGCAGCAGGAGCGGCTTATAGCAACTCATCATATAGCAGCAGTAGCTCATATCAATTCATCATATAGCAGCAGCAGCTCATAGCAATTCATCATATAGCAGCAGCAAGAGCAGCTCATAGCAATGCATCATATAGCAGTAGCAAAAGCAGCTCATAGAAATTCATCGTATAGTGGATCAGAATGAAAATTTGACAAAAAATCAGAGGAGATCCTCACCTTGTTGGATGAGCCCATCCTTCAACAGCACGTCAAAGCCATGACCTGGGAGGTGGGGATGGGGAATAAGGTGCCTTCTGCCGCAGTGTGGCATCAGCCGTAGTTGTGCAGCGCCTGCCGGAGTAGTGCGTTGGACGAACCACAGTGGAGCAGCTGCTGGAGACCATGAGAATGAGGGGCGGCACCAGAGGAAGGAGCAGCCAGGGAGATTTGCCCCTACCCACCGGCCATGTAGCCTAGCTGGACAGAGCATCATCGAGGACCAGGCCAGATGGGACTTGTGGCGACGGCTTGCTGGAGGAACCCTAGTGCTACAGGCAGGGGATCGAGGTAAAGGGAAACGGGAGAGGAGATGCAAGCGGGCTGGGCAATGAATGCTTGCGTGTTTATTTTTACTTGAGGGTGAGGTTTGACGTGGGCGTCACCAGTTGCATTTTGAGTGTGATATAGGTAGACAACAGAGTCATTTCACTATTCCCCTTCCCTTCAATTTTTAGTGAGGTTCTACCTGAAACACCCCCCTCCAAAGCGAAATTAGTTAAGCCCAAGCCCATAACTCAAAAATGACTTCTTTACTTTTTATGGCTTATTTTGACAATAAGCCCTGAAAAGGCGGAATAGAACTGGCCCTTAACCTGCAATTCAATTGTGCGTGCAATGACGAATCACTCCTGCCTGCTATAGTGTACATTTAGGCATCATCATACATGGCATAACCTAATACATGTGCATTCCATTGTAGAATCTGGAATATGCAATGTTTATGTTAGTTCATACGTTGCACATGATGTTTAAATGCCCCTTGAATCTAGTCGGTCAAGTGATGGTCTTTAAGACTCCTTCTTTGCTTCTTTTCTTGATATGTAAGATTTGCTTACACATCTGTTCAATTGCTTGTTTGCATCAGCCAGCCATACTAGGACTGTTTGCTTTGATTACTTGTTGTTCTTGACCTAACACTCTAACAGAGCTTGTCAATGATTTAAACACTAAGGGTTGCTGTAGTGGGGCCTTTTCTAACTCATAGGTGACATAAAGGTTTGCCTGTACACTAAAGTAGGCTCTCCAAGAGTACCTGGAGATCCAGTTTGAAGGTATGCCTAGTTTTTACATAGTGCAGACATAGTAAATGCCCATTTCATTGTGTGCAAGTGCAAGAGATGCGGCATGTTTCATTATGTGTTGTTGTTTTGTTATAATCTCATCCTTTTGTGTTCACAGACGGGAAAGTATGCATATTTATCTTCCAAGGAGACGAGTAACTAGTTTGTGTCACCTTGCAGAGGGGGTGCAATGAAGATAAGATTGAGGATTTCCAAGTACAAGATGTTAGGAAGGAGCCTTGCAAGAGAAGTAGGAGCTGCGCTAAGCCTCTTCAATTTGTTAAGGTAAGTCACTGTATCCAACTCAACAGTTCAATTCCTTGTTTGTTTCAGGCATAGTTAATTTGCTCTTTTCAATTGCTTTATTTGTCCTCAATTAATGAAATGAACAAAGAATGATGCCTGATGTTGGGTACTTGTATAACTATTAGTTGACATAATTAAAGGCCTTACCATTTAATTACTCTGCCGAAGTGTGCCTGAAGCTTTGAAGTCTATTAACCAACTATTATTAAATGAGGCTCACAATCTAGTTTATACTATAGGCTAATGATTGCATAGTTTTGCTTGCTATAGTATGTTTGTATGAAATCCTCTGCTGTTCATTATGCTCCCTAAGACTTTAATTGAGCTATAGAATGACCAACTGCTTGCTTACTTCTATGCAACGTGCTATCTAAATTTGTAACTTGTTTGTGTTTTGGATTTGGCCCCAACATCATGCTCCTCTGGTGAGCTAAGAGAGATTTCTGTATGCAGGCTGCACAGACTACCTTTTTATAATGTTTAAAATATCACCTGCTTATGCTTCATGACGTGTAACATTATTGTTAGTCATGTTTTGCCATGTACAAAATAGTCTGTCTTGCTCGCTTCACTGTTGTAACTATATTTTTGCCCTAGTCGTGTGTACTTACAGAAACATTTCAGGATGAAGTGACATCAACACAAAGATCTGCGAGCAGTGCGGCATGGCCTTTACCGAATGATTATGGATTGGAATTGGAATGTGTTGATGTTCTCGAGCATCAACTAGAGGTGGCAAGACAACGTGTACATGATTCTGAACGTACAATCAACAAGTTGGGACTGGACATGCAGGTATTAGATGCAGGAGTCAAAAAAATGAAACAAGACACTGAGGTAACAACGAAGGAATTGGAGATTTTGCAGACTGAAATTTGTGCTATCTAAATCCGGCCAATCCCATTTTCTGAAGAGATTATAGTTCAAATGGTAAGTTATGTTGATGCGCGTGTATGTAATTTGCCCAGTGTATGTAATTTGCTGTTTGTGTATGCTTTATTATCACTGGTGCCGAACCGTAATGCCCAGTGGGTATAATCGGCTGTAATTTCTTTATTGTATAGTGTAGGATTATTCTACGTTTCTATGCCTTAGTCTCTTTATTGTATAGTGTATGTTTTTTAGAGGTGATAGTATAGAGTAGGATAATTCTTTGAATATGCTATATCGCTCAAACAGGGGCCAACTCGCCCAAACATTGTAGTGACCATGGCCCTCCACAGGCCATACGTTCCATGGTCCATCTACGGGACGGACGATCCCTGGCCTTCTGTGGTCGTCGGATTCGTGGGCCTTCTATGGGTTGTCGGATCTATGGGCCTTCTATCGGTTGTCGGATCCATGGGCCTGGGGATCCATGGGCCTTCTATGGGCCGTCGGATCAATGGGCCTTCTACGGGCCGTCGGGTCAATGGGCCTTCTACGGGCCATCTCATCTATGGGCCTTGTACAGGCCGTATAGGGGGTCGTAAATGAGCTAAAGTGGAAGTCGTATGTTTTATGGGATGACCATAATGGGCCGTTAATCGGCCGTATTTGATGATGCTATGAAAATGGCCCAACAGATTAACGGGCCACAAATGGGCCGGCTGTATCCACGGGCTGAATTTGGCCCACAAGTAGAAAGGCTTGTAACGGTCCGTAAGTAAACGAATGCTGGAAATGAGCCCAATAATAAATGGGCCCTGAGAAGGCCGAAAGATAACATGGGCTCGAAACGGCCCAACGGTATAATGGACCGTTAATGGGTGTAAAGTGATACACTGTTCATTACGGGCCAGTTTTACCACGGGCCATTAATGGGCCGAGGGTTACTAAGGGCCTCATATGGGCCGAAAGACGTCATGGGCCATACATGGGCCAGAAGTTAAAACGGACTGGAATTATATTGGATAGCCCAGATGACGCTACTGGGCCTAATTCGGATAGGCCGTAAACAGGCCCTAGGTTAGCATGTTGTAAATGGGCTATATGCGAACAGGCCGTTAACAGGCTTGCCGTGGGCCGGCCCGCCACCTTTTGACCAAGTCAAATGGTCCGGCCTTTTCATAGGAATGGGCCTCTGTCGGGGCGTGCCAGGTGTTGACGTATCATAGGCACTTTGGGTCCAATGAGTGGATGACATCTGACCCAACGGCGAGCCGACACATGTTACCTCCAGCCAATGATGATTTTACACATGGAAAATCCCCATTGGTCGGGGCTGTTAACGGGTTATCGGATCCAAAACCGGACCTGATAGCTTAACGGTGTTCCGTTACGATGGATGCCACGTGTCGGTCACCCTTGACGAAAGCACTTCTATGACGTGTGATTTATCGTCATGGAAGTGGACACTTCCGTGATGACAATTTTGGTAATGTCATGGAACACTTCTACGACAGCACATGTATGACTATCTTGATTCTGTCATAAAATTGTCATGGATGTACATGCATGATAGAAAACGTGACCTACTGTGACAAACATGTATCATCACGGAAGTGTATCTTTTTTGTAGTGATGTCTGCATTTTCTCCGTACGTCTCTCTCGACCTCTCTCCCTTGTTTGTCAGACCCCTGTTGGCCACATGCTAGGGGTCTTGCTCTCTTGGTTGCAAACAACCACACACTATCTCCTCACCTTGCTTCCGTTGTCGAAGATGCATCTGTGATATGTTTGCATAAGACACACACGTTTTTTCTCGACTTTTATCGAGTGTTGTCCATGTCTCTTTCACACACACACACTTTTTCACTCACTCTTTCTGTTTCACTCTCTCTCTCTCTCTAGTTAGGGACTCTCTCATGTCCATAAGCATATGGATGTTTTGAAAAGTCAAACCTCAGAAAAGTTTGACCAGGTATATGTGGAGAAAAACATTTACATTTGGAAAGATCATTAGATTCATCACAACATGTACTTACTTCATACTATCATTTATCTTTGGTATTGTAGATATAAGTAATTTCTTTATAAACTTGGTCAAAGTTTCAAAAGTTTGACTTTAAAAAAAATGTTGGAACTACATTATCGAACGGAGGGAGTAGTTCTTTCTCTCTCTCTCTCTGCTATCTCTCACGGGCCTCCCCTCTCACACGAACACTCTATACCGACGGATTATACGCACACTGTGTCAGTGTATAGCTCCGTATATTGTTTAGTTGACCGGTCAACCAGTCCACATGCTACCTTGTCAGCTCATGTTCTGTATCTTCGTGTGCGGGCCCATGTGGCAGTGGGTGAAAATAAGTAAACTAGAGGCCCATCTGACACGCGGTGAAGTAAACAAAGTTGAAACCACTCGGGGTAGCACCCCGCATGCTAGTAAATTGAGGGCGCACTGAGGACACACTTCTTCCGCGTGGAGGACGCACTCGCGCACAATTCACCACTGTGCGGCGGCATGCACAGAAGGACGCACTCGCGCACACCCAGCACACAACACACATGTAACACCCACGATGCGGCTATATCTCCCACATGTCGGAGCACGACTTAGAGGCATAACCGCATAGTAGGCATATCGCAAGAGGGGTAATCTTTACACATCCCATGTACTGAATATGAAAGGGATAAAGAGTTGGCTTACAATCGCCACTTCACACAATACATAAATATAGCATTACATCATCCAGAATACAATCAAGGTCCGACTACGGAACCAAATAAAGAAAGACAACCCCAAATGCTAGATCCTCGATCGCCCCAACTGGGCTCCTCTACTAATCGTCCGGAAAAGACACATAGTAACGTCCCGAATCCTCGTCGAACTCCCACTTGAGTTCGGTCGCGTCCCCTGCACTGGCATCATCGGCACCTGCATCTGGTTTTGGAAGAAATCTGTGAGTCATGAGGACTCAGCAATCTCACACCCTCGCGATCAAGACTATTGAAGCTTATGGGTAGGAAAAGGTAGTGAGACGGAGCGGCAGCAAGCACTAGCATATATGGTGGCTAACATACGCAAATGAGAGCGAGAAGAGAAGCAAAGCACGATCGAGAAGCTATAAAGATCGATAAGTGATCCTGAAACTACTTACGTTCAAGCATTACACGAGACCGTGTTCTCTTCCCGGACTCCGCCGAAAAGAGACCATCACGGCTACGCACGCGGTTGATTCATTTTAATTAAGTTTAGTTTCAAGTTCTCTACAACCGGACATTAACAAATTCCCATCAGCCCATAACCGTGAGCACGACTTTCAAAAGTTCAAAACCCTGCAGGGGTGTCCCAACTTAGATAAATGGTAAAACCAAGGTTGGGCCTTGCTGGAGAAGTTTTATTCAAAGTGAACTGTCAAGCGGTTCCCATAACACCCAACCGCGTAAGGAACACAAAATCAAGGAACATAACACCGGTATGACGAAAACTAGGGTGGCAAGAGTGGAACAAAACACCAGGCATAAGGCTGAGCCTTCCACCCTTTACCAACTATATAGGTGCATTAAAGTAAACAAGATATAATAATGATATCCCAACAAATATCCATGTTCCAACAAGGAACAAAGTCCATCTTCACCTGCAACTAGCAACGCTATAAGAGGGGCTGAGCAAAGCGGTAACATAGCCAAACAACGGTTTGCTAGGAAAGGTGGGTTAGAGTATTGACATGGCAATAAGGGGGGCATGATATAGCAAGTGGTAGGTATCGTGGCGTAGCAATAGAGTGAACAACTATGCAAACAAAGATAGAAGTGATTTCGAGGGTATGGTCATCTTGCCTGCAAAGTTCTCCGAGTTGACGAAAGCTTTATCCTCGTAAGCGTAGTCAACGGGTTCCTCGATCACGTAATCGTCTCCCGGCTCTACCCAAATAAAGAACACAAGCAAAGGAAAACAACAATCAACCACAGTGCAATGCGCAAGCAACATGATGCAAAACATGGCATGACATGCGGGATGTGATATGCAATGCATATGCATGCTCCAGAAGGAAAAGATTGATCAAGGAATCAACTTGGCAAACCAAGTGCGTTGCTGGAAAGATGAGTTGATTTCAGTCGAAATCGATATAAAGGTCACCGGAATCGGATGCACGGTTTGCAAATGGCAAGCAAAACAAAAATGGCACAATTCTGCGATTAACAGCACGATGCCATCTAAAATGCATCAAGAAGCAAAGCTACTGCACTCTAACATAGCAACAAAGCACATGGCAGTGATCTACTCAAAATGCTTGACAAAAGATGAACACCGAGCTATGGCTAAATCACACAAGAGCAGGTTCAAACAAGCATGGCAGAAGTGCAAAAGATATCAGCTTCACCGACTTGGTGAAAATACTAACATGTCAGGAATTAACATCAGGAAGCAATGTTTAGAGAAAAAAAACAACAAGCTACAAGAACATAACATAGCAAAACAATGCATGTCATGAATCTACTGAAAGCATAGAACAAAAGTCCCTTACTGACCATAAGACAAAAAGGATCAGAAGATATGA
The DNA here is from genome assembly GCF_002162155.2 of Triticum dicoccoides. NCBI lineage: Eukaryota > Viridiplantae > Streptophyta > Magnoliopsida > Poales > Poaceae > Triticum > Triticum dicoccoides. The sequence continues at coordinate 177,933,518 of NC_041384.1, forward strand.
TGGCACCCATGTAAACATAGCAAGTTTCGTTAAAAGAGCATGGCATAAACAGAGTTATGAAGGCCTCTTTGCGAGCTCGATTCACTCATCACAAAGCCTTTCACTACAAACTAAGCATACTACCAGCAAGAAGACATGATCATGAAGCTAACCAAAGCAATAACAACTTCATATCATGTATGGATCAACTACAACAACCTTGGCAAAATTGATTAACACGTAAACAATCTGCCAGGAACATTTTATAGCAAAAGTAGAGCAAGATAAAGTCATGCTAGGGAACTCCATAAATGCAAACAGGGGCATGGATGGATAGAGCATGACCATATGTCAAAATCATCCTTACTGAACATACTCAAAAGAAGCATGGATCTCACTGTAGCAACATGAATACATGGCGTAAAAATAACAGCAGATCAAAGACTTAGTAAAATCCTGAGATCCAGAAAACAACAATATCACGAGAGCTACTTTGCATGCTTGTGCTAGTCACCACAAAGATCACAAAAATACATGGCATACACCCGTGTAATGATGACATGGCATAGATAAAAACACATGTAGAGCTCATTCCCATATGCAGCACACAACAAATGTAGCAATAATGACAAATGCTCATACTCTGCTAAGAATCAGCACCTAACATTTTATAGCACTCTTGCATCAGTAATTTGTGCATCAAGATGGAGTCAAACAAGCATGGTACAATGGAACAAAATGAAGAGGACATCTTGATGAACATTTTGATATGTAGAACGCACAAAACGGAGCAGTATGCAACAAGTTATGGCATGATGAACGAGGTCAACCGTGGACAGATCTAGTGTTCAGGCACGGATCGCGAGGATCGTTGGGGAAGCTCGGAATAGTATCGGAGATCGCCGGAGTAGGCAGGGACGACGGCCGGAGCTGTAGAGTTCGCCGGAGAAGGCGGGTCCGGACCGGATCTCGCCGGATCCGGCCGGATCTTGTCGCGGGCGGTGCGGGCGGCTTGCCAATGATGGGTGGAGCTGCAGGCGGCGGCGTTGTGTGGGGGAAGGCGCGGCGGCGACGGGCGGAGCCGAGCGCGCTCGAGCGGCGGAGGAATGGGCCCGCAGGGGCCGGTTGCGGGCCTCGGTGGGATGGTGGTGGCGGGCGGTGGCGCTGCCACGTGGTGGCACGCGATTGGCTGGCGCGGTGGCGGTGGACGTGTCCGGTGCCGGCGGACACGTCCGGCGGCGGAGAGGGACTAGGTTAGGGTTGGACTGCGCGAAAATTTCGGGAGGGGCACATATTTATACATAGAAGGAGGTGGGAGTGTCCAAATGAGGTTTAGTTTTCGACCTCGCGATCGTGATCCAATGGCGGAGGACATGGGATAGATTTGGAAGGGTTATTGGGCCATTTTGGAGGGGTGTTGGGCTGCAACACACACGGGGCCTTTACAGTTCCCCGGTTAACCGTTGGAGTATCAAACGGACTCCAAATGGCACGAAACTTGACAGGCGGTCTACCAGTGGTGTACCAAGGCCGCTTGGCAAATCTCGGTCCATTCCGAGAATGTTTAACACCCGCTCACGAAAAGAGACAAAAGGGGGCGCCGGAGGACGTAGGAATGCCGGATTGCAAAAATGGACAATGGGGAAAATGCTCGGATGCATGAGACGAACACGTATGCAAATGCGATGCACATGATGACATGATATGAAATGCATGACATGGACAAAATGAAGAACAACGACAAGAACCCAACCACGAATCTCATAACTTAACGCCAAAAATGGCAAGTGTCGGAGTAGAAATATGGTAAGTTACATCCGGGGTGTTACAACACTCCACCACTAAGAAAGGATCTCGCCCCGAGATCTAGGACTGAAAGAACTCCGGATATTCGAAACGGAGGTGGTCCTCGCGCTCCCAGGCGGCTTCTCGGTCGAAATGGTGTGACCACTTCGCTTTCAGGAATTTGATAGACTTGTTGCAAGTCTTGCACTCAGTTTCTTCAATAATAGCAACGGGATGCTCATGATAAGACATGTCTTCTTGGAGATCAATCTCTTCGAAGTTGATGGTGCGGTCAGGAGTCTGGAAGCACTTGCGAAGCTGAGACACGTGAAACACGTCGTGCACATTTGCAAAGTTGGACGAAAGCTCAAGTTGATAGGCGAGATCGCCTCTTTTGCCAATGATCTTGAAAGGACCCATGTATCTAGGGGCAAGCTTCCCTTTGATACCAAAGCGACAAGTACCTTCCATTGGAGAGACGCGGAGGTAGACCTGGTCTCCGATCTCGAAAGCCAAGTCACAATGCTTGCTATCATAGTAACTATTCTGGCGCGATTGCAAGGCTTTGAGATTTTCACAGATGACTTTACACATTTCTTCAGCCTCTGTGATTAAGTCATTGCCAAGAAGTTGGCGTTCACCAGTCTCTGACCAATTAAGAGGAGTACAACACTTTCTGCCATAGAGAATCTCAAATGGGGCCTTGCCCGAACTCGCTTGGAAGTTGTTGTTGTAGGAGAACTCGGCATATGGAAGACAATCTTCCCACTTCATACCGAAGAAGAAGACACAAGCCCTTAGCATATCTTCAAGAATTTGATTAACTCGCTCGACTTGTCCACTGGTTTGAGGATGGAAGGATGTGCTGAAGCGAATGTTGGTGCCCATGGCCTTCTGGAAGGAGTCCCAGAACTTAGAAGTAAAGATGCTTCCACGATCAGAAGATATCAACTGCGGAACGCCGTGCAAGGAGACAACCCTGGAGGTATATAGCTCTGCCAACTAGGCTGTTGTGATAGATTCTTTGATAGGAGGAAAATGAGCCACTTTAGTAAGCTTGTCGATGACAACAAAGATAGCATCATTTCTGCTCTTGGACTTGGGAAATCCAGTCACGAAGTCCATCTCAATATGGTCAAACTTCCATTCTGGAATGGCAAGAGGTTGGAGGAGACCAGCTGGCCGTTGGTGTTCTGCTTTCACTCTTCTGCAGACATCGCATTCATTCACGAACTAAGCAATTTCTCGCTTCATTCGACTCCACCAATACGACTGCTTGAGGTCATCGTACATCTTTGTACTTCCAGGATGAATAGATAGGAGTGAATTGTGAGCCTCGTTGATAATGACTTTACGAAGGTCACCTTTAGGAACAACAATTCGATCCTCGAAGAATAGAGTATCTTTGTCATCAAGGCGATAGCACTTGTACTTGGGTTGGCTCTTGGCAATCCCAATCTTCACCTTCTTCACCATTGCATCAAGAAGTTGTGCCTCACGAATTTGATCTTCCAAAGTAGGAGAGACTTGGAGGTTGGCAAGAAATCCTTGAGGAACAACTTGGAGATTAAGTTTGCGGAAAGCTTCACAAAGATCCGGTTGGAAGGGCTTGAGAATTAAGCTGTTGCAGTAAGCCTTTCTGCTCAAAGCGTATGCAATGACATTGGCCTTGCCTGGAGTATATTCAATACTCGGATTATACTCTTGAATCATTTCGACCCAACGAGTCTGCCTAAGGTTGAGGTTGGGCTGAGTGAAGATGTACTTGAGGCTCTTATGATCAGTGAAGATGTCCACTTTCCTTCCCAACAAGAGATGTCTCCATGTTAACAGAGCATGGACAACTGCCGCCAACTCGAGGTCGTGAGTGGGGTAGTTCTTTTTGTTGGTCTTCAACTGGCGAGAGGTATAGGCCACAACTTTATTCTCTTTCATTAACACAACACCGAGACCTTGCAGGGAGGCATTACAGAAAACTTCGAATGGTTTGGATTCATCAAGAGGAGTCAAAATAGGAGCTGTGACTAGCTTCTCTTTCAGGGTGTTGAAAGCGATGTCACACTCAGGCGTCCATACAGACTTCACATGCTTCTGGAGGAGGTTGGAAAGAGGCTTTGAAATCTTAGAGAAATTCTCAACAAATCTTCGACAATAGCTTACAAGCCCAAGGAAACTGCATCGACAATAGCTTGACATTCTGAGGCGGTTCCCAATTCACAATTGCAGACACCTTCTCGGATTAACAGCTATGCCCTTGGTGGAGATGATATGCCCAAGGTAGAGAACCTCATCGAGCCAAAACTCACACTTTCAGAACTTCACATAGAACTGATGCTCTCTGAGTTTGTCCAGTACCAATCTCAAATGCTTGGCATGATCCTCCTTGTTCTTGGAAAAGACCAAAATATCGTCGAGATACAACAAGACGAAATCATTTGTGTAAGGGTTGAAGATGAAGTTCATCATGCGAGAGAATGTTGGAGGAGCATTGACAAGGCTGAAAGACATGATAATGTATTCATAAGAACCATAGCTTGTTCTGAATGTTGTCGTGGGGATATCTTGTTCACGAATGCGAATCTGATGATAACCCATATGGAGGTCAAGCTCGGAGAATACTTGGGCACCTTCGAGTTTCTCGAAAAGCTCATTGATATTGGGAAGTGGGTACTTGTTCTTTATTGTCTTCTTGTTCAATGGGCGGTAGTCGACACAAAGTCGGTCCGTGCCATCCTTCTTCTTGACAAAAAGAACACCACAACCCCATGGAGAAGAACTCGGCCGGATCAGACCCATATGCTCTTGTACATCGAGTTGTTTCTTCAGCTCCTTCAACTCTTCTGGTCCAAGCTTGTAAGGACATTTGCAAACAGGTTCCGTGCCAGGCTCAAGATCGAGGACGAATTCAACTGGCCGGTGAGGAGGCATTCCTGGAAGCTCTTCTGGAAAGACGTCTTGATATTCACAAACGACTGGAATCTGAGAGATGGCATTCAACTCGCCCTTCTCATTGAGAGAAAACAATCGAATGGTATCATCACGAGTGGCATAGATGATCACATCCTCAGACAAGTGTGTCAATTGAATCTGCCTGGCAGCACAATCAAGCTGAGCCTTGTGTTTAGAAAGCCAGTCCATGCCGAGAATGAGATCAATATCCGAGTCACCAAGGACCATTGGAGAAGACAGAAATCTATAGTCTCCCATCTTGATAGAAACATCCGGAACCACCAAACTGGCACTCAACCGTTTACCCAGAGAAACGATATCCATGTATTTACCCAAATGAGACAAAGTGAATTCATTCTTGGCAAAAAACGGTCTTGACATGAAACAATGCGATGCACTAGTATCAAAAAGAACTTTAGCAGGAATGGAGTTAACTAGAAGGTTATCACTTCTAAAGAGTCCTCTACCTGAGTTGCGTTCATCATGTTGACCTTGGCATGCTTGGGATTATGCTTGACCACTGCGTTGCTGGCAGATCTCAGAGGAGGAGGAGGCGGAAGGCGCCTTTGGTTGAAGCATTTGTTCGCATACTGCCCTTTCTGCTGACACTTGTTGCAAGTAACCTCTGAGAGCGGACGGTGATAAGGAGCACTTGATCATGGAGCATGAGACGGAGCTTTGTTCTGATAGCCTGGGTTGGGTGGGTGGGAAGATCCATTGTCACCTTTACTCTTTTGCTGATAAGGCTGACGGAACAAAGGAGGAGGAGGCAACCAGAAATTCTGTTGCTTAGCTGCCACTTGAGTTGAAGAAGAAGATGGAGTTGCATCCCTGACTCTCTTCTTAGAAGCATCGCACTTGATCTGAGCAACTTCTTGCTTTAGTGCCATGTTGTAGAAATCATCATACTTGGTCAGCTCAAAAAGCACGAGAGCTAGTTGCAGATCTTCTCTGAGGCCACCTCTAAATTGATAAATCATGCTCTTCTCGTCAGGGACGTCTTGTTTGGCAAAGCGAGCGAGCCTCTGAAACAGGATGTTGTATTGGTAAACATACATGCTGCCTTGCTTTAGATTGTGGAACTCCTCATGCTTACTCTCAGCAACACTTTGTGGAATGTGGTGAGCTTTGAAGTCTCGGTGGAAATCATCCCAGGTAATCACACGACCTCCTCTGGAATCTTTGTATTGTTGATACCACTCAGCAGCTTGGCCTTTGAGTTGGAACGAAGCAAACTTGATAAAGTCCTCAGGCCTGACATGACTACACTCAAAATGTTTGCAGATATCCACAAGCCAATTGTCAGCGTTTGTGGCCTCGACACAGTTACTGAAGGACTTCGGCTGGTTTGCGAGGAACTGATTGAGGGTACCAAACTGATCTTGATTGTTTCCTTTGCCTTGATTTCCTTGGTTGCGCTCTTGCAAGAGTTGCAAAAGCATCTGTGTGTTGGTGTTGGTGGCGGCCATGACAGCTTGCCATTCCTCAGGAGGTGGAGGTGGTGGCGGAGGTTCCGGATTCTGACGCGTTGGAGGAGCCATCCTGAAGAGGTTGACATCCGTTAGCATCTTGAAAGACATATATTCAAGCTGAATCAATGGATCGAAATTGCAACATATAGCCTTAACATTCGAACAAGAATGAACGAATGAATTCCAAAGTAAATGGTCACATTTCCATAAGTTGAGAAGCCACTTAGATAAAGGTAGATGAATAAAACAACAAGGTACGAATATGAACAAATAATTGGTAAGGATTACCCAATCATGAACCAAATATTTGCGGGAAGAAATACTAGAGCTACATGAATTGCCACCTATGAAACTCCCGAAACTTTCTGGTTATGCAATCAGGTGTTGGGGATACAGGGGAAGCATAATATCTCACCCCAAAACTAGCAAATCCTACATCCAGCTGTATCCATCCTTCAACACATAACCAAGAAACCTTTGGAATCATTTACCTCAACCTTCAAAAAAGCATCCGTTATACGAGTTATGGCAATACTCCCGAACTCCTGCCCCAGTACTGGGTGGCGTCGAGGTTATCTCACCAACAACTGCATAAAGGAGATTTTCGATGTCGGCGAACTCAGGTATTCCAGAATTGCAACGATAAAATTGTGACGACAACACCTCGGAGCTCAACTCCCCGGGACACTGCCACAACCCCTAAATGCCAGGAGGCACCAAGAACAATGTTCTCGTCACAAAACCATCGGAATGATTCCAAGATACTTGTGTGATCCTAAAAAAATTCATGAAATTTGAGAAGAGAAGAGTCAAAACTCTACGTTAGGAGGCCTCACCAGAGCGACGAAGGGACTAAGGAGTAAAAAGAATCCTACTCTCCGATATATATAATTCTATAAGACTCAAAAGATTTTTCTAGACTCAACAACGTCAGCGATTCGATCAAGCAGGGGGGCTCCTAAGTCGGGGAAGGCTCTGATTACAAACTTGTAACACCCACGATGCGGCTATATCTCCCACGTGTCGGAGCACGACTTAGAGGCATAACCGCATAGTAGGCATGTCGCAAGAGGGGTAATCTTTACACATCCCATGTACTGAATATGAAAGGGATAAAGAGTTGGCTTACAATCGCCACTTCACACAATACATAAATATAGCATTACATCATCCAGAATACAATCAAGGTCCGACTACGGAACCAAATAAAGAAAGACAACCCCAAATGCTAGATCCTCGATCGCCCCAACTAGGCTCCTCTACTGATCGTCCGGAAAATACACATAGTAACGTCCCGATTCCTCGTCGAACTCCCACTTGAGTTCGGTCGCGTCCCCTGCACTGGCATCATTGACACGTGCATCTGGTTTTGGAAGTAATCTGTGAGTCACGGGGACTCAGCAATCTCACACCCTCCCGATCAAGACTATTTAAGCTTATGGGTAGGAAAAGGTAGTGAGGTGGAGCGGTAGCAAGCACTAGCATATATGGTGGCTAACATACGCAAATGAGAGCGAGAAGAGAAGCAAAGCACGATCGAGAAGCTATAAAGATCAAGAAGTGATCCTGAAAGTACTTATGTTCAAGCATTACATGAGACTGTGTTCTCTTCCGGACTCCGCCGAAAAGAGACCATCACGGCTACACACGCGGTTGATTCATTTTAATTAAGTTTAGTTTCAAGTTCTCTACAACCGAACATTAATAAATTCACATCTGCCCATAACCGTGGGCACGGCTTTCAAAAGTTCAAAACCCTGCAGGGGTGTCCCAACTTAGCACATCACAAGCTCTCACAATCAACGAAGGATATTTCTTCTAGCGGGAAGACCCGACCAGTCTCGGAATCCCGGTTACAAGACGTTTCGGCAATAGTAAAACAAGACCAGCAAAGCCGCCCGATGTGCCGACAAATCCCGATGGGAGTCACACGTATCTCGTTCTCAGGGCACACCGGATAGGTCAAGCTACAAGTAAAACCAACCCTCGAGTTGCCCCGAGGTGACCCGCAGGCTGCCCATTTCGGACCAACACTCAGAGGAGCACTGGCCCGGGGGGGTTTAAAATAAAGATGACCCTTGAGTCTGCAGAAGCCAAGTGAAGGTATATGGTGGTAGGTAGACAAATGGTAAAACCAAGGTTGGGCCTTGCTGGAGGAGTTTTATTCAAAGCGAACTGTCAAGGGGTTCCCATAACACCCAACCGCGTAAGGAACGCAAAATCAAGGAATGTAACACCGGTATGGCGAAAACTAGGGCGGCAAGAGTGGAACAAAACACCAGGCATAAGGAAGAGCCTTCCACCCTTTACCAAGTATATAGGTGCATTAAAGTAAACAAGATATAATAATGATATCCCAACAAATATCCATGTTCCAACAAGGAACAAACTCCATCTTCACCTGCAACTAGCAACGCTATAAGAGGGGCTGAGCAAAGCGGTAACATAGCCAAACAATGGTTTGCTAGGAAAGGTGGGTTAGAGGCTTGACATGGAAATAAGGGGGGCATGATATAGTAAGTGGTAGATATCGTGGCATAGTAATAGAGCGAACAACTAAGCAAGCAAAGATAGAAGTGATTTCGAGGGTATGGTCATCTTGCCTGCAAAGTTCTCCGAGTTGACGAAAGCTTGATCCTCGTAAGCATACTCAACGGGTTCCTCGATCACGTAATAATCTTCCAGATCTACCCAAAGCAAGAACACAAGCAAAGGAAAACAACAATCAACCACTGTGCAATGCGCAAGCAACATGATGCAAAACATGGCATGACATGCGGGATGTGATAAGCAATGCATATGCATGCTCCAGAAGGAAAAGATTGATCAAGGCATCAACTTGGCAACCCAAGTGCGCCGCTGGAAAGATGAGTTGATTTCGGTTGAAATCGATATAAAGATCACCGGAATCGTATGCACGGTTTGCAAATGGCAAGCAAAACAAGAATGGCACAATTTTGCGATTAACAACATGATGCCATCTAAAATGCAACAAGAAGCTAAGCTACTGCACTCCAACATAGCAACAAAGCACATGGCAGTGATCTACTCAAAATGCTTGACAAAAGATGAACACTGAGCTATGGCTAAATCACACAAGAGCAGGTTCAAACAAGCATGGCAAACGTGCAAAAGATATCAGCTTCACAGACTTTGTGAAAATACTAACATGTCAGGAATTAACATCAGGAAGCAATGTTTAGAGCAAGAAAACAACAAGCTAAAAGAACAGAACATAGCAAGACAATGCATGGAATGAATGTACTCAAAGCATAGAACAAAAGTCCCTTACTGACCATAAGCCAAAAAGGATCAGAAGATATGATGGCACCCATGTAAACATAGCAAGTTTCGTTAACAGAGCATGACTTAGCAGAAAAACAGAGCATGACTTAGCAGAAAAACAGAGCATGGCATAAATAGAGTTATGAAGGCCTCTTTGCGAGCTCGATTCACTCATCACAAAGCCTTGCACGACAAACTAAGCATACTACCAGCAAGAATACATGATCATGAAGCTAACCAAAGCAATAACAAGTTCATAGCATGCACGGATCAACTACAACAACCTTGACAAAATTGATTAACACGTAAACAATCTGCCAGGAATATTTTATCGCAAAAGTAGGGCAAGATTAAGTCATGCTAGGGCACTCCATAAATGCAAACAGGGGCATGGATGGATAGAACATGACCATATGTCCAAATCATCCTTACTGAACATACTCAAAAGAAGCATGGATCTCACTGTAGCAACATGAATACATGTCATAAAAATAACAGCAGAGCGAAGACTTAGTAAAATCCTGAGATCCTGAAAACAGCAATATCACGAGAGCTACTTTGCATGCTTGTGCTAGTCACCACAAAGATCAAATAAATACATGTCATACACCCCTGTAAAGATGACATGGCATAGATAAAAACACATGTAGAGCTCATGTCCATATGCAGCACACAACAAATGTAGCAAAAATGACAAATGCTCATACTCTGCTAAGAATCAGCACCTAACATGTTATAGAACTCTTGCATCAGACATTTGAGCATCAAGATGGACTCAAACAAGCATGGCACAATGGAACAAAATGAAGAGCACATCCTGATGAACAATTTTATATATAGAACGCACAAAACGGAGCAGTATACAACAAGTTATGGTATGATGAACAGGGCTTCAGAATGCAAAATAAAATGACTTAGAGGAGAAAAACAAGGTCAATCGTGGACAGATCTAGGGTTTCGGGCGCGGATCGCGAGGATCGTCGGGGAAGCTCGCCGGAATAGTGTCGGAGATCGCCGGAGTAGGCAGGGACGGTGGCCGGAGCTGTAGAGTTCGCCGGAGAAGGCGGGTCCTGGCCGGATCTCGCCGGATCCGGCCGGATCTTGTCGCGGGCGGCGTGGGTGGCTTGCCGGGGACGGGCGGTGCTGCGGCCGGCGGCCGGCGACGGGCTGAGCTGCAGGCGGCGGCGCTTGCGGGGGAAGGCACGGCGGCGACGGGCGGAGCCGGGCGCACTCGGGCGGCGGAGGAGCGGGCCCGCGGGGGCCAGTTGCGGGCCTCGGCAGCGACGGGCGGTGGCGCTGCCACGTGGCGGCACATGATTGGCTGGCGCGGTGGCGGTGGATGTGTCCGGTGCCGGCGGACACGTCCGGTGGCGGAGAGGGACTAGGTTAGGGTTGGACTACGCGAAAATTTCGGGAGGGGCACATATTTATACATAGAAGGAGGTGGGACTGTCCAAATGAGGTGTAGTTTTCGATCATGCAATCGTGATCCGATGGCGGAGGACATGGGATAGGTTTGGAAGGGTTATTGGGCCATTTTGGAGGGGTGTTGGGCTGCAACACACACGAGGCCTTTACGGTTCCCCGGTTAACCGTTGGAGTATCAAACAGACTCCAAATGGCACGAAACTTGACAGGCGGTCTACGGTGGTGTACCAAGGATGCTTGGCAAATCTCGGTCCATTCCGAGAATGTTTAACACCCGCTCATGAAAAGAGACAAAAGGGGGCGCCGGAGGATGTAGGAGTGCCGGATTGCAAAACGGACAACGGGGAAAATGCTCGGATGCATGAGACGAACACGTATGCAAATGCGATGCACATGATGACATGATATGAAATGCATGACATGGACAAAATGCAAAACAAAGACAAGAACGCAACCATGAATCTCATAACTTAACGCCAAAAATGGCAAGAGTCGGAGTACAAATATGGTAAGTAACATCCGGGGTGTTACAACACACCAACACACGTGTACACCGGCGTCGCCGCCGGTTGAGATGGACGGCGAGGCAGCCTACAAGCGGAGGCGGCTCGAGCCAAAACTGCATCCGGCGAGCCTGGACTTCGTCAGCAGCCTCCCCGATGAGATGATGCTTGTCATCATCGGCCTCCTCCCCACCAAATCTGCCGTGCGGACCGCCCTGCTCTCCCGGCGGTGGCGCCCCCTCTGGCGCCGCGTCCCCCTCAACCTCACCGTCGACAACTGCCTCTGCGACGAGGATTGCAAAAGCATGGCCGCAGTCTCCAAGATCCTTTCATCACACCCTGGGCCAGCCAGATGCCTTGACATCCGCGTGCTCAGTACCAGCTGCAAGGTCCAACCCAAGTTCGACGAGTGGTTCTTATCCCCCGCCCTAGATCATCTCGAGGAGCTCAGCTTTGAAGCTGGACGATGTCGCTCTCTACCGCCACCCGCGCTCTGCCTCACACCAACGCTGTGCCGCACCAGCTTCAGCTCCTGCTATCTTCCCCAGATTAATGTCGCGCCTGCCCTTCTTCTCCCTCAACTCAAGAAGCTCGACCTCTTCGACGTTGTCATCTCGAAGAAGGCTATGGAGCACTTGCTCCGCAGCTATACTGCGCCCGAGTACCTTCATCATGAGCAGATCCACGGGTTCATTAGCCTCCATGTCGCCTTGACGAATCTCCGATGGATTTATGTGTCTTGCTGGCCCTGCAGCAAGACATCAATTGGGAAGAGATCACTCTAGCTGTTCCACGTTATGGTCATTGAGAATGCGTCTTCCCTTGAGAGATTGCTCATATCGGATCTAGAAGGTCCAACAAAAATCAGGGTCATTGACGCGCCAAAATTGACAGCGGTGGTGCACTCGTCTGCCAAATTCTCCGTACTCTTTATTCGATCTGTAATCGTTCACGTACATCACTCATCTTCTTCTCCGTCTTCTTGAAATTCACATTTTTAAATTTCTTCTTGATGTATTTACGATCGTCTTCCAAAAAATGATTCCCACAAGCTTGACCTAGTCTATGCGCACAGTGAAGATCTTGGCAATAAAATCTACTGGCCCCAACCTGGATCAAGTTGTTGGATTCCTTCCACGCGTTTCCTGCACGGAGAAGCTACTCATCGAGGTGAAACTTCTTTCCTATTAGTAAACGGTAATCACAACGTAGCTCAAATTTTTCGTAATTTTCCCAAATTACGATGACAAGTGTAGTGTTCAAAACTGCATCTACACACTGCATCGAAAGAAATGTTTTTAGTATTTTTTTCTCACTTGATCACCTGCATCATTTTTTTGTTGTACTACTATAGTAGCCTAGGCTAGTCATAGTGGAAAATAACTTAGACTACTCTAGTAACTCTATGGTTACCCTAAGAGCAAGTACTACCTCCGTCCTGGTTTACTCTTCCTATTTTGTATTATCAAAATTTGACCATAGATTTAACTGAAAAAATGTTAATGCATGTCACTAAGAACTATATCGTTGGATTGGTATTTGAACATAATTTCAAATGGTGTAATTTTTAGTGACATGCATTGGCATTTTCTTACGTAAATCTATGGTCTAAATTTTATACTAAATAAGAGGTAGTACAAAAGTGGGCTATAACTGCCCTCCACTATGTAGGCCAAAAGATGTGCCAAATTCACTTGTGATGCATTTGGCATCGATGCCCCTCCATTTCTCACCTGGTGCCTCAATCTGGATCACCTACTTTGCTCCGGTGCCAAATTAATAACTAACGCAATGAAAAAACACTTGCGTGGGAGAGAGAGGACTGAGGCAATAAAAACACTTGTTTGGGAGAGTGAGAGGCTGGTGTAGTTGGTTTGATTGATTTGTGTATACATGTGGGTCTGTGTGCACATCGGTGCCAACTCTCTCACATCGCGAGAGCAGTGCAAAAATCTTTTGATTTGACACCGATGCGTATTATGTGTCATACTTTTGCGAAATATGGCATCGGCCACATAGTGGAAGGAAACAAATGCCCAAGCTCTTCACGTACTCCTAGGTAAATGAGAGGAAAGAGAGAGAGAGTGAAAAAATATCACTAGCCAGCCAACCCTATCGTATGAGCGAATGATATTGGTACCTCTTGATGACACGGCAATCTTATATAGACAGCTGCTCTAATATGTTCTCTTCTTTTGCAGATAAAAAAAGACCCAAAAGTGAAAAATGTGTTACACTATAACAATCTCATCGAATGCCTTGATCTCCATCTTACAGAAATTGATTTGATCGACTACCGAGGTAGCACATCTGAGATTAAATTGGCCAGGTTCTTTGTTCTGGAGGCAAGTGTGCTCAAGGTAATGAGGTTTGGCATTCTCTGGCGCAACAATGAATGGCGTGCTGATCACCACAAGCGTCTAAGCCTAAATGACAAAGTCTCCGCAGAAGCTGAATTTGTTTTTGAAACATCAAGTGGCCAGAGACTCGAAAACTTATTTGCCCATTAGTGACTTGTCCTGGCGGTGGATTTTAGTTTGTACGATAATGCTGCATCCACCTAAAGTAATGAAAGTTCTTACGTAAACTTCCTAGTAATTCCCTCTTCGTAGGTGCAGCATTACTTCTAAAATTTGTAATATCAATTTGAAACTTGTAATATTGCCGTGTCCTATCCCTGCGTTTTCAAAATCCTTCGAATCAAACAGGTCCTGAGTTGGTGATGATGTTGTGCCTGCCATCTTTCACCAATAGCCGTCGGATCTAGATCTAACGCATACAAACCAAACTTCTCTAGTTTTGCAAAAAGATGCCCACACTTGTTCCCTATTTACAAACAACTCCTTGTCTCTCACAATCAGCCTTATCTCCTCCCCACCACATCTAGAAGGCCATGGAAAAATCTGGCGCAATGGCCGCTGCCGGCGTCATCCACCCCCCAATCTTGGTGTTCCGTGCAATGCACAGGCATCTACACACGAGAAATTATTTCGGACACGGCTAGTTGTAAGCAGGCTAGTTCTACAACCATGATGATAGTGACTAGAGACAGTGAGGCTGACTATGGTATGCCGAACACAGCGCCTATACTTAGGTGTCATCTCCGGCGTAGGGTCTTGTCACTTCACTCTGAGGAGCAGCACGCAATAATTTGACCAACGGGTAGTACAGTACTACTACATTGGTAGTACTACTACTAGTAGTACTAGCACCACAATCTGGATTTAGAAGTACCACCACGTCCATCTGGATTTAGTATTTGACTAGCAATATCTAGTAATGCATGTCACAAAAAATGTACTACTCCCTCTGTAAATAAATAGATGGTGTATTGTTTTATTCCTATCGGCGAGATAACTTAATGTCTTTTTGCTACTTAATAGGATTACATGCAATGAACTAACCACTGCATGTGATGTTTGGTAGTCTCAAGTCATTGAAAGCATGCACGGGCACGGAGGGGGACGCGGCTTCATTGACTTATTGCACCTGCCTTTGGGTGTATGACACGTGGGCCTAACGGGTGGCTGGCCAACCTGTCATACAGCCAAAGGCATGTGCAGTAGAGGGGCGAGGAGTAGATGGCCAACACGCACGTGAATTCAACATAGTCTGCACTTCTCATATAAAGGCTCCCGCCAGTCCAATCTACAAAATCCTATGCACCTACGCACCCAAGGGCAAGAGTGATCACTCCAATCGCAAGATCAGTTGACTAGAAGCTAGACCCATGGAGGCAATGAGCGCGAGCATCAGCCGGCTATGCCAGATGGTCCACGACGCCGGCCTGCGGCCCGGCACCGAGGAACGTCTCTAGGTAGTGCTTGAGGCCGCTAGGGCGAGGGGCCGCTTGGACGACAACTTCGTCTCCTTGTTCGACGAGGTCCTCGTCGGCTTCCTCGACAAGTTCACCGTCGTCAAGAAGCTCGCGGACGACCTTGACGTATGCCTCTAGCCCACGCGCCCAGGCTTTGTGATTCCTGCCACCCTCAATGGCCTCTATGGTGACAACCTCTTCGACGCACTGGTGGCCCTGCGACTGCCCACTGTCGCGCCGGAGAATGTCTACCTCGAGGTCGCGCTCACCGCGCAGCGCCTGGCGCAACAAGACACCATCGACATAATCACCCACGTCTACACGCAAATCGTCCACAAGGATTACTACATGCAAGAGTAGGACGATAGGACGCTGGCCTTCTTGGACCGCAGGGCAACCATGGACGGCATTGTTCAGAAGCACGTTGAGCTTGCCGCCAACGCCGCTGCTCCTCACACGTCGATTTGGTGACTCGGTGCACTAGGGCGTGAGGATGTCGTTGATGGATCCGTATGTATCTTTATCTTTCCGTCAAATCCATGTAGTAGTATATGGTACTACTAGTAATTATCTTACCTTTCGCATCAACTTCATAATTTTTCTACTAGTCCATGCATGAACCGCGCCAGAACCAAACTTCTCATTACTCTAGGGAAAATCGTTATTTCTATCTATCGGTCTCGCCATGGAGCAGAACCAAATTTTACAAGTTATAAGTTCAAAAGGAAAAGCCTGTCGTGTTCACGTCGCACCCCCACACGGTTGGTTTGGCACGCCGCTCAAGGGGGAATGCGTGCCGTGTTGCATTTTCACTTACATGTGGGACCGCAGTTGAGCAAACCGACTATCGGCAAACCCCCACCCCGCCCACCGCGCGATGGCTTAGACAACAGAAGGGAGAAGAGATGGTTGTAGCACGGACTCCAAGAAAATTGGTGTCAGATGGGACTCGTGTGGGTGGCGTGTGCCATACTGCTATACATGAATGTTAGTTATGGCCCATGCCACCCCACTATATCAAGGTGCTGGTTACGTAGAACAAATTTCCTGGAGTCCATTCTAGGCCCTCCTCTATCTCTCTTCTCAGCTAGCCAGCAGATGCGCTGATCCCATCATCTGTTTTCTCATATGCGGTCCCACATGTCAGTGAAAACGCAAGAGGACCCATTGAACCTGCACATCTTTCACCTCGACGTGCTGGTGATGAAAAACAAATCCAATAAAGATCTTCGGTGGCTGCTTTTGGAGTTACTCAAGAGTAGTAAGATTCTATTTACAGTTTAACCCAAGATGCACCTCACGTGGCTTCAACTACCACTCTATTTTCTTGCATGACACGACTTGGATGCTGGATGTCCCACGTGTCAGCAAAAGGAGGAAGAACTCGACCAAATCTTCGGTTGTTCTCTCAGATTAGACTAGTTGTGCTAACTTAAAGTTTTATTGTGTAGAATGGATGCAAGTTTTGGTATTGGGAAGAAGAGTACAATGATATATTGATAGAGTGCAATTTAGTAGATGTTCTAGCACTTTTAGCTAGCATAGAGGCTAGAGATGAGACTAGTGCACTTGTTGATAGAATAGAGGCTAGACACGTCTACTTCTTTACACTCTAAGAAGAAAGAAGCATGTAGGATCGAGCCTCCATAGATCAATAATGAGTGCATCGAGAAGACACTAATCCAACTTACATGAGCAGTTATGGAAGTTGGATATCTTCTACAATGTATTCTTGTGGTTCTTGTTTTTCTAGTCAAAATTTTGGTGATGTATTTCCATGTACCAAAAAATCAATGATGAAAAAAAGATATGTGCTTGCAAAGAAAAATGTACGCGGCCAGGATGCGTCCGCGTGTTCGGTGCACGGCCACCGCATCCGAGAAGTGGCACGGACATGACCCCATTGCCCTACCCAAACGGACAGAAGTCAGGCAAAATGGAGGTTAATTTGGGGTTGTGCGTTGGAGTTGGCCTTACAAGTGGGACCACAGTCGAGGAAACCGATTGAGGGAGTCCTGGATTATGGGGTCTCCGGACAGCCGGACTATATCCTTTGGCCAGACTGTTGGACTATGAAGATACAAGATTGAAGACTTCGTCCCGTGTCTGGATGGGACTCTCCTTGGCATGGAAGGCAAGCTTGGCAATACGGATATGTAGATCTCCTCCCTTGTAACCGACTCTGTGTAACCCTAGCCCCCTCCGGTGTCTATATAAACCGGAGGGTTTAGTCCGTAGGACAAGAACAATCATACCATAGGCTAGCATCTAGGGTCTAGCCTCTACGATCTCATGGTAGATCAACTCTTGTAATACTCATATCATCAAGATCAATCAAGCAGGACGTAGGGTATTACCTCCATCGAGAGGGCCCGAACCTGGGTAAACATCGTGTCCGCCGCCTCCTGTTACCATCCGCCTTAGACGCACAGTTCTGGACCCCCTACCAGAGATCCGACGGCTTTGACACCGACATTGGTGCTTTCATTGAGAGTTCCACTGTGCCATCGTCGTGAGGCTTGATGGCTCCTTCGATCATCGTTAACGATGTGGTCCAGGGTGAGGTTTTCCTCCCCGGACAGATCTTCGTATTCGGCGGCTTTGCACCGCGGGCCAACTCGCTTGGCCATCTAGAGCAGATCGAGAGCTAGGCCCCTGGCCATCAGGTCAGGTTTGGAAACTTAAACTACACTGCCGACATCCGCAGAGACTTGATCTTCGACGGTTTTGAGCCCATGTCAGGTGCGCCGCACAATCACGACGAGCATGACATAACTCTGCCACCGGACAGTGTTCGGGAGATTAACCTGCAACTATTCCGGCCCTCAATCTGGAGCAAATTGCGCCATCCGAGGGCGGGTGGATAGACCCCGCCATGGAGGCCGCACTCTCAGTGGCGATAGAGCCGAATACCGACTTCACCCCTTGCGAGAGCCGTGTTGCCGAACCATTGGATTTGTCCCCTGCCACTAGCTCCGAGCCGCCTGTGTCCATGCCTATCGAATCCGATTGGGCACCGATCATGGAGTTTACCTCCACAGATATCTTTCAGCACTCGCCTTTTTGGCGATGTGCTAAATTCATTAAGGTCTCTCTCCTTGTCAGGGGAACCTTGGCCGAACTATGTCCGGCTAGAATGGGATGCGGACGATGAAGAAATTCGCTTCCCACCCACCACCCACTTAGTAGCCACTGTCGACGATTTAACCGACATGCTCGATTTCGACTCCGAAGACATCGACGGCATGAACGACGATGCAGGAG
Organism: Triticum dicoccoides; assembly: GCF_002162155.2. Lineage (NCBI taxonomy): Eukaryota > Viridiplantae > Streptophyta > Magnoliopsida > Poales > Poaceae > Triticum > Triticum dicoccoides. The sequence continues at coordinate 177,952,000 of NC_041384.1, forward strand.
AGGAACAGGAACCAGTGCCCACAGGGCGCTGGACAGCCACTTCATCACATGACATATACATGGTGGATACACCCAAAGAAGGCAATGGCGACAAGACAGTGGAGGATGACCCCTCCAAGAAGCAAACAAAGCGTCGGCGTAGGCGCCGCCCCAAATCCCGCCTCGGCAAAAACGATGATAACAACGCAAGAGAAAATAACACCCCAGTCGACTCCAGAGGAAACGAAGACCACACTGACCCAGCGGCAGAGCACGATGAAACTGCAAACGGCGAACATTGTACGGATCCGATGTCCGAACACGGCGACGCCGAGGATAAAGCTCATCAACCTCCCTCTGGGAGGAAAACAGTCCGGACAAAGATGCACACATCATCCCCGAAAGGCACTTGGAACAAGAGAACCTCCATAGAAGGCTTATTGCCACCGTGAGGAGTCTGAATAAGCAGAAGCAAAGGCTTAAGACCGCACAAAATATGCTCAATAGCAGGTGGAACAAAGTGCTCGACAACGAAGAAAAGTATGATGGAAGTTACCACACAAAGAGCTATCCAAAGCGCAAGCTTTTACCTGAATTCGACGATGAGGCCGTAGAGCCCACACAGCCAAAAATATAACAGCCAACCGGCCGGATCAACCACCTTGTGGCCGTGATAGAGCGGCTAACAAGCCGCACATAAGTCAACACACGATCTATGTGAGGACTTGCGCCAAAAATCTAGTATGACCAGATCCATCTATGGATCTAGGAAGCATGCTCCGGCACAAAATCAAAACCGAATACTACAACCATCCGAACCCCATGATACATCCAAATACAGGGGTGCCGCACACCCCCTATGTTTCACCGATGAGGTGCTGGACCACGAATTTCCAGAAGGATTCAAACCAGTGAACATAGAGGCATACGACGGGGCCACAGACCCTAGGGTCTGTATTGAGGACTTTATCCTTCATATCCATATGGCTCGCGAAGACGATCTCCACGCCATCAAGTACTTGCCCCTCAAGCTTAAAGGACCAGCTCGCCACTGGCTGAAAAGCCTCCCTGAAAACTCAATTGGTAGTTGGCAGGAGCTCGAGGATGCTTTTCGGGCTAATTTTCCAGGGACCTATGTCCGACCTCCGGATGCAGACAATTTAAGTCATATAATTCAACAGCCCGGAGAGTCAGCCCGAAAGCTTTGGAACAGGTTTCTCACTAAGAAGAACCAAATCGTCGACTGCCCGGACACCGAAGCCTTAGCAGCTTTCAAGCACAGCGTCCGAGATGAATGGCTTGCCAGACACCTCGGCCAAGAAAAACCGAGAACCATGGCAGCCCTAACAAGCCTCATGACCCGCTTTTGCGCGGGTGAAGATAGCTGGTTAGCCTGCAGTAGCACCAGCAACCCAAGAACATCTGAAGTCAGGGATGGCAATGGAAAAACATGATGCAATAAAAGCAAGCGTCGAAATAAAGAAGACAGCCAAGATAATACAGCGGTAAACGCCGGATTCAGAGGCTCTCGACTAGGTCAGCGGAAAAAGCCTTTCAAAGGCAGCAGATATGGACCGTTCAGCCTAAACAAGATTCTATACAAACTATGTCAGATTCATGGCACCCCCGATAAACCTGCAAATCACACCCACATAGACTGTTGGGTCTTCAAGTAGGCAGGTAAGCTAAACATTGAACACAAGGGGATGGAGACACCAAGCGAAGACGAGGACGAACCTCACCAGCAAAGCACTGGAGGACATAAAAAATTCCCACCAGAGGTTAAAACAGTAAACATGATCCACGTGACGAAGGGGAGAAGCAAACATGCACTCCGATACATACGTGCCGTAAAGCCCGTCACCCCCAAGTTCAACCCCTGGTTGGCCTGCCCGATCACTTTTGATCGCAGGGATCACCCGACAAGCATCCGTCATGAAGGATTGGCCGCCTTGGTGTTAGACCCAATAATAAATGGATACCATCTCACACGAGTCCTTATGGACGGCAGCAGTGGTCTAAATCTGATATATCAGGACAGAGTCCGCAAAATGGGGATAGACCCAACAAAAATCAGCCATAGTAATACTACCTTCAAGGGAGTAATACCAGGCCCAGAGGCCCGCTCCACGGGCTCTCTAATACTAGAGGTTGTATTCAGTTCACCCGACAACTACTGAAGTGAGAAGTTAGACTTCGACATCGCTCCATTCCGAAGCGGCTATCAGGCACTGGTCGGAAGAACAGCTTTCGCTCGTTTTAATGCGGTACCACATTACGCTTTTCTTAAGCTTAAGATGCCTGGTCCACGTGGAACAATCATAGTTAGTGGAAATATTGAGCGTTCTCTACGTGTGGAAGAACGTGCGACGGCTTTAACAGTCGAGCACTAGACGGCCTCACCAACCAGAATAAATGATAGGTCATCAAGACCGCAGACACGGTTAGACGAGTCCTGTGCATCACTAGATATACCTGAGATTGGTTTGTTGGTTAAACCCTCATAGACGATACCAGGGGCTTCTCGCGTGTAATCAGGGCTAGTTCGGCTCAACCTGACTTATCTTGAATTTTAATGGTTTATCCAGAATAACCAATTTTTTGGCACGACAACTTTCACTGAATTTATTCTCTTTTACAGAATACAATCGTGCTGCACCCGTCTAGGACACGGCACAATAGAGATACAGGCGCAGACGTGCAGCAGGGACCCGCTCAAAGGTTTCTTTTCAGATTAAGACCCTGCGTAAACCTTTTTTTACTGTCTCTTGTTGTTCACATCCTCCGGATACTTAATACAACCGAGAAGGAAGCTGCCGTTATTGGCATTTCTCCACGTCAGAATATTGCACGTACCTGGACACTCGGGGTTTATTATTAAGGGCATTGTTCAGCCCGGCATATGTTATAAAGACCAAATACCTTAGGGAGTGTTCGACATCGCGAGTTTGGCCTTATATGCATCAGCTCTGAATCATGTCTTTGGTCAAATGTTGGGTTTGCCCGGCTCCCATGTTTTGCTACCTTACGTTCCGCTCTATCGGCTAAGGCGGCACCAGGAGAACTACTGCGATTGTGCCCTGGTTCATCCGGATGAGCACCTCAGTAGAGAAAGCCGAAAACTGACTGTCATGATAAAGCGCGAGACTGGTCAACCACTCGATGACTTAGCGGAATCTTCGGGATTCCTCCGCATTAACGAAGGGCCGTTTCCCAGTCATGTACATACGCGCATCGTATTCGGACGAGCGCGGAGGTACCAGGGGCTATATAGTAGTCCCACCGTCAAACTCCTATGGCTAAGTGAAAGTGTTAAAGCAATATAGTCTGATTGCCTCGTTCGTTGTGCTACCACCTCCTTAATGGACCAAGGCATTGGATCAAGTGTGAATACGCGTTTTTTGCGAATACCCCCGCATTATATGCGTGGGGGCTGAAGCCGACGACTGCAAACTTTTAGGTTATATACATATATACATAAACGGCCGCACAGGAGGCATCATAATACTTTCAGGCAAAAGTATAAACACAGCCTTTATAATTCAATAAAACATTGTTTTTACAATTGGAATACATGTCACTAGAACATAACATTCTTCGAGCACTGAGACTCTATTGAACGAGCGACTTCAAGGACTTCTTCAAAGTAGTGCTCGGCAGATACTCGGCCCACGACCGAACTCTGGGTTGCAATAGTGGTGGCCTCCATCTCTGCCCAGTATGTCTTGACACGGGCAAGTGCCATCCGCGCACCCTCTATGCACGCTGACCTCTTCATAGTGTCGATGTGCGGCACAACACCAAGGAATTGTTGCACTAAACTAAAATAACTATTCGGCCTTGGCCCTTTCGGCCACAGATGATCCACAACAGACCTCATGGCAAGTTCAGACAATGTATGGAGCTCGGCCCACTCGGCCATTCGCTCATTCAACAACAGCGGATGCAGTGGAACATTGAACTGTGACCAGAACAACTTTTCCACTTCAAGATCTTTTTGATCCTTGAAGTACTCGGTCGCATCAGCATCACTTGCTGCCAAATCCATGTACGCGTCTGCAGAACTCCATAGTTGATCAAGAGGGGCATAATTTGGATCTCCGAACTTTGTCCGCAACAAAAAGGGCATCCCAGCTGCGATATCTCCAACTTGACGCAGCTCCTCCTTCGCCGCCCTGATTTTCGAGCAGGCTTCCTTGGCTTCTACCATGTCCTTCTCCAGGTCCGTCGCCTTCGCTCGACTTTCTTTTTCAAGAAGCTGGTAATGGTCGGCGACATCTTTCAACTCAACGGCCATCTTGGCTATTTTTTCCCTTGCTTTGGCAATGTGTAGCCTGTTCGGCTCTCAGCTCTTCGACCGCCTTTAGAGCGGCGGCATGACTATTCCTAGCTTGTTCCTTGGCTCAGGCAAGTTCCGCCCGAAGGGTCTCCACGGCGGCAGCTCCATCTGCAGCCCCAACATAATAAAGATACTAGAATCATGCTCCTCTTACTATGTGTTGATCACCGGAGAAATCACATACCCTGTGCCTCGTTGAGCCGCTCGTTGACAAGCACGATGTCGGCATCTGCCGCATCAAGTTGCCGCTTCAGCTCGGCAAACTCACCAGTCCGGCTAGCCACCGGACCTTCCGTCACCTGCATATGAAGGCGGCCTGATTATTACCTGGGACTATTATCCTCTGTTTGCCGCCGCTCTTGACAGCAACCAGAGTCTTAGGGGCTACTATCTGCATAGGGCACACCTAACGTGTGCGGTACCGTTAAAAACATACACTATTTCACGTACCTCAAAGCCTTTCAGCAGACTCATAAAAGTTTCGTGAAACCTGCTTTCGGCGGATGAAATCCTCTCAATCACCGTACCCATTAGCGTACGATGCGCTTCTGAGATGGCCGCTTGCTCCAGAAGATCCTTCAGTGCATCTGATCGCACACCGGACGGTTCCGGACTCCTTCTCTTGCTCTCTTTAGGAGCCGAATACTGAGGACTTTGGGTGGCCGAAGGATTACCCTCTAGCCTTGGAGGATCAGGAGAATCCCTCCGTGACGACACTTCAGGGTCGCTCGCCTCATGAGGTAGGGTGGCATGGGGAGGTGTTTCACTCTCCATCACCTCCGGAAGAAGATCCCCCAAAGACGAACTCTGTCGAGAAGGGCTATGATCCGAACTACAAGATATATGCTTCGGTTGTTGTCTTCAGAAGTAATGGGATATTTTTACTATTAAGTACTTTTTGTTTACTTACATCTCGGTAGAGGGCCGATCCCCTTGCGGGCACTGTGTGGCAAGAGTACCCTCAGAGGCAGGACCCTCTAGCAAAGATTTCTTCCCCCGTTTGGGAACCTTTGTTTCCGGGTCTTCAGAGGTGGTCCTCTTCCTTCCTTGGGGAGAGGGAATTCCAGATTCTTCTCCCTGGTTATCCTCCTTCGCAGAGGCGCTAATTCCCCCGGTTTGGATAAATAATGAGTGAAGCCTACTCTCAGCCTCTTTATTCCCCCCTTTATCTTCCCCTGAGGGCGCCTGATAAGGTGCCGGCTTGAGCATTCTGGCTAGTACTGGATTGGCCGAGCCTTCGGGAAGGGGGGCCGAACACCTGATCATCTTCGCCTTTGTTAGCCAGTCCTGGTAAAAGAGCAACTTTTCAGAATGATGTTGTGATAAATAAAAAGACAGCGTGTTCGGCCACGGGATTACACTACAAAAAATACACTTCCGTGATGATACGTGTTTGTCACAGTAGGTCACGTTTTTTGTCATGCATGTACATCCATGACAAATTTATGACAGAATCAAGATAGTCATACCTGTGCTGTCGTAGAGGTGTTCCATGACATTACCAAAATTATCATCACGGAAGTGTCCACTTCCATGACGATAAATCGCGCGTCACAGAAGTGCTTTCGTCAAGGGTGACCGACACGTGGCATCCATCGTAACGGAACACCATTAAGCTATCGGGTCGGGTTTTGGATCCGATAACCCGTTAACAGCCCCAACCAATGGGAAATTTCCACGTGTAAAATTCTTATTGGCCGGACGAAACACGTGTCAGCTCGTCAGTGGGTCAGATAGGCGCCTATGATACGTCGACACATGGCACAGCCCAATAGAGGCCCATTCCTGTGAAAAGGCCGGCCCGTTTGACTTGGTCAAAAGGTGGCGGGCCGGCCCATGTAAAGCCTATTAACGGCTTGTTCGCATATAGCCCATTTACAGCCTGCTAACCCAAGGCCTGTTACGCCCTATCCGAATTAGGCCCAGTAGCGTCATCTGGGCCACCCAATATGATTCCAGCCCATTTTCACTTCTGGCCCATGTATGGCCCATGACGTCTTTCTGCCCATATGAGGCCCTATGTAACTCTTGGCCTATTAACGGCCCGTGGTGAAACTGGCCCGTAATGAATAGTGTATCACTTTACACCCATTAACAGACCATGGTGAAACTGGCCCGAAATGAACAGTGTATCACTTTATACCCATTAACGTCCCGTTATTCCGTTGGGCCGTTTCCAGCCCATGTCATCTTTCGGCCTTCTCAGAGGCCATTTCTTCTCGGGCTCATTTCCAGCATTCGTTTACTTACGGCCCGTTACTGTCATTTTCTGCTTGTGGGCCAAATTCAGCCCGTGGTTACAGTCGGCCCGTTTGTGGTCTGTTAATACGTTGGGCCGTTTTCATAGCATCATCAAATACGGCCTATTAACGATGGCCCGTTATGGTCGGGCCATGAACAGACGATTCCAACTCTAGCCCGTTTATGGCCATAATGCGGCATGTTATTGGCCCATGTTTGGCCATCGATCATACTGCCCGTATAAGGCCCATTGATGATACGGCCCATAGAAGGCCCATTGTTTCTACGGCCCATAGAAGGCCCATTGTTTCTACGGCCCGTAGAAGGCCCACTGTTTCTAAGGCCCAGTGTCACTACAGTAAATATTAGCCCATGGTTATTGTGGCCTAGTTTAAAAAATAGGTTATTGCAGCCACTAGCAAACCACGGAAAAAGAACTGCAATGACTAGAAGCAAACAAATAAACAAGACAACAAGGAAATAAATAATCAAGCAACTTACGCTAGGCTATCACGGCTATCACACATATTACATCCACTGGGCATCAAAGTTCGCCACCAGTGCAAATAAACACGCCGATAAAGAATATACAAAACTGAGAGCACTTCAAAAGGCACTAGGCCTGGCCAGGTCGGGCCCCCCCAAACAGCTGAAGAAGCTGAGTAGACCTCAGTTGTGTCAACAATAGATGCATCAACACTAGATTTAAGGCATGATGGTGCGCACGGCAGTCCTCTGACATCTTCATTGCATCTTTGACTTCAAGTCGGAGCTGAGCTGAAGCAAGCCTTTCCGCTTTAAGTTGAGACTGAAGAAGTCGAACTGATTGAGGCAGCGACTGCACAGAGGTTGTCTCACACCTGCTGGTGAGTAGCTTCAAATCACTGTCTTCATCAAGACAGGACCTTGGGGTCATCTCGCTGTCCTCAAGATGGTTTGCCTCACTATCTTCCCAAAAGTTCTGCCTGGCGTAAGAGATACGAGTCTGAAAGAGAAACAAGGAGACACGTAACAGGTTTCACAATTATATAAGCAAATAAATGGATCTGTTCTGCATAAGGAACATGTTTTTACAACTACAATTTGAAACTGGTAGTTGTTGCAAACATCCAATCAGATGTAAACAGCAAAGCAAACAACAGTGGAGGAAATGATGCCTATCCAAATCTATACTAGAACAAAATTTGAAGGCTTGAGAAGGATGAACTTACATTACATGTTAACACGGGCTGGACAAAGCCCTTCTCCATGTTGATGGAAGGATAATTCAATAAATTCCCCAAACAAAATTCTTTATAAGCGTTGCCATTATTCTACATTTTGCAAAGAGTAAATATAGATCAAATAATATTGGAAGAAACAGAGGATAATGAAGCTCAGGTGCAGACTAATGATACATAATCAAATAGCAATTAATTAAGTACAGCATTACAAGGCAAAAGGGAGAGAGGTACTAACAAGAGCAATGCAGAGCCCATTATTGTTTTGAGATCGTATGATCCTTTGAGCAAGGAGATTCATTTGAAATTAGTTTTCATACAAGAGAGAAGGTAAGGCACAAGCAGAAATTTAGGAGTTCAAATTTTGAATTGATATCATAGACAGTACCTGACGCTGGGCTCCCAGCAGTTCTAATAGGGGTTTGGCCACTGGAGTAGGGGTAAAGTGTGGTACAATTGGGCCTGTGTTTTCTGTGGCTGCTGATCTATCTGATTTAATAGGTATCACTACCTTTTCCAAATACCTAGTTTGTACTCCTTGACGACCTGCACTCACCCTCTTCCTTTTGGACACCTATTACGAAAGAACAACATTTGACTGGGAAAACATAGTGTGACGACACATGGAATAGGTATAGAAAATGGATAGGTATGGCATATACTCATATATGATGCTTAAACTAAGAAGATGGTGTAACAAAGCAGAAGTAATGCAAGAGGTCAGAAGCAAAATATGTGTGACCAATACAACTTTGCAAAGTTAGAGCAAGCACCTTGATGGGTGAATAAGATAGGCCATCCTCCAGCATGCCAAGTTTGTTAGGCAGTGGGTCATTCCGCAATATTCCTCTCGTGCGCCCATTCTCATATTCATTTTGATAATGTTCAATATCTGACATGCATGAAAACATAAAAACAAGTGAGATTTTCTTTGTAATGCAGAAGTGATTCTAATCCAATACCGCCTCCCTGTAAACCCCTTCGTGCTATCTCTGCAATTCTTTCAAAAGATGCCATGCATGCAGTAATTTGTTGTGTGCATTAATATAATGTGGCCTACTACTCAAAATATGAGAGCTCCAGAAGTGATGACACTTCGCAGATGATAGCTTCAACATATAGTAAAGAAGAACAAGTTGACCAGACCTGACAGATTCAAAATATACTAAGGGATAACAATGCTACCTCTTGAGCTTGCGTTGGATTTCCCCAAAGAGGAAGAGATGATGCAGCAGAGTAGCATAAGTATTTCCCTAAGTTTTTGAGAACCAAGGTATCAACCCAGTAGGAGGCCACGCTCAAGTCCCTCGTACCTGCACAAAACGATAGCTACTCGCAACCAACGCGATTAGGGGTTGTCAATCCCTTCACGGTCACTTACGAGAGTGAGATCTGATAGATATAATATTTTTGGTATAGAGATGCAAAGTAAAAAGTAAAGGCAAAGTAAAAAAGCAAAGCAAGATTAAAGTGATGGAGATTGATATGATGAGAATAGACCCGGGGGCCATAGGTTTCACTAGTGGCTTCTCTCAAGAGCATAAGTATTCTACGGTGGGTGAACAAATTACTGTTGAGCAATTGACAGAATTGAGCATAGTTATGAGAATATCTAGGTATGATCATGTATATAGGCATCACGTCCATGACAAGTAGACCGAAACGATTCTGCATCTACTACTATTACTCCACTCATCGACCGCTATCCACCATGCATCTAGAGTATTATGTTAAAAACAGAGTAACACCTTAAGCAAGATGACATGATGTAGAGAGATAAATTCATGCAATATGAAATAAACCCCATCTTGTTATCCTCGATGGCAACGATGCAATACGTGCCTTGCTGCCCCTTCTATCACTGGGAAAGGACACCGCAAGATCGAACCCAAAGCTAAACACTTCTCCCATGGCAAGAACTACCAATCTAGTTGGCCAAACCAAACGGTTAATTCGAAGAGACTTGCAAAGATAACCAATCATACATAAAATAATTCAGAGAAGATTCAAATATTATTCATAGATAGACTTGATCATAAACCCACAATTCATCGGTCTCAACAAACACACCGCAAAAAGAAGATTACATCGAATAGATCTCCACAAGAGAGGGGGAGAACTTTGTATTGAGATCCAAAAAGAGAGAAGAAGCCATCTAGCTACTAACTATGGACCCGAAGGTCTGAGGTAAACTACTCACACTTCATCGGAGAGGCTATGATGATGTAGAAGCCCTCTCTGATGACGGCCCTCTCCGGCGGAGCTCCAGAACAGGCCCCAAGATGGGATCTCGTGGATATAGAAAGTTGCGGCAGTGGAATTAGGTTATTGGCTCCTCCTCTATTCGTTTGGGGGTACGTAGGTATATATAGGAGGAAGAAGTACGTCGGTGGAGCTCCGAGGGGCCCATGAGGCAGGGGGCGTGCCCTAGGGGGGGGCGCCCCCCACCCTCGTGACCGCCTCTCTGATGCCTTGGCGTAGGGTCCAAGTCTCCTAGATCACGTTCGGTGAGAAAATCACGTTCCCGAAGGTTTTATTCCGTTTGGACTCCATTTGATATTCCGTTGCTTCGGAACACTAAAATAGGCAAAAAAACAGCAATTCTGGGCTGGGCCTCCGGTTAATAGGTTAGTCCCAAAAATAATATAAAAGTGGAAAATAAAGCACAATATAGTCCAAAACAGTAGATAATATAGCATGGAGCAATAAAAAATTATAGATACGTTGGAGACGTATCAGGCATCCCCAAGCTTAATTCCTGCTCGTCCTCGAGTAGGTAAATGATAAAAAGAATATTTTTAATGTGGAGTGCTACTTGGAATAATTTCAATGCAAATCTTCTTAATTGTGATATGAATATTCAGATTCGAAAGATTCAAGACAAAAGTTTATATTGACATTAAAATAATAATACTTGAAGCATACTAACAAAGCAATTATGTCTTCTCAAAATAATATGGCCAAAGAAAGTTATCCCTACAAAATCATATAGTCTGGCTATGCTCTATCTTCAGCACACAAAATATTTAAATCATGCACAACCCCGATGACAAGCCAAGCAATTGTTCCATACTCTAACTTTTTCAATCTTCACGCAATACATGAGCGTGAGCCATGGATATAGCACTATAGGTGGAATAGAATGGTGGTTGTGGATAAGAGAAAAAAAGGGAAGATAGTCTCACATCAACTAGGCGTCTCAACGGGCTATGGAGATGCCCATCAATAGATATCAATGTGAGTGAGTAGGTATTGCCATGCAACGGATCCACTAGAGCTATAAGTATATGAAAGCTCATCAAAAGAAACTAAGTGGGTGTGCATCCAACTTGCTTGCTCATGAAGACCTAGGGCAATTTGAGGAAGCCCATCATTGGAATATACAAGCCAAGTTCTATAATGAAAGACTCCCACTAGTATATGAAAGTGATAACATGAGAGACTCTCTACTATGAAGATCATGGTGCTACTTTGAAGCACAAGTGTGGTAAAAGGGTAGTAACATTGTCCCTTCTCTCTTTTTCTCTCATTTTTTATTTGGGCCTTTTCTTTTTTATGGACTCTTTTCTCTTTTTTTATTTGGGCTTCTTTGGCCTCTTTTATTTATTTTTTGTTCGGAGTCTCATCCCGACTTGTGGGGTAATCATAGTCTCCATCATCCTTTCCTCACTGGGACAATGTTCTAATAATGATGATCATCACACTTTTATTTTTCTTACAACTCAACAATTACAACTCGATACTTAGAACAAAATATGACTCTATATGAATGCCTCCGGCGTTGTACCGGGATATGCAATATGACAATGATGGAGTGTGTCATAATAAACGGAACGGTGGAAAGTTGCATGGCAATATATCTCGGAATAGCTATGGAAATGCCATAATAGGTAGGTATGGTGGCTGTTTTGAGGAAGGTATATGGTAGGTGTATGATACCGGCAAAAAGTGTGCGGTATTAGAGAGGCTAGCAAAGGTGGAAGGGTGAGAGTGCGTATAATCCATGGACTCAACATTAGTCATAAAGAATTCATATACTTATTGCAAAAATCTAGAAGTTATCAAAGCAAAGTATTACGCGCATGCTCCTAGGGGGATAGATTGGTAGGAAAAGACCATCGCTTGTCCCCGACCGCCACTCATAAGGAAGACAATGAATAAATAAATCATGCTCCGACTTCATCACATAACGGTTCACCATACGTGCATGCTACGGGAATCACAAACTTTAACACAAGTATTCTTTAAATTCACAACTACTCAACTGGCATGACTTTAATATTATCACCTCCATATCTCAAAACAATTATCATGCTTCAATCTTTTCTTAGTATTCAACACACTCAAAAGAAAGTTTCACAAATCTTGAATACCAAGCATACTATTATTAAGCAAATTACCATGCTATTAAGAGACTCTCAAAATAATTTAAGTGAAGCATGAGAGATCAATAGTTTCTTTAAAACAAATCCACCACCGTGCTCTAAAAGATCTAAGTGAAGCACATAGAGAAAAATTATAACGCTCAAAAGATATAAGTGAAGCACATAGAGCAAAACTACATGGCTCAAAAGATATAAGTGAAGCACATAGAGTATTCTATCAAATTCTAATTCATGTATGGCTCTCTCAAAATTTGTGTACAGCAAGGATGATTGTGGCATACTAAAACACAAAGACACTAATAATACAAGACGCTCCAAGCAAAACACATATCATGTTGGTGAATAAAAATATAGCTCCAAGTAAATTACCGATGGAAGTGGACGAAAGAGGGGATGCCTTCCGGGGCATCCCCAAGCTTTGAATTTTTGTGTCCTTGGATTATCTTGGGGTGCCATGGGCATCCCAAAGCTTAGGATCTTGCCACTCCTTGTTACATAATCCATCACAAGAATTCACCCAAAACTTGAAAACTTCACAGCACAAAACTTAAATCAGAAAACTCGTGAGCTCCGTTAGCGAAAGAAAACAAAAAACCACTTCAAGGTACTGTAATGAACTCATTATTTATTTATATTGGTGTTAAACCTACTGTATTCCAACTTCTCTATGGATTATAAACTATTTTACTAACCATAGATTCATCAAAATAAGCAAACAACAAACGAAAAACAGAATCTGTCAAAAACAGAACAGTCTGTAGTAATCTGTAGCTAGCGCAAGATCTGGAAGCCCAAAAATTCAAAAATAAATTGCTGGACGTGAGGAATTTATCTATTAATCATCTTCAAAAATAATTAACTAAATATCACTCCTCAAATAAAAATTACAGCAGTTCTCGTGAGTGCTAAAGTTTCTGTTTTTTACAGCAAGTTCAACAAGACTTTCCCCAAGTCTTCCCAACGGTTCTACTTGGCACAAACACTAATTAAACACAAAAAACACAACCAAAACAGAGGCTAAATAATTTATTTATTACTAAATAGGATCTAAAAGCAAGGAATAAAAATACAATTGGGTTGCCTCCCAACAAGCGCTATCGTTTAACACCCCTAGCTAGGCATAAAAGCGAGGATAGATCTAGGTATTGCCATCTTTGGTAGGCAATCCATACGTGGCTCTCATGATAGTTTCATATGGCAATTTTATTTTCTTTCTTGGAAAGTGTTCCATGCCATTTTTTAATGGAAATTGAAATCTAATATTCCCTTCCTTCATATCAATAATCGCACCAACCGTTCTAAGGAAAGGTCTACCAAGAATAATAGGGCAAGAAGGATTGCAATCTATATCAAGAACAATGAAATCTACGGGCACATAATTTCTATTTGCAACAATAAGAACATCATTAATCCTTCCCATAGGTTTCTTAATAGTAGAATCTGCAAGATGCAAGTTTAGAGAGCAATCATCAAAATTACGGAAATCTAGCAAATCACACAAAGTCTTGGGAATAGTAGAGACACTAGCACCCAAATCACACAAAGCATAAAACTCATGATCTTTAATTTTAATTTTAATAGTTGGTTCCCACTCATCATAGAATTTTCTAGGGATAGAAACTTTCAACTCAAGTTTTTCTTCATAAGATTGCATCAAGGCATCAACAATATGTTCGGTGAAGGCTTTCTTTTGACTATAAGCATGTGGAGAATTTAGCACGGATTGCAACAAGGAAATACAATCAATTAAAGAGCAACTTTCATAATTAAATTCCTTGAAATCCAATATAGTGGGTTTAGCAACATCTAGATTTTTATTTCTTTCAATCCCACTTTCATCAATTTCATCATAAAGATATAAATACTCCCAATTTTTAGAACGCCTTCTAGGTAAAGGAAGATCATATTCAGTTTCATCAAGATTCATATTGCAAAACAAAGATTTAATAGGAGACACATCAATAACTTTTAGATCTTCATCTTGATTTTCATAGGAATTGGAAGAAAACGCTTTAATAAAGGCATCTTTGGAAGCACGCATCTTAGCAGTTCTTTCCTTGCACTCATCAATGGAAATTCTCATGGCTTTGAGAGACTCATTGATATCGTCCATAGGAGGAATAGATCTAAGCTTTAAAGAATCAACCTCAAGAGAAATTCTATCGACGTTCCTAGCCAAATCATCAACTTTAAGCAATTTCTCTTCAAGCAAAGCATTAAAATTCTTTTGTGAATTCATAAACTCTTTAACACTATTCTCAAATTCAGAGGGAATATTATTATAATTTCCATAAGAGTTGTTGTAGGAATTCCCATAATTATTAGAAGGATTACTAGGATATGGCATAGGATTAAAATTTCCTCTATAAGCGTTGTTACCAAAATTATTCCTACCAACAAAATTCACATCCATAGATTCATTGTTGTTCTCAATCCAAGTAGACAAAGGCATATCATTAGGATCAGAAGAAACACTCTTAGTAGCAAATAATTTCATAAGTTCATCCATCTTTCCACTCAAAACATTGATTTCTTCTATCGCATGCACTTTTTTATTAGAAGATCTTTCAGTATGACATTGAGAATAATTAACCATAATATTATCTAGGAGTTTAGTAGCATCTCCTAAAGTGATTTCCATAAAAGTGCCTCCCGCGGACGAATCTAAAAGATTTCTAGAAGCAAAATTCAATCCGGCATAAAATTTTTGTATAATCATCTACAAATTCAAACCATGAGTAGGGCAATTACGTATCATTAATTTCATTCTCTCCCAAGCTTGTGCAACATGTTCATGATCAAGTTGCTTAAAGTTCATAATATCGTTTCTAAGAGAGATGATCTTAGCGGGAGGGAAATACTTAGAGATAAAATCATCTTTGCACTTGTTCCAAGAATCAATACTATTTTTAGGCAAAGACGAAAACCAAGCTTTAGCACTATCTCTAAGCGAAAAAGGAAGACATCATTATCGACATCTTTTTTCTTTTGCATATCACATAAATCAATGAAGCTATTCAGATGAGTAGCGGCATCTTCACTAGGAAGGCCGGCGAATTGATCTTTCATAACAAGATTCAACAAACCAGTATTGATTTCACAAGATTCAGTATTAGCAAGAGGAGCAATCGGAGTGCTAAGGAAATCATTATTATTGGTATTGGTGAAGTCACACAATTTGGTAGTATCTTGAGCCATCGCGACAAACAAACAATCTAACACATGAGCAAACAAAAAGGCAAGCGGAAAAGAGGGGGAGGATAGAGAGAGAGGGCGAATAAAACGGCAAGGGTGAAGTGGGGGAGAGGAAAACGAGAGGCAAATGGCAAATAATGTAATGCGAGAGATAGGGATTGTGATGGGTACTTGGTATATTGACTTTTTGCGTAGACTCCCCGGCAACGGCGCCAGAAATCCTTCTTGCTACCTCTTGAGCTTGCATTGGATTTCCCCGAAGAGGAAGGGATGATGCAGCAGAGTAGGGTAAGTATTTCCCCCAGTTTTTGAGAACCAAGTTATCAATCCAGTAGGAGGCCACGCTCAAGTCCCTCGTACCTGCACAAAACGATAGCTACTCGCAACCAACGCGATTAGGGGTTGTCAATCCCTTCATGGTCACTTACGAGAGTGAGATCTGATAGATATAATATTTTTGGTATTTTTGGTATAGAGATGCAAAGTAAAAAGTAAAGGCAAAGTAAAAAAGCAAAGCAAGATTAAAGTGATGGAGATTGATATGATGAGAATAGACCCGGGGGGCATAGGTTTCACTAGTGGCTTCTCTCAAGAGCATAACTATTCTATGGTGGGTGAACAAATTACTGTTGTGCAATTGACAGAATTGAGCATAGTTATGAGAATATCTAGGTATGATCATGTATATAGGCATCATGTCCGTGACAAGTAGACCGAAACGATTCTGCATCTACTACTATTACTCCACTCATCGATCGCTATCCAGCATGCATCTAGAGTATTAAGTTAAAAATAGAGTAACGCCTTAAGCAAGATGACATGATGTAGAGAGATAAATTCATGCAATATGAAATAAACCCCATCTTGTTATCCTCGATGGCAACGATGCAATATGTGCCTTGCTGCCCCTTTTGTCACTGGGAAAGGACACCGCAAGATCGAACCCAAAGCTAAGTGAGGGAGTCCTGGATTAGGGGGCGTCCGGATGGACGGACTATACCTTCAGCCGGACTCCTGGACTATGAAGATACAAGATTGAAGACTTCGTCCCGTGTCCGGAAGGGACTTTCCTTGGCGTGGAAGGCAAGCTTGGCGATACGGATATATAGATCTCCTACCATTGTAACCGACTTTGTGAAACCCCAACCCTCTCCGGTGTCTATATAAACCGGAGGGTTTTAGTCCGTAGGACAACATACAGAACAACAATCATACCATAGGCTAGCTTTTAGGGTTTAGCCTCTCCGATCTCGTGGTAGATCTACTCTTGTACTACCCATATTATCAATCATGCAGGACGTAGGGTTTTACCTCCATCAAGAGGGCCCGAACCTAGGTAAAACTTCGTGTCCCTTGCCTCATGTTACCATCCGGCCTAGACGCACAGTTCGGGACCCCCTACCCGAGATCCGCCGGTTTTGACACCGACATTGGTGCTTTCATTGAGAGTTCCTCTGTGTCGTCGCCGTTAGGCTTGATGGCTCCTACGATCATCAATAGCGATGCAGTCCAGGGTGAGACCTTCCTCCCTGGACAGATCTTTCGCTTCGGCGGCTTCGCACTGCGGGCCAATTCACTTGGCCATCTGGAGCAGATCGAAAGCTATGCCCCTGGCCGTCAGGTCAGATTTGGAAGTTTAAACTAGATGGCTGACATCCACGGGGACTTGATCTTCGACGGATTCGAGCCATTGCCGAGCGCGCCGCACTGTCACGACGAGCATGATCTAGCTCTGCCGCCGAACAGTGCCCTGGAGGCCGCACCCGCATCGGCTTCGACCCTTAATTCGGAGCCAACTGCGCCGATCGAGGATGGGTGCTTGGACACCGCCTCGGGGGCTGCGATCCCAACGGTGATCGAGCCGAACACCAGCCCCGCACTCTGTGAGACTCGTGACTCCAAGGAGTCGGACTCCTCTCCGGACTCCGAACCCTCCGCGCCCCCGCCGATCGAATCCGATTGGGCGCCGATCATGGAGTTTACTGCCGCGGACATCTTTCAGCACTCGCCTTTCGGCGATATTTTGAAGACACTAAAGTCTCTCTCTTTATCAGGAGAGCCCTGGCCGGACTACGGTCCGCAAGGTTGGGATACGGACGATGAAGAAATTCAAAGCCCACCCACCACCCACTTTGTAGCCACTGTCGACGATTTAACCGACATGCTCGACTTCGACTCAGAAGACATCGACGGTATGGACGCCGATGCAGGAGACGATGAAGAACCAGCGCCTATTGGGCCCTGGAAAGCCACCTCGTCATATGACATATACATGGTGGACACCCCAAAAGAAGGAGATGGCGATGGAACAGCGGAGGATGACCCCTCCAAGAAAGAGCCTAAGCGCCAGCGTCGGTAGCGCCGCTCAAAATCCCGCCAAAGCAAATACGATGATTCCAGCACGGGAGATAATAATACTCCGGAGAGTGCCGAAGAAAACCCCCTCCAGCAAGATTCAGCACAGGAGGATGGAGAAGCCATCCCTCATGAGAGAGCGGCAGACAGAGAGGTCGAGGACGATAATTATATGCCTCCCTCCGAAGACGAGGCATGCCTCGACGACGATGAATTTGTCGTGCCAGAGGATCCCGTCAAGCAAGAGCGTTTTCAACACAGGCTTATGGCCACGGCAAGAAGCCTCAAGAAAAAATAGCAGCAGCTTAGAGCTGATCAAGATTTGCTAGTCGACAGATGGACTGAAGTCCTTGCGGCCGAAGAGCATAAACTCGAACGCCCCTCCAAGAGCTACCCAAAGTGCAGGTTGCTACCCCGATTAGAGGAGGAAGCACTTAAACCTACATCACCAGCACTTGATACGGCCGACCGGCCACCTCGTGGCCGCGACAGAGAGGCCTCTCGGCCCTCCACTCAAGCCGCACCCCATACCAAGGCACAGGAAAATGTGCCTGACCTGCGAGATATGTTGGAGGACAAGGCAAGGCAAACAAGATCGATCTACGGATCGCATGGGTGCCCCACGACTTGAGACGGTAACCGTCACGCCGGACACAAATCCGGTAGGGCCGAACACAGTAGACAAAGCTCATTGGAGCTACGTCGTGATATAGCCCAGTACAGAGGCGCCGCACACCCACTATGCTTCAGAGACGAAGTAATGGATCATCAAATCCCCAAGGGTTTCAAACCTATAAACATCGAATCATATGATGGCACAACAGATCCTACGGTACGGATCGAGGATTGTCTCCTTCATATCCACATGGCCCGCGGCGATGATCTCCATGCCATCAAATACCTCCCACTCAAGCTTAAAGGACTAGCTCGGCATTGGCTTAACAGCTTGCCAGCAAGATTAATCAATTGTTGGGAGGACCTGGAAGCCGCATTCCTCAACAATTTCCAGGGCACTTATGTGCGACCACCAGACACCGATGACCTAAGCCACGTAATTCAGTAGCCAGAGGAATCGGCCAGGCAATTCTGGACACGGTTCCTAACAAAGAAAAATCAAATAGTCGACTGTCCGGACGCAGAGGCCCTAGCAGCCTTCAAGCACAATATCCGTGACGAGTGGCTTGCCCGGCACCTTGGACAGGAAAAGCCGAAATCTATGGCAGCACTCACGACACTCATGACCCGCTTTTGCATGGGAGAAGATAGCTGGCTTGCTCGTAGCAACAATATGACCAAGAACCCTGGTAATTCGGATACTAGGGACAGTAGTGGCAGGTCGCGTCGCAACAAGCAGAAGCGCCGCATTAACGGCGACAATGCTGAGGATACTGCAGTTAACGCCGGATTCAGAGGCTATAAATCCGGTCGGCGGAAAAAGCCATTCAAAAGAAATCCTAGGGGCCCGTCCAGTTTGGACCGAATACTCGACCGCTTGTGCCAGATACATGGCACCCCCGAAAAGCCGGCCAATCACACCAACAGGGATTGTTGGGTGTTCAAGCAGGCAGGCAAGTTAAATGCCGAAAATACCGACAAGGGGCTGCATAGCGATGACGATGAAGAGCCCTGGCCGCCGAACAACAGTGGACAAAAGGGTTTTCCCCCACAAGTGCGGACGGTGAACATGATATACGCAACCCACATCCCCAAGAGGGAGCGGAAGCGCGCGTTAAGGGACGTATATGCGGTAGAGCCAGTCGCCCCAAAGTTCAACCCATGGTCCTCCTGCCCGATCACCTTTGATCGAAGGGACCATCCCACTAGGACCCATCATGGCGGATTCACCGCATTGGTTCTAGACCCAATTATTGACGGATTTCATCTCACTGGAGTCCTTATGGACGGCGGCAGCAGCCTGAACCTGCTTTACCAGGATACAGTGCGGAAAATGGGCATAGATCCCTCGAGGATTAAGCCCACCAAAACGACCTTTAAAGGCGTAATACCAGGTGTAGAGGCCAACTGTACAGGCTCAGTCACACTTGAAGTGGTCTTCGGATCTCCGGATAATTTCCGAAGCGAGGAGTTAATCTTCGACATAGTCCCGTTTCGCAGTGGTTATCACGCACTGCTCGGGTGAACCGCATTCTCTAAGTTCAATGCGGTACCGCACTACGCATACCTTAAGCTCAAGATGCCAGGCCCTCAAGGAGTAATTACGGTCAATGGAAACACCGAATGCTCCCTCCGAACGGAGGAGCACACAGTGGCCCTTGCAGCGGAAGTACAAAGCAGCCTCTCCAGGCATTTCTCCAGTCCGGCCACTAAACGACCGGACACCGTCAAGCGCGCCCGGAGTAACCTACAACAAGGCCGCCTGGCACGATCCGAGTAGGCATAGCAACGCGGCCCCAACCCCAACCCTCGCAAAAAGGCGACACCAGTACTTCGCGTACATAACTACGCTCTAGAGATACCATGGGTACAGGGGGAGGGGCACCATCACGGCACGCCCAAAAATACAGCTTAAACCGTACTAGGGGCTACCGATTTTTTTCAATTTTCTCTTACTTTCAGGACTCCATCCTTCGGAAGGCCTGTTCAGCAGTTCAATTGCCGCACAAATGATGCAAGAACCAGGGAAGCAGTGGCTATCAAGCACTGCTCGGGCGAACCACATTCGCAAGTTCAATGTGGTACCTCACTACGCATACCTTAAGCTCAAGATGCCAGGCCCTCGAGGAGTAATTACGGTTAATGGAAACACCGAACGCTCCCTCTGAACGAAGGAGCACATGTCGGCCCTTGCAGCGGAAGTACAAAGTAGCCTCTCCAGGCAGTTCTCCAGTCCGGCCATTAAACTTCCAGACACCGTCAAGCGCGCCCGGAGTAACCTACAACAAGACTGCCTGGCATGTTGCGAGCAGGCGTAGCAATGCGGCCCCAACCCCAGCCCTCGCAAAAATGCGACGCTAGTGCTTCGCGTACATAACTACGCTCTAAAAATACCATGGGTACATGGGGAGGGGCACCATCATGGCACGCCCGAAACACGGCTTAAACCGCACCAGGGGCTCCCGATTTTTTAATTTTCTCTTACTTTCAGGACTCCATTCTTCAGAAGGCCTGTTCGGCAATTCAATTGCCACACAAACAATGCAAGAACCAGGGAAGCAGACAAGCCATGCCGCATTACGGAACTCCCAAGTGGTCTCTATCATGAGCAGTATACCTGTTTCGCATACCATTCCGCAGCCTGCCCCTGGAACAGACATGTTAAATAGTCCAACCTTTTGCTTATCGCATTATTTGTATCGTTCAGCTTTGATCACAGCCCTTCTTAATAAACAATGCATAGCTTTTGTCTATTTTTGCATTACTCTTTTTTTACAAACATATGTGTTGGAAATATGCCCTAGAGGCAATAATAAATTAGTTATTATTATATTTCCTTGTTCATGATAATCGTTTATTATCCATGCTAGAATTGTATTGATAGGAAACTCAGATACATGTGTGGATACATAGACAACACCATGTCCCTAGTAAGCCTCTAGTTGACTAGCTCGTTGATCAATAGATGGTTACGGTTTTCTGACCATGGACATTGGATGTCATTGATAACGGGATCACATCATTAGGAGAATGATGTGATGGACAAAGACCCAATCCTAATACTAGCACAAGATCATGTAGTTCGTATGCTAAAGCTTTTCTAATGTCAAGTATCATTTCCTTAGACCATGAGATTGTGAAACTCCCGGATACCATAGGAGTGCTTTGGGTGTGCCAAACGTCACAACGTAACTGGGTGGATATAAAGGTACACTACAGGTATCTCCGAAAGTGTCTGTTGGATTGGCACGAATCGAGACTGGGATTTGTCACTCCGTGTAAACGGAGAGGTATCTTTGGGCCCACTCGGTAGGACATCATCATAATGTGCACAATGTGATCAAGGAGTTGATCACGGGATGATGTGTTACGAAACAAGTAAAGAGACTTGCCGGTAACGAGATTGAACAAGGTATCGGGATACCGACGATCGAATCTCGGGCAAGTATCGTACCGCTAGACAAAGGGAATTGTATACGGGATTGATTAAGTCCTTGACATCGTGGTTCATCCGATGAGATCATCGTGGAACATGTGGGAGACAACATGGGTATCCAGATCCCGCTGTTGGTTATTGACTGGAGAGTCATCTTGGTCATGTCTGCATGTCTCCCAAACCCGTAGGGTCTACACACTTAAGGTTCGGTGACGCTAGGGTTATAGAGATATTAGTATGTGGTAACCCGAAAGTTGTTCGGAGTTCCGGATGAGATCCCGGACGTCACGAGGAGTTCCGGAATGGTCCGGAGGTAAACATTTATATATGGGAAGTCTTGTTTTGGTCGCCGGAAAAGTTTCGCGCATTATCGGTATTGTACCGGGAGTGCCGAAAGGGATCCGGGGGTCCACCAAGGGGGTCCACCTGCCCCGGGGGGGCACATGGGCTGTAGGGGTGTGCGCCTTGGCCAATATGGGCCAAGGGCACCAGCCCCAAGAGGCCCATGCGCCAAGAGATAAGGGAAAGAAAGAGTCCTAAAGGGGGAAGGCACCTCCTAGGTGCCTTGGGGAGGATGGACTCCTCCCTGGCCGCACCCTTCCTTGGAGGAAGGGCCAAGGCTGTGCCCCCCCCCTCTCCCGTGGCCCTTTATATAGTGGGGAGAAGGGAGGGCAGCCGCACCTAAGCCCTGGCGCCTCCCTCTCCCTCCCATGACACATCTCCCTCCTCCCGCAGCGCTTGGTGAAGCCCTGTTGGAATCCCGCTACTTCCATCACCACGCCGTCGTGCTGCTGGATCTCCATCAACCTCTCCTCCCCCCTTGCTGGATCAAGAAGGAGGAGACGTCATTGCTCCGTACATGTGTTGAACGCGGAGGTGCCGTCCGTTCGACGCTAGGATCATCGGTGATTTGGATCACGACGAGTACGACTCCATCAACCCCGTTCTCTTGAACGCTTCCACACGCGATCTACAAGGGTATGTAGATCCACTCCTCCCTCGTTTCTAGATGACTCCATAGATAGATCTTAGTGACACGTAGGAAAATTTTGAATTTATGCTACGTTCCCCAACAGTGGCATCATGAGCTAGGTCTATTGCGTAGATTCTATGCACGAGTAGAGCACAAAGTAGTTGTGGGCGTTGATTTTGTTCAATATGCTTACCGTTACTAGTCCAATCTTGATTCGGCGGCATTGTGGGATGAAGCGGCCTGGACCGACCTTACACGTACTCTTACGTGAGACTGGTTCCACCGACTGACATGCACTAGTTGCATAAGGTGGCTAGCGGGTGTCTGTCTCTCCCACTTTAGTCGGATCGGATTCGATGAAAAGGGTCCTTATGAAGTGTAAATAGCAATTGGCATATCACGTTGTGGTTTTTGCGTAGGTAAGAAACGTTCTTGCTAGAAACCCATAGCAGCCACGTAAAACATGCAAACAACAATTAGAGGATGTCTAACTTGTTTTTGCAGGGTATGCTATGTGATGTGATATGGCCAAAAGGATGTGATGAATGATATATGTGATGTATGAGATTGATCATGTTCTTGTAATAGGAATCACGACTTGCATGTCGATGAGTATGACAACCGGCAGGAGCCATAGGAGTTGTCTTAATTTATTTATGACCTGCGTGTAACATAAACGTCATGTAATTACTTTACTTTATTGCTAACCATTAGCTGTAGTAGTAGAAGTAATAGTTGACGAGACAACTTCATGAAGACACGATGATAGAGATCATGATGATGGAGATCATGGTGTCATGCCGGTGACGATGATGATCATGGAGCCCCGAAGATGGAGATCAAAAGGAGCAATATGATATTGGCCATATCATGTCACTATTTGATTGCATGTGATGTTTATCATGTTTTTGCATCTTATTTGCTTAGAACGATGGTAGTAAATAAGATGATCCCTCATTAAAATTTCAAGAAAGTGTTCCCCCTAACTGTGCACCGTTGCGAAAGTTCGTCGTTTTGAAGCACCACGTGATGATCGGGTGTGATAGATTCTTATGTTCACATACAACGGGTGTAAGCCAGATTTACACACGCGAAACACTTAGGTTGACTTGACGAGCCTAGCATGTACAGACATGGCCTCGGAACACAAGAGACCGAAAGGTCAAGCATGAGTCATATGGTAGATACGATCAACATGAAGATGTTCACTGATGATGACTAGTCCGTCTCACGTGATGATCGGACACGGCCTAGTTGACTCGGATCATGTAATCACTTAGATGACTAGAGGGATGTCTATCTGAGTGGGAGTTCACAAGATGAACTTAATTATCCTGAACATAGTCAAAAGGTCTTCGCAAATTATGTCGTAGCTCGCGCTTCAGTTCTACTGTTTAGATATGTTCCTAGAGAAAATTTAGTTGAAAGTTGATAGTAGTAATTATGCGGACTAGGTCCGTAGACTGAGGTTTGTCCTCATTGCTTCATAGAAGGCTTATGTCCTTAATGCACCGCTCAGTGTGCTGAACCTCGAACATTGTCTATGGATGTTGCGAACATCTGACATACACATTTTGATAACTACGTGATAGTTCAGTTAAACGGCTTAGAGTTGAGGCACCGAAGACGTTTTGAGACGTCGCGAAACATATGAGATGTTTCGAGGGATGAAATTGGGATTTCAGGCTCGTGCCCACGTCAAGAGGTATAAGACCTCCAACGATTTTCTTAGCCCGCAAACTAAGGGAGAAAAGCTCAATTGTTGAGCTTGTGCTCAAATTGTCGGAGTACAACAATCGCTTGAATCAAGTGGGAGTTGATCTTCCAAATGAAATAGTGGTAGTTCTCCGAAGTCATTACCACCAAGCTGCTAGAGCTTCATGATGAACTATAATATATCAGGGACATATATGATGATCCTTGAGATGTTCGCGATGTTTGACACCACAAAAGTAGAGATCAAGAAGGAGCATCAATTGTTGATGGTTAGTGAAACCACTAGTTTCAAGAAGGGCAAGGGCAAAAAGGGATGCTTCATGAAACGGCAAATCAGCTGCTGCTCTAGTGAAGAAACCCAAAGCTGAACCCAAACCCGAGACTAAGTGCTTCTATAATAAGGGGAACAGTCACTGAAGCAGAACCACCCTAGATACTTGGTAGATGAGAAGGCTGGCAAGGTCGACAGAAGTATATTGGATATGCATTATAATGTGTACTTTACTAGTACTCCAAGTAGCACCAGGGTATTAGATACCGGTTCGGTTGCTAAGTGTTAGTAACTCGAAACAAAAGGCTACGGAATAAATGGAGACTAGCTAAAAGGTGAGATGATGATATGTGTTGGAAGTATTTCCAAGGTTGATCAAATATCGTACGCTCCCTCTACCATCGAGATTGGTATTAAAACCTAAATAATTGTTATTTGGTGTTGGCGTTGAGCATAGACATGATTGGATTATGTCTGTCGCAATATGGTTATTCATTTAAAGAGAATAATGGTTACTCTGTTTATCTGAATAATACCTTCAATGGTCTTACACCTGAAATGAATGGCTTATTGAATCTCGATCGTAGTGATACACATGTTCATGCCAAAAGATAGTAATGATAGTACCACCTACTTGTGGCACTGCCACGTAAGTCATATCGATATAAAACGCATGAAGAAGCTCCATGTTGATGGATCTTTGGGCTCACTTGTTTTGAAAGGTTTGAGACATGCGAACCATGTCTATTGGTGTATATGCATGAAGAAACTCCATGCAAATGGACCGTTTTGACTCACTTGATTTTGAATCACTTGAGACATGCAAATCATACCACATGGGCAAGATGACTGAAAGCCTCATTTTCAGTAAAATGGAACTAGAAAGCAACTTGTTGGAAGTAATACATTTTGATGTGTGCAATCCAATGAGTGCTGAGGCATGTAGTGGATATCATTATGTTCTTACTTCACAGATGATTTGAGTAGATGTTGAGTATATTTACTTGATGAATCACGAGTCTGAATTATTGAAAGGTTCTAGTAATTTCAGGGTGAAGTTGAAAGATCATCGTGACAAGAGGATAAAATATCTATGATATGATCATAGAGATGAATATCTGAATTAGGAGTTTGGCATAGAATTAAGACATTGTGGAAATTGTTTCACAACTAATACAACCTGGAACACCATAGTGTGATTGTCTGTCCGAACATCATAACTGCACCCTATTGGATATGATGCATACCATGATGTTTCTTATCGAATTACCATGATAGTTTATGGGTTAGGCATTAAAGACAACCACATTCACTTTAAATAGGGCACCACGTAATTCCGATGAGATGACACCATATGAACTATGGTTTAGAGAAACCTAAGCTATCATTTCTTAGAAGTTTGGGGCTGCGACGCTTATGTGAAAAAGTTTCAGGCTGATAAGCTCGAACCCAAAGCGGATAAATGCATCTTCATAGGACACCCAAAACAGTTGGGTATACCTCCTGTCTCATATCCGAAAGCAATAAGGGATTATTTCTAGAATCGGGTCCTTTCTCGAGGAAAAGTTTCTCTCGAAAGAATTGAGTGGGAGGATGGTGGAGACTTGATGAGGTTATTGAACCATCTCTTCAACTAGTGTGTGGCAGGGCACATGAGTTGTTCCTGTGGCACCTACACCAATTGAAGTGGAAGCTTATGATAGTGATCATGAAACTTCAGATCAAGTCACTACCAAACCTCGTGGGATGACAAGGATGCGTACTACTTCAGAGTGGTACGTAATCCTGTCTTGGAAGTCATGTTGCTAGACAACAATGAATCTACAAGCTATGGAGAAGGGATGGTGGGCCTGGATTCCAAAATGGCTCGAGGCCATATAATCCGAGAGAGGATCCATATATGAAAACAAAGTGTAGACTTTGGGAGAACTACTTGATGGTCGTAAGGCTGTTAGGTACATATGGATTTTAAAAGGAAGACGGACAATGATGGTAGGTATCACCATTAAGAAAGCTCGACTTGTCGTTAAGATGTTTTCCGACAAGTTCAAGGAGTTGACTACGATGAGACTTTCTCACTCATAGCGATGCTAAGAGTCTGTTGGAATTATATTAGCAATTACTGCATTATTTGTGAAATCTTGCAGATAGGATGCCAAAAACCATTGTTTCCTCGACGATTTTTGAGGAAAGGTTGTATGTGATACAACCGAAAGGTTTTGTTAATCCTGAA
The DNA here is from genome assembly GCF_002162155.2 of Triticum dicoccoides. Classification (NCBI taxonomy): domain Eukaryota; kingdom Viridiplantae; phylum Streptophyta; class Magnoliopsida; order Poales; family Poaceae; genus Triticum; species Triticum dicoccoides. The sequence goes on from NC_041384.1 coordinate 177,978,958, forward strand.
AGATGCTAATAAGTATGCAAAGCTCCAGCAATCCTTCTAAGGACTGGAGTAAGCATCTCGGAGTTGGAATGTATGCGTTGATAAGATGATCAAAGTTTTGGGTGTATACAAAGTTTATGAGAAACTTGTATTTCCAAAGAAGTGAGTGGGAGCACTATAGAATTTCTGATAAATATATGTTGACATATTGTTGATCAGAAATGACGTAGAATTTCTGGAAAGCATATAGGGTTATTTGGAAAGTATTTTTCAATGGAAAGCCTGGATTAAGCTACTTGAACATTGAGCATCAAGATCTATAAGGATAGATCAAAACGCTTAATGGTACTTTCAAATGAGCACATACCTTGACATGATCTTGAAGGTGTTCAAGATGGATCAGTCAAAGAAGGAGTTCTTGCCTGAGTTGTAAGGTATGAAGTTAAGACTTAAAGCTCGACCATGGCAGAAGAAAGAGGAAGGACGAAGGTCGTCCCCTATGCTTTTGTCATAGGCTCTCTACAGTATGCTATGTTGTGTGCCGCACCTGAAGTGTGCCTTGCCATGAGTCAGTCAAGGGGTACAAGAGTGATCCAAGAATAGATCACAGGACAACGGTCAAAGTTATCCTTGGTAACTAGTGGACTAAGGAGTTTTCTCGATTATGGAGGTGGTAAAAGAGTTCGTCGTAAAGGGTTACGCCGATGCAAACTTTGACACTAATCCAGATTATTCTGAGTAGTAAACTGGATTCGTATAGTAGAACAGTTATTTGGAATAACTCCAAATAGAACGTGGTAGCTGCATCTAGGAGATGACGTAGAGATTTGTAACACACACACGGATCTGAAAGTTTCAGACCCGTTGACTATAACATCTTTCACAAGCATAACATGATCAAACCCAGAACTCATCGAGTGTTAATCACATGGTAATGTGAACTAGATTATTGACTCTAGTAAACTCTTTGGGTGTTAGTCACATGGGGATGTGACCTTGAGTGTTAATCACATATCGATGTGAACTGGATTATTGACTCTAGTGCAAGTGGGAGACTGTTGGAAATATGCCCTAGAGGCAATAATAAATTAGTTATTATTATATTTCCTTATTCATGATAATTGTTTATTATCCATGCTAGAATTGTATTGATAGGAAACTCAGATACATGTGCGGATACATAGACAACACCATGTCCCTAGTAAGCCTCTAGTTGACTAGCTCGTTGATCAATAGATGGTTACGGTTTCCTGACCATGGACATTGGATGTCATTGATAACGGGATCACATCATTTGGAGAATGATGTGATGGACAAAGACCCAATCCTAAGCCTAGCACAAGATCATGTAGTTCATATGCTAAACCTTTTCTAATGTCAAGTATCATTTCCTTAGACCATGAGATTGTGCAACTCCCGGATACCGTAGGAGTGCTTTGGGTGTGCCAAACGTCACAACATAACTGGGTGGCTATAAAGGTACACTACAGGTATCTCCGAAAGTGTCTGTTGAGTTGGCACGAATCGAGACTGGGATTTGTCACTCCGTGTAAACGGAGAGGTATCTCTGGGCCCACTCGGTAGGACATCATCATAATGTGCACAATGTGATCAAGGAGTTGATCACGGGATGATGTGTTACGAAACGAGTAAAGAGAGTTGCCGATAACGAGATTGAACAAGGTGTCGGGATACCGACGATCGAATCTCGGGTAAGTATCGTACCGCTAGACAAAGGGAATTGTATACGGGATTGATTAAGTCCTTGACATCGTGCTTCATCCGATGAGATCATCATGGAACATGTGGGAGCCAACATGGGTATCCAGATCCCGCTGTTGGTTATTGACCGGAGAGTCATCTCGGTCATGTCTGCATGTCTCCCGAACCCGTAGGGTCTACACACTTAAGGTTCGATGACGCTAGGGTTATAGAGATATTAGTATGCAGTAACCCGAAAGTTGTTCGGAGTCCCGGATGAGATCTCGGACATCACGAGGAGTTCCGGAATGGTCCGGAGGTAAAGATTTATATATGGGAAGTCTTGTTTTGGTCGCCGGAAAAGTTTCGCGCATTATCGGTATTGTACCGGGAGTGCCGAAGGGATCCGGGGGTCCACCAAGGGGGTCCACCTGCCCCGGGGGGCCACATGGGCTGTAGAGGTGTGCGCCTTGGCCTATATGGGCCAAGGGAACCAGCCCCAAGAGGCCCATGCGCCAAGAGATAAGGGAAAGAAAGAGTCCTAAAGGGGGAAGGCACCTCCTAGGTGCCTTAGGGAGGATGGACTCCTCCCTGGCTGCACCCTTCCTTGGCGGAAAGGCCAAGGCTGCGCCCCCCCTCTCCCTTGGCCCTATATATAGTGGGGAGAAGGGAGGGCAGCCGCACCTAAGCCCTGGTGCCTCCCTCTCCCTCCCATGACACATCTCCCTCCTCCCACAGCGCTTGGCGAAGCCCTGTTGGAATCCCGCTACTTCCACCACCACGCCGTCATGTTGCTGGATCTCCATCAACCTCTCCTCCCCCCTTGCTGAATCAAGAAGGAGGAGACGTCTCTGCTCCGTACGTGTGTTGAACGCGGAGGTGCCGTCCGTTCGGCGCTAGGATCATCGGTGATTTGGATCACGATGAGTACGACTCCATCAACCCCGTTCTCTTGAACGCTTCCGCGCGCGATCTACAAGGTTATGTAGATCCACTCCTCCCTCGTTGCTAGATGACTCCATAGATAGATCTTGGTGACACGTAGGAAAATTTTGAATTTATGCTACGTTCCCCAACAATATGTTCCTTAAACGACATGTTGCACCCGTACACTTTGGTACAGCCAAAATACGCCAGGGGCTTTAGTACCCCTCAATATGGTGTGAGAAGTCCGAACACTTTAACAAGTGCGGCACCCCAAACTTATAGCATTATCGGCTCCGAATCATGTCTTGGGTCAATAGTTGGGTTTGCCCGGCTCCTATGTTTTGGTGCCATACGTTCCGCTATGTTGGCTAAGGTAGCACTAGGAGAACTATTGCGATTGTGCCCCAGTTGAGCTGGGTCGAGCACCTCAGTAGAGAAAGCTAAAACTAACTGTCATGATGAAGCGAGAGCTGGTCGCTGTTCGAGAGGTTTTTCGAGTCCCTAAAGACTTATGCCGCTTAGAGCGAGGAGTTCGCTCTGTCCGGCCAAGGCGTGGATAGCGCCCCGAACTCGGTCTTCCGAATACCAGGGGCTTCGCCGAAATTTAAAATTATTGAATTCTATGGCTAAATGAGAGTGTTCACGCATTATAGTCCGATTGCCTTGTTTGTTGTGCTGAGCGCCTCCCTCGAAGGACCCAAACATGGGAAAAAGAGCGCTCAGGTTTATCCCCGAACACCCCAGCACTAGCGGCACAGGGGCAGAAGCCGATGACTCGCCATCTCTCAGAATTGATAAACAACCGCACAAAAGGTAATATTTTAAATTCCAACAGCATTGCTTAGCGCATATGAACAAGTTTTCAGCGCACAGGACAAAACGAGCGAGTTTTACTCAAAAATTACATCCCTGGAACATTCATCTGCCATAAGGCAGGCACCCTTCAGAACATCCTTATAATAATTCTCGGGCTTGCGATGCTCTTTCCCCGGTGGTGGCCCGGCCTTCACAAGCTTCTCAGCATCCAGCTTTCCCCAATGCACCTTAGCACGGGCAAGGGCCCTACGGGCACCTTCAATGTAGATGGAGCGCTTGATGACTTCGAGCCTTGGACAGGCCCCCACCAGCCGCCGCACCAGCCCGAAATAGCTCCCAGGCAGAGCCTCTCCAGGCCACAGCCGAACAATGAGGCCCTTCATGGCCTATTCGGCCGCCTTGTGGAGCTCGACCAGTTGCTTCAGCTGGTCGCTCAGGGGCACGGGGTGTCCGGCCTCAGCATACTGAGACCAGAACACCTTCTCTATCGAGCTTCCCTCCTCGGCTCGATAGAATGCAGCGGTATCGGACACGCTACGGGGAAGATCTGCGAACGCTCCTGGAGAGCTCCGGATTCGGGTAAGTAACAAGTAACTCACGTTTATGTGTTTGCTTTGCATAAAGAATGCCTTACCCGCCGCTATCTTTTTCACCACATCCAACTCCTGGAGGGTCTTCTGGGATTCGGCCTTGGCATTTTTAATAGCCACCGCGAGCTCGGAGCCCTCGAGCCATAAGACGTTGGGCATCTTGCCCACCACCATGGCACCTCCGCACTCCGCCTGGTTACCGCGCACCACCTTCGGCTTGACATTGAAAGTCTTGAGCCATAGGCCGAAATGGGGGCGGATGCGGAGAAAAGCCTCGCACACGACGATACACACCGAGATGTTGAGGATGAAGTTCGGGGCCAGATCATGCAAATCCAGGCCGTAGTAGAACATGAGTCCCCGGACGAATGGGTGGATAGGAAAGCCCAGTTCGCGGAGGAAGTGGGGAAGGAACACTACCCTCTCATGGGGCCTTGGGGTGGGGAGGAGCTGCCCCTCTTCAGGAAGCCGGTACGCGATGTCGTTAGACAAGTATCCGGCCTTCCTCAGTTTTTTGGCGTGTCCCTCCGTGACGGAGGAGACCATCCACTTGCCTCCCGCTCCGGACATGGCTGGAAAAGGTTGAGGTGGGGAGTGCGGACTGGGGTGCTGGAGCTCGAGTGCGTGAAAATGGATAGGCAAAGGAGGAAGAAGGCGTAGGTGAAAAGGTGGATCATTATCCCATTATATGGGTGGACGCAACTACGTGTCCCCACCAGCCTGGTAAAACTCGCTTATCTCCAAGCGCCGTAATCAATGGCACGGTTGGGTTACCCATGCCCGTATTGATGAGAATCCCGGAATAAGGGGACACGATCTCTGCTTCGATGAGACATGCCAAGGAAACCGCCTTGCATGACACGCTGAGGTGGGACAATAAAACGATTAGAATAAAGGCTTGGCCGTGGTGCGAAGTCACACTACGGAATACGTCAGCAAATTAGATTTGTGTAAATATTATTCTCTCTATGGCAATATGTGGAAACTTATTTTGCAGAGCTGGACACTATCTTTGTGTTCAAAATCATCTATGAAGTACTTGGAGGAGGAACCCGCCTTGCAATGCCGAAGACAATCTGCGCGCCGGACTCGTGGGCTACTGAGGGAGTCCTAGATTAGGGGGCGTCCGGATGGCCGGACTATACCTTCAGCCGGACTCCTGGACTATGAAGATACAAGATTGAAGACTTCGTCCGGTGTCCGGAAGGGACTTTCCTTGGCGTGGAAGGCAAGCTTGGCGATAGGGATATATAGATCTCCTACCATTGTAACCGACTTTGTGTAACCCTAACCCTCTCCGGTGTCTATATAAACCGGAGGGTTTTAGTCCGTAGGACAACATACAGAACAACAATCATACCATATGCTAGCTTCTAGGGTTTAGCCTCTCCGATCTCGTGGTAGATCTACTCTTGTACTACCCATATCATCAATATTAATCAAGCAGGACGTAGGGTTTTACCTCCATCAAGAGGGTCCAAACCTGGGTAAAACTTCATGTCCCTTGCCTCCTGTTACCATCCGGCCTAGACGCACAGTTCGGGACCCCCTACCCGAGATCCACCGGTTTTGACACCAACACTAAGCACTTCTCCCATGGCAAGAACTACCAATCTAGTTGGCCAAACCAAACGGATAATTCGAAGAGACTTGCAAAGATAACCAATCATACATAAAACAATTCAGAGAAGATTCAAATATTATTCATAGATAGACTTGATCATAAACCCACAATTCATCGGTCTCAACAAACACACTGCAAAAAGAAGATTACATCGAATAGATCTCCACAAGAGAGGGGGAGAACTTTGTATTGAGATCCAAAAAGAGAGAAGAAGCCATCTAGCTACTAACTATGGACCCGAAGGTCTGAGGTAAACTACTCCCACTTCATCAGAGAGGCTATGATGATGTAGAAGCCCTCCGTGATGACGGCCCTCTCCGGCGGAGCTCCGGAACAGGCCTCAAGATGGGATCTCGTGGATACAGAAAGTTGCGGCAGTGGAATTAGGTTTTTGGCTCCTCCTCTGTTTGTTTGGGGGTACATAGGTATATATAGGAGGAAGAAGTACGTCGGTGGAGCTACGAGGGGCCCACGAGGCAGGGGGCGCGACCTAGGGGGGGGGGCGCCCCCCACCCTCGTGACCGCCTCTCTGATGCCTTGGCGTAGGGTCCAAGTCTCCTGGATCACGTTCGGTGAGAAAATCACGTTCCCGAAGGTTTTATTCCGTTTGGACTCCGTTTGATATTCCGTTTCTTCGAAACCCTGAAATAGGCAAAAAACAACAATTCTGGGCTGGGCCTCCGGTTAATAGTTAGTCCCAAAAATAATACAAAAGTAGAAAATAAAGCCCAATATAGTCCAAAACAGTAGATAATATAGCATGGAGCAATCAAAAATTATAGATATGTTGGAGACGTATCAAACAACTCGACCTGACCAGTCGACCGCAAGAGAAGAGTATCATCTTAAAGAACAACAGAAGAGCAAGCAGATTGAAGATATTACACGTCTTTTAATACAATGTTGGTTGGCCACCCATGATGAACTAGAGCACACAGAGAAATACTATTCTTTCCTGTCTCTCCATGTGTGGCTCACATGCATTTCGAAACTAAAGTAGGAACATTTAGCTAACCAATTAAACATCTCTCAGTTTTACTAATATTAGCAATAATATCAGATATGAATTTGTACAACTAAGCTTGTTTAGCTCGATGGGTGGAGCAGTGCTATTACGACATGAACCACGTAGGCTGATTGTGGTCATCATAAAATGGGGAAAACATAAGCATGATGAGTACAGTGTTGACCGTGGCAGTGGGATGGCAGATCTGAAGCTGCAAACCGTGCAAAGGGTAGTTAGAAACCGATGTTTGCTTTGGAATAACAACTAAGATTTGGTATGGACAAGAAAGTACGGTCAACAAGTGACAAAGAAATGCAATTACGCTGTCTGTCTATATGTCGCGACATGCATTTGGAAACTCAAGTGGGACCTTTAGCTAACCAATTAAATGTGTCGGTTAACTAATATCAGTATCATATCACAATCATATTTGAACAACTAAGCTTTCAAATTCTGAGTATTGTGTTGTTTAGCTTGAAGGGTGGAGTAATTCTAGTACGACAGAAAGCACCTACGCAGATCATAGTAGAGTAGATAAAAGGGGAAAACCCTAAGCATCAAGAGAAAAATCAGGAAAGTGGAACTAGCTGGACCAGTGGGTGGCGCACATGCTTTTCGAAACGAATATAGGAACATTAGGTGACCGATTGAACGTTCTCTGTTTTAGTGATATGAGCATCATATCAGATTCGTATTTCAACACGTAAGCTTTGGGTTGAGGTCTTGACGAGCAGTGCTAGCACGACATGAAGCACCTACAATGATGGTCGTGAATATAAAGGGGGGAAACCATAAGCTTTATAAGTATAGTGCCCGTGCCATGACGGATCTGAAGGTGCAAACCGGACAAAGCTACTTCGCAACCAATGTTTGCTTTCAACTAGCCACTATGATTTGGCACGGACAAGAAAAGTACAGTAAACAAATTATGATCTATTTTCCGGGTGAGATCAATAACTTAAGCACATATGGAAGAGTACCACCTCTCTTGCAATGCCGTGTAGGCCTATGCTGATACGTTGAGGGTGCTGCGGGTGCGATGGCTGTCGGCAGTGGGGAAGAAGACTTTAGACGGCAGACGGCCGGGTCGGGGGATATATCTTGTTGCCGTGGATGAGGCGGTCGTAGGAGCGGCAACGACAAGGTGGACGATGGCGCCGATGAAGCGAGAGGAGGCGATGAAAGGATGTTGGTCCAGCGCCGTGGATGAGAGACGTCCATCTCTTTTAGTGGATGACGGGGTAGGGGTAGCGGCTCTGGCAAGGTGGAGGATGGGGTAGCGGACGGAGGAGACTGGCCGCAGTGCGGAGGTTGTCGTGCCGCCGACGGTGTATGAATGGGGAAATGGAGGGGAGGGGGATCTCAAACTTTGGGACACGCTTCTCTGAAATGGGGGAAAGTTACGAAGTTATCCCCCGTTTAAAATTTCGGACATCACGTCGGTTGGGGATAGGACGGTAATCTCGCATCTCCCAAATAATTGCCGGTAACTATTTCGGGCGAGGAGAGGGTGTTTTGCCTCCCACGGTTGGCGCCCACGGTGTATGAACGGGGCTGACAGGTAGGGCGGTTGTGTCACGTCTGATGGAAGTTACACATCTGCCCCTATTTAAAATATTAGCCTACATCGATTTCGGGCGAGGAGAGGGTGTTTTGCCGCCCACGGTTGGCGCCCACGGTGTATGAACGGGGCTGACAGGTAGGGCGGTTGTGTAACGCCCTGAGACCGATGTGCCACGTGTCCTCCAGTTATTCGCTGTTGTTGCCTTGTCATTTGCTTGCGTGTTGCATTTCATCATGTCATCATGTGCATTGCATCATCATGTTTTCAAAACTTGCATTCGTCCGGGTTCTCCGAGTTCTCTCCGTTGTCCGTTCTGAGCCCAACCACACTTGCACGCGCCCGCGCCATGTCCGAGTTAGTATATTATAAGTGGCCGGAAAATGTTCTCGGATTGGGTTGAAATTTGGCGTGCGGTCTTATTTTAGTGTAGGTAGGCCGCCTGCCAAGGTTCATCGCATTCGGAGTTCGTTTGATGCCCCAACGGATAAATATAGCGGCAATAGTAGCCGGTCTAACATCGGACATTTTCGGTCTCCGGAAACAGTCGCCGGGTCTTCTCTCTTCTCTTTTCTCAGCCTAAGGCCTTCTGCACAGCCCACTACCTCTGCACGTTCCAACCTAACCTCTCCCGTCAGCCCGCGGCCATCCTCGCGCGCGCGTCCGAAATTTGTCCCGAACCCGACCCGGGGAGTCATCACCGTTGGGTCCGGATCGTCCCCAAACGTCTGCAAAACATCACCATTTCTTTATTTGGACTTCCTAGTCTATTTTTCTCGACCGCTCGATTTTAATTGGAGTGATGGATTAGCCCCTAAACACTCCCTCTTTCCTTATATATATATACTCCCTAGTCTAAATCTAGACCAAACCCTATTTTCTAGGGATCCTCCCCTATCCACTCGTCGCCGCCGCCACTCCAACGGATCCACTTCGGGACCCATCCCGCATCCACCTCGTGTTCATTCACCCACCAACCAGAGCAGCGTTCGTCCTTGCCTGCCCGCATCCCATCGAGATCCATCTCCACCAACCGGACTCCACCCAAGCCTTCCCCTCGATCCACCTCGTCCCCGTGCCCGAGATCCACTCCTCCAACGCGCTCGGCCTCCACCATCTTCCTCGCGAGGACTCGCTCCAGCTTCCTCTGCCGCATCAAGAACGACGACCACAACTTGAACCCAGTCATCGTCGTCACCTAGGTAGTCCCCAACCAACGCCCCCCTTCTTATCCTTCTCATGCTCATCCCGTTTCCCCTCTCTGAACCCTTTGTTTTCTGCCCATCTGCCGCAGGAGCAGCTACGCCCTGGCCAGGAGCCCGCCGTGGGCGCCTCCGCTGTCCAACCTCGCCTCTGTCTCGACTTCACCGTGCTCCTCCCCTGCCCAGAGCCCGACCGCGACCAGCACCCGACGCCGGCAAGCAGCAACAGAAGCTCCCGCATCCCCTCATTCCTGAGCCCGTCGTCCTCCACAGACCATGAACCCAACCGTCTCCATCTTCTTCACGGAGGTTGCCTCGCTCGCCCTGTTGTCGGATGCCGCTGTCGTCAGATGCCGCCATCATCCTCCTCGACCCCCACCATCCAGATCCGCTCGGTGCCGCCCCGTTCTGCTGTTCCTTGAGGTCCCTGCACCTTCCAGCGCCGCTGCTGCCTCAATTCCATCCCGCCGTCCCCGGCTTCCACTTCAACGAGCAGCAGGAGCACCACTCATCGTCGTTGACTGCAGCCGCACGTGGACTCCCGCGCCTTGGGCCGCCTTCGGTTGCCAAGGTCCCGCCCGCTCCAGATCCGGCCGGCCTCCGCCAAGTCGCTGCTGCCTTCAGCCCCCGTCGTTGCCGGAGTTTGCGCCGCCGCTGCTCTGTTTCTGCTTCTGCTTCCTGTCGAGCAGAGCAGCGCGCCCGCTCCTCCCTGTCGTGTTGACCACGAACGCCCGAGCCAGTGGACCAAACCCTTGCCTCCAGTCCCGGCCCAGCTCGCGTACAGTCGGCCCCCTCTCCATGTCGCCCGCACCCTTGGCCTCAAGCCAGCCGGCCCTCTTGGGCCTCCTCCACCGACCAGCCCATGAGGCATGGTGAGATGCCCCCAGCTCCTGTTCCTGCTAGGCCAGCAAGTTTCGGCCCTTGTCTTTTTTTCTGTTCTACGAATTTGTCTTTTTTTGTAGAGTACTGCATATTTGCAGAAAAACCCTCCATGTTCATGCATATAATAACTTAATAACCGTGCATCATATTAAAATGATTTGTGTATGAAACTTGCTCAGAATTTTGTGTAGGGTAATAATTTGCAACTTCCATCCATGTTTAAAATATTTAAAATGTTGTTTGATTAAATTTGCTCCTATGCCATGTTAAAATGCTTTAATTCATAACTAAATAACCGTAACTTGGAATTTAACAAACTTTATATGTAAATGGGGTGGAAAAATGCCTAGTTTAACATGGTGGTTTTACTTTGCATGTTTAACAACTCTAAAATTGTGTTTAGGGCAGAACAGTACCAAACCATAAAATATGCATATGGGGTTTTACCGGAATTGTTGTTCGTTGTTTCCGGCCTCATTTAAACTTGACTAGATAGGTAGTTTTGCTTTTCTTCACTCTCTTGCCATGCTAACAACATTTAATCTTGTTGGGTACATAACCAAGAGAGAACTAAATAATTGATGTGGTGTTCCGCCAATATGCATCCCGATGCATATTGGGCTCCATTTAACTTGTAGTTTTGTTTGTGCACTCTGCCATGCCATGCTTCATTAAATCGGACATGCATCATACTTGGTTGTGCATCATCCCATGTTCATGTATTGGTTGTTTACTATGTTGTGTGCTTCTTTTCGGTGTTGCTTCTTCGGGTTGGTTCCGATAACGTCGCGTTTGTGAGGACCCGTTCGTCTACGTCCGTTTGTCTTCTTCATGGACTCGTTCCTCTTCCTTGCGGGATTTCAGGCAAGATGATCGTACCCTCGAAATCACTACTATCTTTGCTTTGCTACATGCTCGCTCTTTTGCTATGCCTATGCTGCGATACCTACCACTTGCTTATCATGCCTCCCATATTGTTGAACCAAGCCTCTAACCCACCTTGTCCTAGCAAACCATTGATTGGCTATGTTACCGCTTTGCTCAGCCCCTCTTATAGCGTTGTTAGTTGTAGGTGAAGATTGAAGTTTGTTCCTTGTTGGAACATGGAGATGTTGTTCCTTGTTGGAACATGTTTACTTGTTGGGATATCACAATATATCTTATTTAATTAATGCATCTTTATACTTGGTAAAGGGTGGAAGGCTCGGCCTTATGCCTGGTGTTTTGTTCCACTCTTGCCGCCCTAGTTTCCATCATATCGGTGTTATGTTCCCGGATTTTGCGTTCCTTACGCGGTTGGGTTATAATGGGAACCCCTTGACAGTTCGCTTTGAATAAAACTCCTCCAGCAAGGCCCAACCTTGGTTTTACCATTCGCCACCTAGCCTTTTTCCCTTGGGAGTCGCACATCCCGAGGGTCATCTTTATTTTAACCCCCCACCGGGCCAGTGCTTGTCTAAGTGTTGGTCCAAACTAGAGCCACTTGCGGCGCCACCTCGGGGAAACTTGAGGGCTGGTTTTAGCTGTACGTAGTGTTCATCCGGTGTTGCCCTAAGAACGAGATATGTGCAGCTCCTATCAGGATGTCGGCGCATCCGGCGGTCTTGCTGGACTTGTTTTACCATTGTCGAGGATGTCTTGGAGTACCGGGATACCGAGCCTGATCGGAATGTCTCAGGAGGAGGTCTATTCCTTCGTTGAGCGTGAGAGCTTGTGATGGGCTAAGTTGGGACTCCCCTGCAGGGATTTGAACTTTTGAAAGCCGTGCCCGCGGTTATGGGCAGATGGGAATTTGTTAATGTCTGGTTGTAGATAACTTGAACCTTAATTTAATTAAAATGAGTCAACTGCGTGTGTAACCGTGATGGTCTCTTTCCGGCGGTGTCCGGGAAGTGAACACGGTGTTGGAGTTATGTTTGACGTAGGTTGTTCTAGGATCACTTCTTGATCATAGTTTATCGATCGTGCTTTGCCTTCTCTTCTCGCTCTCTTTTGCGTATGTTAGCCACCATATATGCTAGTCGCTTGCTGCAGCTCCACCTCATACCTTTTACCTTACCCATAAGATTAAATAGTCTTGATCGCGAGGGTGCGAGATTGCTGAGTCCCCGTGGCTCACAGATACTTCCAAAACCAGCTTGCAGGTGCCGATGAGACCGTGCAGATGACGCAACCAAACTCAAGAGGATATCGTTGAAGATCTTGTCCTTTGTGTCGTTTCGTTCTAGTTGATCAGTAGTGGAGCCCAGTTGGGGTCGATCGGGGACCTTTGTCTCTTTTGGGGTTCTTCTTATATTTTGGCTCCGTAGTCGGGCCCTGATTGTATTTGGATGATGTAATGTTTTATTCATGTAATTGTGTGAAGTGGCGATTGTAAGCCAACTATGTATCTCTTTCCCTTATGTATTACATGGGTTGTGTGAAGATTACCTCACTTGCGACATTGCTTTCAATGCGGTTATGCCTCTAAGTCGTGCTTTGACACGTGGGAGATATAGCCGCATCAAGGGCGTTACATGTTGGTAATCAGAGCATTCCCCGACCTTAGGAGCCCCATTGCTTGATCGTTTTTAGCGGCCGAGTTGTGTCTATAAAAATGTTTTGAGTCATTTAGGAATTATATATCGGAGAGTTTAGGAATTCTTTTTACTTCCCAGTCTCCTCATCACTCTGGTAAGGCATCCTGACATAGAATTTTGACTCTTCTCTTCTCAAATTTCACTAAAAAAAAATTTAGGATCACGCGGGTATCTTGGGATCGTTCCGATGGTTTTGTGCCGAGAACATTGTCTTGGTGCCTCCTGTCAGGGGTTTTGTGGAAGTGTCCCGGGGAGTTGAGCTCTGAGGTGTTGTCGTCATAATTTTATCGTTGCAATTCTAGAATACCTGAGTTTAGTACGCCGACATCGAAAATCTCTTTTATGCAGTTCGTTGGTGAGATAACCTCGACGCCACCCAGTGCTGGGGCAGGAGTTCGGGAGTATTGCCATAACTTGTATAACGGATGCTTTTAGAAGGTTGAGGTAGATGATTTCCAAAGGTTTCTTGGTTATGTGTTGAAGGATGGATACAGCTGGATGTAGGATTTGCTAGTTTTGGGTGAGATATTATGCTTCCCTTGTATCCCCAACACCTGATTGCATAACCGGAAAATTTCGGGAGTTTATAAGTGGGAATTCAAGTAGCTCTTAGGATATCTTTCCGACAAATGTATGATATGAAATTGGGGTTCGACGTCTAGTGGTCCGCCTATTCACGATCGGTTTTACAGTGGTCTCGTTGTGTCTTAAAGAGTCCTTGGCTATGCCGACTCGGGGATGCTTCATATGTCATGTGCAATGCCTTGTACATGATCGTGTTGTACGATCGAGCCCGTGTAGGCCCCACCACGAAAACTTCGGACGAAATCTCTATCATATGTTTGTTCTGGCTTATTCCGCAAGCCAATCCTCGTTTTGTTTTGAGATGTGTTATTCGAGTTGCTTCAAAGTCAAATGTTGATTCCATTCCCTTTCCTAAGCGGTGTTCTCATATTCCTATGTGAATTCCAAACCCCTTCATATTAATCGAGATTGTCTTTCCAATCCTTTTCAACCGACGTGTTTTCTCTTCAAGTGGACCTGATCATTTCAACTTCCGCTAGATCAAGTATCAGTTCTTCTCAATGTTGTTTGTGTCATCCATCTCCAAGTTGCCTTTGTTTTCCCCGCCCTCCCTCCCTTGTTTTCTTTAAGGACTCAGATTTCCTTATCGTGTATCCATCATATTGATGTGAAGTCTCTCCATTCTTTTCTGTCAATATTCTTATCCGGTGATTCTCATGAAGATTCTAATGGAGCTTCAAGCTCATCATTCGTCGTTCTTTTTCTTCTCCGGTGGATTCTAGTCAAACTTTGTTCATCATATCTTTTCCTCGTTTCAATACCTTATCATACTGGTGCACCTCATAATAGTTCACTTCTCGCTATTCAATTGTTCCGGAGTGCTCAAGATATCTTACAAGATTCATTTCCATTCTTAATCCTTTCAAGCTCTTTTGAGTTTGTTATCTCAGTCAAGCCATTTAATTCAATCAGTGCATTCTCTCTTTTAAATTCCTCAACGGTATTTCTTTTGAGTGGGCCCTAACCCACAGGTTTTTTTCCCAGGATCTTACCTGACTCTTCTTAATTTCCCGGAGCTATCCTAAAATCTTTTCAAAGTTTGACGTAAGAATGAATTATCATCAGTAAAATGTAATTCTCCAAGATCTTTCAAATTCTTTTCATAGTTGGCTCAACCTCTTCGCTTTTGATTCTCCCGGAGTGTCTAAATAATTCTTGGTGGTGTTCTTCGTCGTCATTTGAAGACCGAATAAGAGTTTTACCTCCATATCTTATCCGTTCTCTCAGAGATCCGTGGTTCTAATTCGAGGCCATCCTCTCATAATTGTTTTGATTGTGAAAATTCTTTTCACCTATCCGGAGCAATTCAAGAGTCTCTTCAGTTTGATCATCCGGAGCCCATCATCTGAGATTTATTCATTCTCGGCTTTCAGTTATCATTCTCCAAATCTTACCGGTGCATCGCCCAAATATCCTCTAATCAGCTCGTGATCTATTCGTTCTCATGGATCTAAATTCACTCTAGCATCTTCGTTCATTTGCTAATCCTTCCCGGTGTTTCTTCATGTTTTATTCGTTCTTTTTCAATTCTACCGGTGGCTCTTCCAACATTCTTCTTCCTTCGTTATTTTATCAATGGACTCTTTCTTTCCAATTCTACCGGTGGTTCACTCAAGATTCTTCTTCCTTCATTTATCATATCAATTTATTCGTTGTTTCAATTCTTACGGTGGTTCGTTGAAGACCTTCCTAAGTTTGCGCTATATCTCTCTTAATCTTTTTACGAGGATAAGTAGTATGCCAAATCCGTTGCTTGTCAGCAATTAAATTGTTGAAGGATATGCATAACATAATTCTTATTCTTGTTCCATCCAAGTGATTAATTCTTTTTCCGGAGTGGTTCATCATATCAAATTCTCGATTCGATATGCTTTATCTATTCTTTTCCGGAGTTCCAAGTTTCCACTCTATCTCGTCGGAAAGCTTCATCTAATCGTTACAAGGGTTCACCTTGTGTTTTCAACTTCTCCTTCTTTTCGTTATTTTTTATTACCGGAGTTCTCATGAAGGCTCTACAAGATGGTTCATGAAGGATTTAATTCTTTCCCGAAGTGTTCATCGAGATTCTTTTCAGAAGAGCTCAAGTATTCTTTATCTTGCATTTTAAAGTGCAATTCGTTCAACCGTATCATTCGAAGTGGTATTATGTCATTCTTGATAATTTGAGTTCATGTTTCATGATTCACTTGTTGTTAAGAATGAGGTATTTTAAATCCATCAATCTCGTCATTGGATTTACCTTGGGTCATATTTCACCTAAAGCTTTCCCTAAGGATTGTTGCTATCTATGGTGCTTAAAATTGACCCAAGTTCTTCTTCTACCCCCGGTGAAATAAGTTCTCATCTTCTTGTTCATATCAATCCAATTCTTCTTTTACCCTCCCGGTGAAATATTTTCTCGTCTCCTCGTTCATATCAATCCAATTCTTTTCCCGTGAGTGGCAGGTTGTCACCTCATAATTTGAGATGTATTCCATAAGACCATATCAAGCTTATTATTTTCGTTGTTGGTTTTCCAACAACTCCGTTCAACCCTTCTCCTAAAGATGCCTTTTCAGGCTCTTTTGTAGAAGAAGTTGGCATTGTCTTCTACATTCATTTGTCTCAATTATCTTTACTCTACTCTTTCGTTCCGGAGGCATTGTGATGTTGCTCTCTGCAACCCATCTTCTTGTTTTGTCAAGATCGTGTTCTTTTCGTCCTTATCCTTTTAACCGGAGTGTCGTGCCTGCTTTTCGAATTTTTCCCATTCTGCCAAGTTTTGCCTCCCTTCTCAGACGGAGTGCTGCTCAAATTATATCATTCTTAATCCTTCTCTATCTTATTTTAACCGGAGTGGTTTCAATATACATCTTGCCCTTCAACCTCAAGGTTTTTCGCAATGTTCTTTGTCCCTCTTTTCTAACGGAGTGTTTTCAAATTTGTCATCTCCGTTATTCTTTTTCTCGAAATGGCTTAACCTTTTCAAGGTTCTTTGGTCTCACTCGTTTGTAAAAGAAGAAACTTAGCTTTACCTCTTCTCTTTCTCTTCCGTTTTTCCCTCCGGTGCCATTCTAGATCTCGGGACGAGATCCTCTCGTAGTGGTGGAGTGTTGTAACGCCCTGAGACCGATGTGCCACGTGTCCTCCAGTTATTCGCTGTTGTTGCCTTGTCATTTGCTTACGTGTTGCATTTCATCATGTCATCATGTGCATTGCATCATCATGTTTTCAAAACTTGCATTCGTCCGGGTTCTCTGAGTTCTCTCCGTTGTCCGTTCTGAGCCCAACCACACTTGCACGCGCCCGCGGCATGTCCGAGTTAGTATATTATAAGTGGCCGGAAAATGTTCTCGGATTGGGTTGAAATTTGGCGTGCGGTCTTATTTTAGTGTAGGTAGGCCGCCTGCCAAGTTTCATCGCATTCGGAGTTTGTTTGATGCCCCAACGGATAAATATAGCGGCAATAGTAGCCGGTCTAACGTCGGACGTTTTCGGTCTCCGGAAACAGTCGCCGGGTCTTCTCTCTTCTATTTTCTCAGCCTGAGGCCTTCTGCACAGCCCACTACCTACTGCAAGTTCCAACCTAACCTCTCTCGTCAGCCCGTGGCCATCCTCGCGCGCGCGTCCGAAATTTGTACCGAACCCGACCCGGGGAGTCATCACCGTTGGGTCCGGATCGTCCCCAAACCTCTACAAAACATCACCATTTCTTTATTTGGACTTCCTAGTCTATTTTTCTCGATCGCTCGATTTTATTTGGAGGGACGGATTAGCCCCTAAACTCTCCCTCTTTCCTTATATATATACTCCCTAGTCTAAATCTAGACCAAACCCTATTTTCTAGGGATCCTCCCCTATCCACTCGTCGCCGCCGCCACTCCAACGGATCCACTTCGGGATCCATCCTGCATCCACCTCGTGTTCATCCACCCACCAACCAGAGCAGCGTTTGTCCTTGCCTGCCCGCATCCCACCGAGATCCATCTCCACCAACCGGACTCCACCCAAGCCTTCCCCTCGATCCACCTCGTCCCCGTGCCCGAGATCCACTCCTCCGACGCGCTCGGCCTCCACCATCTTCCTCGCGAGGACTCGCTCCAGCTTCCTCTGCCGCATCAAGAACGACGACCACAACTTGAACCCAGTCATCGTCGTCACCCAGGAAGTACCCATCCGACGCCCCCTTCTTATCCTTCTCATGCTCATCCCGTTTCCCCTCTCTGAACCCTTTGTTTTCTGCCCATCTGCTGCAGGAGCAGCTACGCCCTGGCCAGGAGCACGCCGTGGGCGCCTCCGCTGTCTGACCTCGCCTCTGTCTCGACTTTGCCGTGCTCCTCCCCTGCCTAGAGCCTGACCGCGACCAGCACCCGACGCCGGCAAGTAGCAACAGAAGCTCCCGC
Organism: Triticum dicoccoides; assembly: GCF_002162155.2. Taxonomy (NCBI): domain Eukaryota; kingdom Viridiplantae; phylum Streptophyta; class Magnoliopsida; order Poales; family Poaceae; genus Triticum; species Triticum dicoccoides. The sequence goes on from NC_041384.1 coordinate 177,996,792, forward strand.
ATCCCCTCGTTCCTGAGCTCGTCGTCCTCCACAGACCATGAACCCAGCCGTCTCCATCTTCTTCATGGAGGTTGCCTCGCTCGCCCCGTCGTCGGACGCTGCCGTCGTCCTCCTCGACCCCACCGTCCAGATCCGCTCGGTGCCGCCCCGTTCTGCCGTTCCTCGAGGTCCCTGCACCTTCCAGCACCGCTGCTGCCTCAATTCCATCGCGCCGTCCTCGGCTTCCACTTCAACGAGCAGCAGGAGCACCACTCATCGTCGTTGATTGTAGCCGCACGTGGACTCCCGCCCCTTGGGCCGCCTTTAGTTGCCAAGGTCCAGCCCGCTCCAGATCCGGCCGGCCTCTGCCAAGTTGTCGCTGCCTTCAGCCCCCGTCGTTGCCGGAGTTTGCGCCGCCGCTGCTCTGTTTCTGCTTCTGCTTCCTGTCGAGCAGAGCAGCGCGCCCGCTCCTCCCTGTCGCGTTGACCACGAACGCCCGAGCTAGTGGACCAAACCCTTGCCTCCAGTCCCGGCCCAGCTCGCGTACAGCCGCCCCCTCTCCACGTCGCCCGCACCCTTGGCCTCAAGCCAGCCGGCCCTCTTGGGCCTCCTCCACCGACCAGCCCATGAGGCATGGTGAGATGCCCCCAGCTCCTGTTCCTGCTAGGCCAGCCAATTTCGGCCCTTGTCTTTTTTTTCCGTTCTACGAATTTGTCTTTTTTCCAGAGTACTGCATATTTGCAGAAAAACCCTCCATGTTCATGCATATAATAACTTAATAACCGTGCAACATATTAAAATGATTTGTATATGAAACTTGCTCAGAATTTTGTGTAGGTTAATAATTTGCAACTTTCATCCATGTTTAAAATATTTAAAATGTTGTTTGATTAAATTTGCTCCTACGCCATGTTAAAATGCTTTAATTCATAACTAAATAACCGTAACTCAGAATTTAACAAACTTTATATGTAAATGGGGTGGAAAAATGCCTAGTTTAACATAGTGGTTTTACTTTGCATGTTTAACAACTCTAAAATTGTGTTTAGGGCAGAACAGTACCAAACCTTAAAATATGCATATGGGGTTTTACCGGAATTGTTGTTCGTTGTTTCCAGCCTCATTTAAACTTGACTAGATAGGTAGTTTTGCTTTGCTTCACTCTCTTGCCATGATAACAACATTTAATCTTGTTGGGTACATAACCAAGAGAGAACTAAATAATTGATGTGGTGTTCCGCCAATATGCATCCCGATGCATATTGGGCTCCATTTAACTTGTAGTTTTGTTTGTGCACTTTGCCATGCCATGCTTCATTAAATCGGACATGCATCATACTTGGTTGTGCATCATCCCATGTTCATGTATTGGTTGCTTACTATGTTGTGTGCTTCTTTCCGGTGTTACTTCTTCGGGTTGGTTCCGATAACGTCGCGTTTGTGAGGACCCGTTCATCTACGTCCGTTTGTCTTCTTCATGGACTCGTTCTTCTTCCTTGCGGGATTTCAGGCAAGATGATCGTACCCTCGAAATCACTACTATCTTTGCTTTGCTAGATGCTCGCTCTTTTGCTATGCCTATGTTGCGATACCTACCACTTTCTTATCATGCCTCCCATATTGGTGAACCAAGCCTCTAACCCACCTTGTCCTAGCAAACTATTGATTGGGTATGTTACCGCTTTGCTCAGCCCCTCTTATAGCGTTGTTAGTTGTAGGTGAAGATTGAAGTTTGTTCCTTGTTGGAACACGGACATGTTGTTCCTTGTTGGAACATGTTTACTTGTTGGGATATCACAATATATCTTATTTAATTAATGCATCTATATACTTGGTAAAGTATGGAAGGCTCGGCCTTATGCCTGGTGTTTTGTTCCACTCTTGCCGCCCTAGTTTCTGTCATATCGGTGTTATGTTCCCGGATATTGTGTTCCTTACGCGGTTGGGTTATAATGGGAACCCCTTGACAGTTCGCTTTGAATAAAACTCCTCCAGCAAGGCCCAACCTTGGTTTTACCATTCGCCACCTAGCCTTTTTCCCTTGGGAGTCGCGCATCCCGAGGGTCATCTTTATTTTAACCCCCCACCGGGCCAGTGCTTGTCTAAGTGTTGGTCCAAACTAGAGCCACTTGCGGCGCCACCTCGGGGAAACTTGAGGACTGGTTTTAGCTGTACATAGTGTTCATCCGGTGTTGCCCTGAGAACGAGATATGTGCAGCTCCTATCAGGATGTCGGCGCATCGGGCGGTCTTGCTGGACTTGTTTTACCATTGTCGAGGATGTCTTGGAGTACCGAGATACCGAGCCTGATCGGAATGTCTCAGGAGGAGGTCTATTCCTTCGTTGACCGTGAGAGCTTGTGATGGGCTAAGTTGGGACTCCCCTGCAGGGATTTGAACTTTTGAAAGCCGTGTCCGTGGTTATGGGCAGATGGGAATTTGTTAATGTCCGGTTGTAGATAACTTGAACCTTAATTTAATTAAAATGAGTCAACTACGTGTGTAACCGTGATGGTCTCTTTCCGGCGGTGTCCGGGAAGTGAACATGGTGTTGGAATTATGTTTGACGTAGGTTGTTCTAGGATCACTTCTTGATCATAGTTTATCGATCGTGCTTTGCCTTCTCTTCTCGCTCTCTTTTGCGTATGTTAGCCACCATATATGCTAGTCGCTTGCTGCAGCTCCACCTCATACCTTTTACCTTACCCATAAGCTTAAATAGTCTTGATCGCGAGGGTGCGAGATTGCTGAGTCCCCATGGCTCACAGATACTTCCAAAACCAGCTTGCAGGTGCCGATGAGACTGTGCAGATGACGCAACCAAACTCAGGAGGAGCTCATTGAAGATATTGTCCTTTGTGTCGTTTCGTTCTAGTTGATCAGTAGTGGAGCCCAGTTGGGGTCGATCAGGGACCTTTGTCGCTTTTGGGGTTCTTTTTTTATTTTGGCTCCGTAGTCGGGCCCTGATTGTATTTGGATGATGTAATGTTTTATTCATGTAATTGTGTGAAGTGGCGATTGTAAGCCAACTATGTATCTCTTTCCCTTATGTATTACATGGATTGTGTGAAGATTACCTCACTTGCGACATTGCTTTCAATGCGGTTATGCCTCTAAGTCGTGCTTCGACACGTGGGAGATATAGCCGCATCGAGGGCGTTACAGGTTGTGTCATGTCTGATGGAAGTTACACATCCGCCCGTATTTAAAATATAAGCCTACATTGATTTCAGACAAGGAGAGTTTGTTTTGCCGCCCACCGTGTATGAATGGGGGAATGGAGGAAGAGACACGTGTCTTTCGGACGAGCTTGAGTCAAATGTGTTTTGCCGCCCACGTTTGGTGCCCACCGTGTCTGAATGGGCTCAGAGGCCGTCGTGTCACGTCTGATTGAAGTTACTAGTCTACCCATATCGACAGCAGTGTAAATCCTATCGATAAGGATGTCAAGTGTCAGGGGTAGACAGTAATTTCCATCTCACAAACACTTGCTTCGAGCAGCCCACAAATTATAGTGGGTGTTTAGCTGCTTCATTCAAAACTTGGGAGAATTAGCATTCACATTTGCCTTGGGACCTGGCAAACTAAATTCAAATCCAATATGTATTCGATTACGAATATCCACAGATAATTACACGTTTTGTTATTTATTTCTTCAAAACCACAACAAAGATTTATTCCACCTTTATATATGATTATGATTTAGAAATGCTGTGATCTTCAAATTCAGTAGGTTGGATACACTCTGAGTCAAACAGTTATTTCATCCAATACAATATGCTCACACAACAAACAGTTCACCTTATGTCAATCATACAAGTTCTGAGGATTACCTCGCCTAAAAAATTTGGATCATTACAACACATGGACAACATAGGGGGTCTTGCAACATAATCCATTCAAAGACATGACACAACATGCAAGTACAATAATCTAATGAAAATTTCAACTGGTATCTAAAGAAGAACCGAAATTACCTTGGGCTTCAGATAGCAGAAACAGCAGGACCTCCTCTGTCTTCAAATGCAACATTCTTACTTCCTCCAATTCTTGGGTTGCTTGCATAATGCGTGCCGCTAATTCCGTAATTTCCAGCCTCAAGATAAATATTACCTCATTCATGGCAGCCACACCATCTCTTTCTGCCTCTAGTAGAGCCTCAAGCACTATAATATCTGTGCTCAGACTGCTCTCCGGTGGTGTTGCCTCTGAACTGCTACCATCTGATAACATGGATGGTGCACTGCTTCCACAAATAGATTCTGGGGTTGTACATTGTGTCCTAGTGTGAACGACATCCTGAAAGGTTTCCGCTAGACATCAGTAAGAGATAGTTATCGTATGATCCAGGCAGTAAGCTTACATGGTAAACGACAGACGAATTATTGCCGAGCATGGCAAACTATATTTAAATGGTTTGAAGCGGCATCATCTGAAAAGAAATTAAAATGGTAAGATGAAACTAGGGATGTAAGTGGCAAATAAACGAAATCCGCCAGTCCCATCTAGATAGTTTTTGCTACCTCCCTAGTTCATTTTCCTCAAAAAAACAAAAACTCTTTTGAACAATCATACCACTAGTGGACTTTAATCGGGATTAAACCGGACCCGGTTGACATCCCTAGTTGAAAGGGAGTGTACAACCGCTATATTTAAGTTGCCAAGGCATCTAAGAAGTTGAAATAATTTTAGAAAGCACTTAACAGTGTGGCCTCATATAAACTACGAAGACAGTCTTGTGATGAAGTTGAGAGGAAAAGTTAAGGACTCAAATGAAATAGGCATGCAGTTCTTTACGATAGTACAACAGGCACTGCTGACATATTGGCCAATTGAGGTATAGCGTAACAACAAATAAGCATTCGAATCAAGCAATATAGCAAAGCAGACAACTAAACTTTTTGTAATTCGGTAGGATTACACGTTGAGGGCACAAGCCAAGAAAGCATCCCACTCGCATTACATTTCACATGTACTAAAACACACTGGCTTACCATATGTTGCTGTGAAGCCTAGCTACTGTTGCAATGTTCTTTGAAGATATCGTCAGCATCCCGTGGTTGCAAATCTAGTTGTTGTAGTTTATTCTGCACCATCTATTTAGGTAAAATAAATTTTAGTCGCATGCACTGGTCTGAATTGATCATCAATGGTTCATCTAAACTAATGAAAGAAGGGTGTGTGCATACACGACAATACTCCCTCCGATTCTTTTTTACTTTGCGTATAACTTTTTCTCAGTTTTCTTGTATTAGTCTGCGTGTTGTCGATTCCTAGCGCTGGTTTCCTTTTGTGCCCTGCCCCATCCGCCTCTGCCCTAATTAATTGGCAAATTAGTCCAGAAAAATTAAACCAGTGCCCTCCTTGGTATGCGGGTCAAGAGTTATGCGCAGAGTAAATATAATCGGAGGGAGTATATCTGCTTCCCTCTATTCTTATGCTTGTTCGAGGTGCCAGCCCCAAAAGAACAAATATTTTGCTTGATGGGGTTGGCAGATCCATAATTAATAGAAGCATCAAATTAGTCATGCAACTTGGGAAGATCAAGACCACACAAACAAGCAATGAACAGAGGCTCAGAGCAGTGATGTAATAGCTAGCATCAGAAAATGTAGGGTAAAACGTACAAAAAGCAGCGAAACCACATGCTAGCTTGCTGATGTGTAATTAAGTATAGAGAACATTAAGCAGTCTGATGGAACCAACAGGTGGCATCAGAACAAAACTAAAGCATATTAACTATATGTGCACTGGTATGTAATTTAACACATGTAACATGTTCACTGCCAGAAGTATGGCCCTACAGGTGCAAGCAGAATAATGCATCTCATGAAAAACTGAATGATGCCCTGAAGAAATTCAAAGGTGCGGTGCTTATGCTAGGAAAGTGAACGTAGGCGCCGGCCGTTGGATAATAGTACCTGATTCTCGGCGGCGTATGGGTATCGTTGTCATACTTGATAGCTAAGGATCGTCGATGGTGCTCGTGTTGCGGTTGAGTTTGGGCTGGTTGTCGCCGTCGCTGAAGCGACTCCGGTGCTATAGTTGCGGCGCCTGTCGACATACAAGAAAGCTCATCTGTGGTAAGTGAATAGTTGCACAATAAAGAGAAAAACCGAAGGAGTACAAATCGAAATAACCTGATGAGGCTGTGGCGTCGGTAAAGCAGGCCCGGTGGAGTTGAATATGGCGTCCGTGGAGCTGGTCCGGTGCAGTGGACGAAGGCTTCGGCGGGCGCGTTGTATACTGCTTCCGGTGAGGCGGATCTGTTGCGGCCGACGAGGGCTTGTATGAAGGGCCAGCGAAGGGGCGGATGAGGGAGTCTGTGAAGGGCCTACACTGTGGTGGACGAGGGCGCTGGTTAAGCAGATCCGGTGCGGTGGACCATGATGGCGGTCAAGGAGATCTGGAGCGGTGGACAAACCAGTCGCTGAAGCGGCTCCGGTGAAGTGCTGAGTTGGCAGTTGGGGGTTCCAAGGTGCGGAAGGTAGATCCGGCGGGGTGTGAGGTCCACCGCTGCGGTGGAGGACTAGATTCGGCGGCTTTCCGTGGTTAGGGGGGTCGGGGCGGGGAAGGGGAGGGGCTCTGGGGAAGAATGTTGGGGGCAAAGAGGGGAAAACAATGGAGTTACCAAAGCAGCCCTTTTCCGTCCATGTGGCAGGGGTAAAACAGGAATATCGCAGGGCTAAACTTTCGGGCGCGTGATATTTCAATGTGAGCGGGAAGTTTGAAAGCTTTTGGCACCTAAAATTCTAAGTTTTCTGCTCTCGTACGGCCGACTATGATATCATGGCCGACAATTTGTTTGTTTTGCATGCAAAAAAATGTGCAAGTTTTGAAAATCAATGTCTCCAACTCAAAACTTAGATTGTCCATTTCAATCCAAATATGGATCATTGAGCTACTACAAGCAAATACCATCATACGGTCCAATTCAAATGAAATTCCGAATGTGTTTATCCTAAATATGATGACAAAAGCAAAAATGTGTACATGTATGAATAAAGTGGATGATTATAAAGTTTGAACATGCCCGTATGTGTATATCTCTAGGTTTGATATATGAATTTGAAATCACGAAATCCCGGCTTAAAAAATGTACCTCCGTTTAAATGAATTACAAAAGCTAATGATGGAGTCGAATTCCAAAATTCCAATCTTAGGTTTGTAATTCTGGTACATCAAGGTATATCACGCATGTTCAAAAGTATCGTTATCTCATAGTACAAACTGTGAAACAAATTGATCAACCACGAGTGCACAATATCTCAATTATGCTAAAGTCCCTCAAATATAGACACCTCACTCTTTATCTGAAGTCAACCCCCCCCCCCACCACCACACACACACAAACACACAGAGAAGTCGTTCTCTCCCCCAAACACCAACACACGAGAACATTAACACCCCTCTCTCTTGTAAAGTTCGAACCCCAACATATGATTCAATCACTTTTTCTCTCGGGCATGCACACATCTCTTCCCTCACTCTCTAGGTCTCCCGCTATCTCTCTTACCCAAGCACATGCACTATGTAGAGTGTATATTTCCCATACACACAAAACGTCACCCCCAAACATCTATCTCCCTAGTTATGTGGTTCTCGCGTACTCACCTCACACACCACCCCCACTGCAAACAAGCACACTTTGTCTCCTTGTGCACCACTCTACTCTTTCTATCTCTCCCACATTCGGACCCTCCCCAGCTCCTTCCCTGTATACATATATGTCGTGACTCTTTGCAAAGGTCCCTAATGTATAATCGTTCTCGATTTCGCACATTGTTCTCTACACCATCTATTCTAGATCTCTCATGAAGTCCCTATCACACACACGATGACTTGCTTCCCTTGCGTCTCCATTCATAGGCCAATTTCGGACAACATCAACATTGTCTCCCTATCTATACGCCATTTATGGACACAAACGACCCCTCTCGCCCCCTCTCTTCCTCTCTCTCTCTCTCTCTCCGTCGCTAGCTCTCTCTTTCTCTCGCTCTCACACCCCTCTCCCACACACACTCGATGTCTCTTCCAAATAGTCTGCTCCCCCCGCCCGCACACGTGCTATCTCGCTACTACACATGTCACACCATTCCCCCTTCCCTTATACTAGGTTTACATCATCAGTGGTCTCTCTACTCCACATACACTCTCTCCCTCTCACACACAAACGCGTGCACAAACACACACAGACATGCACAAACACCCATTTACCTGGATCCTAATCTCTCCTCATGTCTGCATGTGTATCTCACACACTCACTCTCTAATTATGTATATGTGTCTCCACGTTACACAACACAAAGCCCCATGTACATGTCTCTCTCTATCCTTCACACACATAGACACAAAGAATCCGTTATCATTGCCTCAGTCTCTAACATATCACACACGCACTCTCTCTCTCTCTCTCTCTCTCTCTCTCTCTCTCTCTCTCTCTCTCTCGCAAACACACTCAACAAGGGTTTCCCCGTGAATAACTTACCGTCTATTCATGAACAGTCGTGGCAGTACGGCGAACACGAGACGTGAAAAAGAATAAATCTACACGTGCTTAGAACACCTAGTATGACCACTAGGACTAGAGCAAGCCAAAAAAAGCGCCGCCGTCACCCCCTACTTTTTGGCGACGGGAAAATCTTCGTTTTACACAGTCGAGAAGTCATTGTGCTAACACTACTAGGGAAAACCTTATACACACAAATTTAGCAGTAGCGCGTGTCAAAAAAGGGCGCTAGTGCTAAATAGCAGTACCGCGTGTCCGTAAACTGCGCTACAGATACAATAGTAGCAGTAGCGCGTGTGCATGAAAATGCGCTACCACTAATATCCCCTTTGCTAAACCGATAGGCTACGCATAGCAGTAGCGGTCTTGAGGAAAGCGCGCAACCGCTAGCACATAAGTAGCAGCGTGTTTCACGTGGAGAGTGATACTGCTAATGGAAGTAAAATAAAATAAAAAACAAATGGAAAAGTAAATGAAAAAGAAAGAAATAGAAAAAGGAGAAAGGAAAAAATAAAATGTTGAGCAAAATAAATGAGAAAGCGGAAAAAAGGAGAAAGACGTAGCAGTAGCGTTTGTTCGTAAGAGGCGCTATATCTAACGTAGCTGCAACACATTTCCTAGACCCCCGCTGTAGAAATAGAAAAGGAAATAAGAAAGATGAAGGAAATTACATAGCTATAGCAGTAGCGCGTTTAGTGAAAATCGCTATAGCTAACTTAGCTATAGCGCGTTTCGCGAAAAGCGCTACCGCTAAGTTTGACTTAACCAAAAAACCGTTTCCCCCCGGCCACCACTTCTCCCCCAAATCCCTCGACCCACCCCGCCGCCGTCTGCCCAATTCACCGTTGCCCCACTTTGCCGCCGTCTCCTGCCGACGTTGACTCCCCCGGAGCCACGAGAGCCGCGCGCCATCGACACCACCGGAGCCGCCCCCAACGCCACCAGAGCCGTGCGGCTCATCAACGCCACCGGAGCCGCAATTGACACCACCGGATCCACCCTCGCCACAACTGCCTCCCTCACCGTCAGCGGAGACGCCCCCGCCTCCCTCGCCACCACTGCCTCGCGCGCCACCACCGGAGCCATCCTCTGTAAGCCCCCACCCCTCCTCTCTCTCTATCTCTAAGTTAGTTAGGTTAATTTAGTTAGGAAAATAATTTAGTTAGGTTAATTTACTTAGGTTAATTTGACAGAGATGCCCCTGCCTCCCTCGCCGTAGGAAAAAATTGTATATGCCTAACTAGGGCAGTAGGGTTAGGGTTGCAGTGTTTAATTACAAATGTTAGGAAAGTAAGGTTTAACTAGATGTTAAATAGGGTGGTAGGATTTAGTTTAGAGAAAAAATCAATATAAAAATATAAATTTCTATTAGTGTTGCAAGTCTAGTAGGTTCTTAATATTTAGGGAATTTTTATTAGGACAAAAATGTAGGACATAATTTGAGTTCTAGGGTTCATCCGTCTATATTTGGTTTTTGAATTGAGTTTTAGAGAGCATGAGATTTGTGTAGATTTTCTTGAAGTGTCAAACACTAGGAGATGCAAATTTGAAGTGGTCATGATATATGAAAAATCCTCAATTGTGTTTGCTCATTGATCATAATCGACATTGAAGTGGTTCGATTGTGCCCAAGTGGCCTTTTGTTGTTTCCAGTGAATGAAGCCGAGTGGCCTATGTTTTGCTAGAATGTTGATTCATTTCCGTTCTGGCAAAATTCAGGTTCTCGATTTGTCCAATTTTTAGCAAAGGTCATGCCGGGCACTCGATATGTCCTAGTTTGTAGCACAAGTCATGCCGAAATTTTCCGTGAATTTCGGCATGACTTGTGCTACAAACTAGGACATATCGAGTGCCCGGGATTTGCCGCACCGGGAAGGAGTCAACGTTCCTGCAAAACAATAGGCCTTTTTATGTCATTATTAATTTTATTAGGTCTAGAATTAATTGACTAGATTTCATCATAGGAAACATGGCTAGCAACAATGAAGGACAGGGTTCTGGTGAATGCGACGACGTCTACCGGGCGGTAGACGAATTTTTTAGCCTTGCAGACATCGAGACCGGCGCTGAGACTCAGACCGGCATCGAGAGTGAGACTGAGACTAGCGCTGAGACTCAGACCGGCATCGAGACCGGCGCTGAGACTGAGACCGGCGCTGCCTCGGGGAGCGGAGCCGGTGTAGAACCGAAAGCAAAGAGGCAACGACCTCCTAACAAACTCAGGACTACTAGACTGGTGGTCACGGAGGTGGACGACAGCAATTTTGAGCCAAAGGCGCCCGAGGAAGCGCGCCGATGCTATGACAATCAGATAGGCTGCATCATACGGACAACCGCCACCATCAACGATGAGAAACTACAGAAGATAGAAAATATGAGGAGCTCCCTCCTAAAGAAGTTTCACCAGATATTCTTGTTCCCTGGCCGGAATGAGAAGGATTATAAAGATCCAGATGAGGACCCGACAATGAAGAAGATAAACAAACATGCCATGACCAAGTTTAGCGATGCGTTGGCCGCCTGGAAAAATCGAGTGAAAGCAAAGATCATCGACAAGAAGGAACCCTACTCGGAGATTGTAAAGGATAATCCGACAATCACGGAAGAGCAGTTTCAAATATTCAAGGAGGCTTGCGAGGCCGAAGCTGCCAAAAAAAAGTCTAAGTACATGAAGGGGTTTCAAGAGAGGAACATTGGTAGCCACCACCTCGGAAGCTGTGGTTACGGTGGAAAGAGGTCCAAATGGGCCAAGGAGGACACGGAAGCCGCGAGTCTGGACATCCTAGACCCCTTGGCGGATTTCACCATCCCATAGGAGCGTGACGTCCTCAGGGCCCGGCACTGTTGGGACCCAGTGAAGAAGGTTTACGAGACAAAACCGGTCATTACGGAGTTCATGAGACTGCTGGTAATTTTAGTTTCTGATCAATTCGACTGCACAGGTTAGTCATATTTGTAAACGATCCTTGTGCCTTTTGCAGAGAGAGCACCACCGGATTGCGGCTGAAAGCGACTCGCCGTCTGAGGCAATGGCGAGGCCCAAGTGGGACACTCCATTCAACCGAGCGTTGAACATATTGAAACGACAACCGGTGGATACTCGACCGTCGTATGGACGCGTGCACGGTGTCGGAGATGGCGCCACATGGAAGAAGTACTACCGTGAGACCACGGAGGAGAGAAAGGAAAGACGGAGGTTAACTGAAGAAAACATCGACAAGAAGGTTGAGATTGCGGTTGAGAAGAAATCATCTCAGACAGTCGCAACAGCGGTAGCTGCCACAAAACAGGTGGTTGTAGATTTGTCTACTTCCTTGGAGACGGGCGTTTTCACTTGGACAAGACAACATCCAGAAAAAAATGCAGATGACTTTCCCCTTGCTGACTTCTTGGGGAGTAGCTCGACTAGCGTTGCACCAGCACCTGCTCCCGCACCGGCTCCCGCACCTGCTCCCGCACCGGCTCCCGCACCTGCTCCCGCACCGGCTCCCGCACTGGACGTGCTCGGTGGTGCTTCGTCTTTGGCTGAGCTCGACGCCCTCACGGTATCTGTCACACCGGCCCCCTTCAATATAAATGTATAATCTCCCGTTTTCGTTGCCTTTCGGATGTCTCACGTTGCAGACTTCTCTTTGCAGGCCGACGAAACCCCGTGCACCATATTGTACACCATCGGCGACCAGAAGGTGGACGTGGTGAAGGCGGCAATAATGAAGCCGAAGAACCATTGTTCCACAGCCGGCCGATCCCCTCGAACATCTTCAAGGTTTCCGTGGCCAGTGTCAAACCACGCCACGAGAATTTGCCTCCTCCAATACTAGCGGGGGATGACGACGAGACACCGTGGCGGCTTGGTGATTTTTGCAATGGGTGGGTCCTGTTGTGGCCAAAGAGTCTGCTTCGTCTGGAGGCGACCGGGAGCACACCCACGAGCACGCAGCCTCAGCAAGGTATGAACATCAACACCCCACCTACCCAATTAGCGTCGGGTGTTGGGTTGGGTAATAGCGGACGGGGTAAGGAGGAGGCTCCATTAGTCGCTGATGATGTCGCCATGGATGAGGATGAGAACGATGATGGCGCTGAATAGTATGTCTATACTGGCGCCTCCTCAGGGTTTGAGCGTCATGAGTCGGTGCCTGAATTGCCGTCTCAACGTATTGTGGACGACCTTCCGGTAGTAAAGAAGTCTAGGAAGAGAGCAAGGAAAGGCAAAAAAGCTGATTCTATGATCCAGCCGCCTCAGCAGCCTCGGCTTCAGGACCGTATAGATATCCCCGATGCGGATAAATGGCATATCCCCGGTCAACCAATCCTACCTGCAACAGCGCTACGGGCCAGATTCGGCAATCGAAGGAGACTTCATGACGATGTGCTGCGGGTAGAGAAAGGCCTCATCGCCTCAAAAGATCCAGGATACCCACTCTACGTGGTTAATGTTCCGCGGCAAATGTCGTACGTCGACAGCTTCCCCGCGGATAAGATCTTCCTCCGATTCAATTACATATTCGACATGTTTCACATGAAGAAGCTAGATTTTACGTTTGTCCGCCTTTATGCCTTGCACATGAACTACATCATCGGGGTTGAGCAGATATCTCATATCCATGTCGCTGACCCATACTACATGCACGAGGGCTTCTTGGGAGTCTGCGCAAAGCACCGTGAATACGCGAGGGATTACATCGTCAATTTCATGCTTGCCAATAAGGACAAGGAGGCGATTCTCGTGCCTTATCATCCCGTGTAAGTCATCCGCGCTGCTATCCTTCCTTCGATTGCAATCATTCATTTGCATGGTGGAGGCTAATTAATTTGAGGTGTACTTATTTTGCGCAGCGGCGGGCGCGCTGTCCTCATCATCCTCTACCCCCGATTCTCCCACACTCTTTACTTAGACACGTCGAAGAACATTCACAAAAAGGATTACACCCACATCAAGGATGTTCTCGACTGTGCTATGTTTTACTACCAAGCAAGGGGTGGAGAGGTTAGGGACAAGAAGAGAAGGGGCGGCAGGGCCGCCTTCGGCCATAAGACCGACTTTTGCTGCATCCAGCATTCGAACGATTCTCTTAATGATGGATTCTATGTCCTACACCACATGCTGGAGTACAGACGGGATCACCACAACCTTCACATGTCACCTAGATCCGGCGATTCCCATATTCTGCAATGGGCAAAGGACATAGGGGATATCGAGGATCATCGACTTCGAGCTGAGTTCTATAACATCCAGCGCGAACTTTCCCAAATCATCATGAAGGAGGTCATCGGAAAAACAGGGATGTTCTATGGAGAAGGACAAATGTCGTGGGAAGACGTCCGAACATGGATAGCCTCTGAGCGTCTTGACATGAAGCCTTTCACTAAGCTCAAGGACTATCTCCCTAACTTGGATGGATGGAACGACATGTTGGAGTGATTGTCGATATATGACAATGAGTCCGTTTAGTCCCTATTTTCTGTATGACAAAACTTTGAGTTATGCATGGTGAAAATTTATTTGTGATGTAATTAAACCGTCCTCCTCCTCGACTAGCGAAAATCACTCTAGTTAGGGCATTTTGGGGTACGATGAACTTTGTTATTTATGATTATGATATGTTGTTTCTATTTTTGCCAAGTCTGTCTCTTTCTATTGCTCAACTATATATGTTGCATATCATTGACTCATGTGACGATGCAGGTGCATAGATCATAGATGGCGAAGAAGTGCTACATCAGGAGTATATATACGACAAGTGGCCGGAGTGTCAGGCCCAGGTGTACCGGTTTCCGGTTTCCGAGCGACAGGCAGTAGTTAGTTTAGGTTCACGCTAATGCGAGAGAGGGATACGAACTCATGTACTCAAAGTGATAGCTCTTCTCGCGTATATCATTGTTTAGATGGATGACGATGTATTTGCAAGTAATCGCGACTTGTATCCCTATTTTCGAGATGATGATGAGAGACCACTTTGTGTTGGATGATGATTATGATGATGACATGATTTGATGAGACTATTTGTATGTATATGCTATGATTACATTTGTATGTGTATGATATGCTAAAGATTATTGTATAAAGCCTATTCAAATACAAAACAAATATGCAGGGAAAAAAACTAATAAAACTAGTAGTAGCGAGGGGGGGAATTTAGCAGTAGCGCCGCCTTACCAGTAGCGCTTCCCAGTAAACAGCGCTGTAGATAATATCATTAGCGCCTTTTCTAAAGAGCGCTACAACTATTCATGTATAGCAGTAGCGTGGGACAACATGCGCTACTGCTATACGTTAGCTGTAGCGCCTTATTAGTAGCTACTAATAGTCCCAAAACCCGCGCTGCTGCTAGGCTTTTCCCTGGTAGTGTAAGGCCCCACATGCCGAGGCCTTGAATAGAATGTAGATGCTAGTTTATAGAAGCAAGTATCGATAATACGTTTGTATCTCCATACTTATATTTCTTCTCTTATAAAAAACCAAGTTGGTGATGATGGTACGTGTGCCATCTTGCAATATAGACCGTCTGATCTATATCTGACGGATGGAAATTAAACTAAAAGATACCCGCACCCCTCTCCAAATTTCCAGACAAGGCCTTCCCTCGTTCATCCTTATCTCCAACGAACCTCATTGTTGTGCAATTAAGAAAGGAAGCCTCTGGAACAAACTGGCCTGGTGGCCGCTGCCGGTGTTGTCAATCCCCATGCCTCCGCTCAGTTCGACCACCAACTACCACCACACCCCACTCCTCTTCACCTTATCTCATATTTCTCGAGATATCATTAGTTTTTACACATGGGATTACTCCCTCAAGGGTCAATCACAACAAGTGTTTTATAAAAAAATGCATCTTGATGTTCCGTGCAATGCACGGATCTTGCTAGTCCTCCTACACAAGACTAAGTTGGTGATGTTGGTGTGTCTGCCAACCGTCATTTCTAACCATTAGATCTACATCTAACGATTGTGAGGTAAGTTGTTGCCTTTTCTCACCAACATCCAACTTGTCTACCAATTTGCAGAAAAACCCATAATTAGTATCTTAAAACCAACCACATCCCTCCCTGACCTCACCAAAACAGCCCAAGGAATATATTCTAATTGAAACATAATATATCTCTAGTGACATATGTATATCAAAATTAGAGTGTTTTGTACGAATTTTGTGAATAAGTATTATTCTAATTATGATTCATTGCAACGGACATGAACATTGCTAGTATTTCCAACCATGCATTTCTTTTCCTAGTATTCTATAGTTTCGAGTTTTCCATCAAGATATTAGTCACTCATGGTTGATATTTACTTTCAATCATGTACACATATGCACTATGTAACTAGCCTTGCTTATTGGCTTCCAAAGCTTAACTTTCACTCCTACTTACAATATGTAGAGTATTTAACAAAAAACTACCACTTTCAACCAGCCCTAGGAGGAATCTATTGTACATAAAATAGCAAAAACATACCCAAAATTTCTTAATCCACGCCAAAAACTACCTAGTACTCCTACCGATTAGGTTCCTTTAAACCCATTTATGACAGGGTTGGCCCACATGTCCGTGCTGACGAGGCAGCTTAAACCAACACATTTCGTTTCACCATTGACACGAGGGACCCACATCTGACCTTCTATCCTGTTATTCCCCCTCAAATCATTATTTTTCCTGGACATTACTTCAAACATTACTGATGCGTGTTCGTCGGTGGCGCCGGTGATGAGCGAGTTGGCCGCCGCTCCGTCGGACAGGCCGGACGCCACGTTGGCCTCCGCACGGGTTGGCAGGCTGGCCCGAGCGTGACTCACGAGCGAGCAAGCCGCCGCACTAGCCTTCGCTCAAGCCAGATGGTTGGCCTTAGCGTGGCGTGCACGAGCAAGCCGCCGCGCTACCTTGCCAATCTAGCTAGCAAACCTTGCAGACAAGCAGCTGTACGGAGCTATCTTGGCTAGCTAGCGGCTGTGAGCGCCGGACGGAGCTAGCATCCGGGTTGCCATAACATGGGCTCCGCACCGCCGGCAGTTTTGACCTCACCTTCTGCCGGCGGCGGTAGCTGCGTCCCATGGCCGAGGATAACTAGGTGGACGGGCCGGAGGTAGGAGGTCACTCGAGGATTTTTGGTGGTAAGAGCATGTACAATGGTTGATAAGGTAGTCTTATCTTAAGTCTGCCACGTATGCAAGTGGTAGTAGTTTCTTGGCATTTTAGTGGTTTCTTGCATTATTAGAGCAAGTACAATAGAGCTGAGTCAGCGGGCTATAAGAAATAAACTACTACTACATGTTGGCTATAAGATGGGTTGTAGATGACATGGCACTGGCTTATAGCCAACTGCTGGCTATACTATTAACCATGCTCTTAGGGGTTTCTTGTAAGGAACAATGTACGTACTACTAGCAACAAAAGGCGATTCTAGGTTGCATTGTACTCCAACGAGTACTACTAGTGGTCGCGGGAGTGTATACCTCGTTTTGTGGGTTCGATCCCGGCCGAACGCACGTCGGCCTTTTTAAAAAAATAGTACTACTACACTTTGCTGCGAGCCAATATTTTACACGGGTAGTTTGAGTTTTGAAGTCAAACGGATGTGCGGCCCCACAATCTGGGTGCACTGGACAGCCTAGCCACGTGAACGGGTTTTCCTTCCCAGCATCCCATGGCTCGCGTGCTTGCCCTAGCCGCACCTTGCTTGCAGCTTCCAGCTAGTAGCATATTTAAACTCGCGCCTCCCAATTAAGCCCGAGGAGCCGGAAAAGCCTGGCGGGGCATTGGGAACTGTGCAATATGGCTCTGTAAGTAAAGTGCTCTACTACTACTCTGTAGCTTGTGGCATTGCATGCCTGGACTTCACTCAATTATCGGCTCTACTATAAAAGAAATTCCTCTTGCCGTGTTTTTTTTGAAACGGAGGCAAAAGCTTTGCTTCATCTCATTCATAAAGAAGAACTACTAACAAAGTTCGACGAGATCCATTACACCTCCACAAATGGAAGCAAAAAGCCTAGTCTCATTGTATCAAATAACTCAAATGTTCTGCCCCCGCAGTAACCGTCACTGATAAACAGGCTGCTAGTGTGTGCGTGAGAGGAGCGGCTAAGTAGGCCAGCTATGTGAGAGGAGCGGCTGAATAGAGCACCGAGAGTACCCACTAGGCCACGACGCAGGTGTACTTCCCCTGCATTGATAGTACAGCGATGGTTCTAGAGAAGAGTAGTACCCTCCACTTCCAACTGTAGCTCCTTGGCCCTGAGATTCAAGAGTTCAAAACTGGTGCACTATACTAGACTAGACTAGAAGCACATTACATCGCACTACTAGTTGAGAAAAGTAGTACTAGTAGTGCTAAAGTACGAGTACGTACTCCTCCGTCACATAATGTAAGAAGTTTTTTGACACTAGTTGGCGTGTACAAAAAATGGCAAAAACATACCCAAAATTTCTTAATCCACGCCAAAAACTACTACCTAGTGCCAAAATCTCTTTCATTGTTATAATAGTAGTATACTTTGTAGTACTAGTAGGAGTACTTTTTACCTTGGAGGACGCGTATAGCTAGCTAGGCCCTTGAAGACTTGAACCCACTAGCTGCCACCATTTTTGTTTTTCCATGTCTTACTATCTCATCCATGTAGCCAAGAGTGGCTATATATAATAAGCCGATTATTTTACTTCCTCTATACCGGAGTAGTACTATTTGCTGCACAGTATTACTGACCGCCACATTTGAGCACAACATTATTATGCATGGACCTTGACTATGTACGTCACCATGTGTCCAGATCTGGGATGTCGCGTGTACCAGATGAACGGCGCCGAGTTCGACCCCCGTGATGCTACGTGGGTACCGAGGAACACTCTTGGAGAGTACTCGCTTTTCATCAAGGACAGCTACCCCATTGTGAAGCGGATGCCACCTTCCGTGCATGACACGGAAGGCCTGCCGTTCATGAAGCATGGTTGTGTCTTCAGTGCGCACCGCCGGATGAACGACATGCTGGGACACGCTATCCCTGATTTATGCCGCTTCAGCTTGGATGAGTCTCCATCGTGTGGAACCGGACTAGAAAGCTGCGACAATGATTCCCGTTGCCCACCGCTATGGATCGTGCATCCATGAAGAACACCTGGGTCTGGAACCTGGAGGAAGACATGTAGCCCATCTATAACGTGTAAGTGGAGTACGGTAATTGTGAACGGTAGCGCTGTGAATATATGTAGACTAGTCGTGCACAAATTTATCACATGAGTTGGAGATGAACTTGTGTGGCATACTGGCATTTGTCCTTTAGAATTTATTACTAGTAAATGTGTTATGTGTACATGCAACTTGTGTGGTTGTTGCACGGGCTCCAACACGCTCTTTGAGAAAAAAGGTGGCATAGCTTTGGATATACGTGACGTGGCGGCATCATACAGTAGCATCGTTCGCTATAGTTGTACTAGTACACTCCTACTAGGACGACAACTCCTATAAAACCTTGTGCTTGCCTCTTCGCCTCTTCGGGAGGTTCAACAGTTCGTACTCGTGTGAACCTTGCACTTGGCTCTTCGCCTCTTCAGAAGGTCCAACAATGATGATACTACAGTACAATATGCTTCTGGCAATCTGACACCGATTGAACTGCTGCACGTCCACCGCGAGGGCAAGGGCAAGGGAGAGGGGGAGGGAGAGGGAGAGGGCGCTGTAGTCAAAACCCTCTCCTCGTCCTGCGAACCACCGCGTGCGTGGGCGAGGGAGAGGCGTAGTAAGCAAGCTTCTCCTCGTTCGGCGAGTTGACGGGACACATCAAATCAGTACTAGTACTAGTAGTCCATACTGCGTCCTTTCCGATTAATATGGCTTAATTTGAAACGAGAAAAATACACTGGCGGTCAAAGTATGTAACAGTACACTCTTTACGGTCACTATATATAGTTTTGCAGCGATTATGCGATCACTAGCTCATCGTAGAGCACCGTATTGCACCCTACTGACCAGCCACATAGTCGATGTGGCACTTTGTTGACAGGTTAAATTGTCACCTGGTTTCTGGGTCCCACCTGTCAGTTGGCAGAGCAAAGAAATCAGTTAAAAAAACTTTACGCAGGCGCGACACGAGTCCAACCCTTGCGCGTGAACCACCCTGGCTGTGTATGTTAGTGCATGCACGTGTCCTCCCTCGGTCTTCCAACAAAGAGTGTACTACATGATGTATATCTACACTTCCAATGTGTTTAGCCTTTAATCTAAATCGATATTGACTGACTAATGCACCAACTTGTGCTGTAGGTATAGGCTACATGTCTATCCTTAATTACAGCATGCAACGGCCTTCATTTAATCTTCTTATCTCAATGGTCGCATGCACACATAAGTCTGCTACTTTTGGGCGTTAATTATGCCCTGGTCAATGTGTAAATCTCTAAATGTACAGTCTTTCACGGACGTAGGGAGTAGGTTGAGCACTTGAGCGTGAGCGTGTGTGTTGCGTCATGTGCTGTGTGCCGCATGGGTGCGTGAGTGTTGTGTGCGTCCATGTGTACTTGTGAGTGTTGCATGTTGCATGCATGCATGCATGCATGGGGCTTACTCCCTCCCATTGACATGTTCATATTTCAAGCTTCCTCTGTTCCCTCCATATGGTGATACTCCCTCTGTTCCCAAATAGTATGGAGTAAAAGCCTCCCTCTGTTCCCAAATATGGAGTATTTGTCTTTCTACAGATTTCAACAAGTGACTAGGTACGGAGCAAAATGACTGAAGTGAGCGTAGAGGCATAGGGATACTATAGAAAGGAAGTCCCCGCGATCCATTTATTCCCCATCTCGGTCAGAGAGAACTATTCAACTAGTCTCTTCTTCTTCCTCCTCTCTTCCCCATCGTCGGCCGCACACCATTTACCCCCGCTCACTGCTCGCCCGCCCGCGCCATCTTCCTTGGTAGCTCGCGCATACCATATCCCCCTGATCACTTCTCGGCCACACGAGGAGAAGCTTCTTCGCTCGCCCGCCCGAATCCACTTCCCCGCTGGCTCGCAGGCACCGAAAACCCCAATGGCAGAACCGACTGACACGTAGAGCCGTGATTGGAATTCCCTCCCCGATGTTCTCTTGGAGCAGATATGTAGTCGTATGGACCTACTCAGCACCGTCCGTCTGGCCGCATGCTCGGCGTCTTTGTACCGTCTACTCGTCTGCAACCGGCCGACTCTTTTCAAGACACCCTGCTTGCTGATGCCCGATCCTCACAGATATCCTAGACACCGACTTGACGATCCTACGGAGGTTGTTGTGGTGCCCCTCAACATGCTACCACTACCCGTCCACTTGTCCTTCATGCGTGGCCACTACTGGGCGGGCATGAAGGCCAACTGGATCGTCCTCATCCACCACACCGGTAGTCTGCGGCATCTCGTGGATATCTACACCCAGCGAGAGATCACCTTCCATCGTTGGATACCGCCGCCATCGTGCCTCGCGGCCCGCCGGACACTCCTGCCTACTACGCACAAGACGCGTCAAGCTTTTGGCTCGACCATTGTTTGCAGAAAGTTGTAATATGTGAAGTGCCCACACCATCAGAAGACTGCATGGATTACAAGCTCATTGCCTTGTTCAACAAGGGATTAGTCTATCTAGAATCCGGTCGCCATACATGGTTATGGCTCATCATCAATCCTGTTGAGGAAACATTTCTGTCTGATGCTATAGTGCACGATGGCATCGTTTACGCGGTCGACGCACAGATTGGCTACCTATATTGGTGGAATCTATCGTCCTGTAATTGTTCTATCCCATCTCATCTTTACGTTATGAATACGACTACCTGTTCATTTGTTACAAATTTGGAATGCATAGCATGTCTATAACCACATCATTGCTATATGTTCCTCTCATTTGCTAGATTTTTATGACCACACATGTTATTGTTAGAGTTGATATGAGAACAATTGGCATCTAATGATTGTTAGAATACATATTATGAGCATAACATCATGATTGCTATACGTTACTCTCGTTTACAAGATTTTTATATCAAGGCATGTTATTTCTTAGAGTTGATATGAGAACAGTAGTAGCAAGTGCTATGGTAGAATATGAGTAGGCGCTGTCATAGTTGTTTTCCTCTCATTGTTACATGATGTTCGAACCATGACATATTGCTAGAATATGAAAGCCATTGGCTTATTTTTTTAACTTGGGGTATGATTATGACCACGGCATTGCAATTCTCTGTCTATGATATGTGTCACTGTTATAATAATCTTAATTCCACACATACTCTGAACATGATTGTTTATTTTTGTCCTTTTGGTCTCCAATTTGAATTGTTGCAGCAGACGCAAATGCGCTGGCCTTCATGATTCCAGGACCTGGAATCATACCAGCCGATGGGTGGTGGTTTATTGCTCGTTCAGCTGACGGCGGTCATTTGATGCTCATTAGCACGTACCAAATTGACCAAACCATTACATCAAACCACATGCAGTACAATGTGTGGGGCGTTCGTGACATTGATGGCTATGGATGCTTCGTGTTCGAGAAAGATCCTAGCTCCGTTGGGCCAGGCGTATTCAACTGGAGGCGGGTTTACAGCCTCGGCAACCACTCCTTGTTCCTCGGGCTCAATTATCCGATCATCCAACCAATCATCGATCATATCACCAGCGATGATTACTGTGCTATGCAACTTCCATTCGCGAGGGGGGCTGTGTTTACACATCATACCATGGGTTTCATGAATCACCATATCCAGAGATTCATCGACACAGCTTGTTGCCAGATAATCTTCAGTGTGTGAAAGGCATCAAGCTTCCATGCGATGGATGGCTTTTGCAAACCCGACATGCGGTGATGTGGTTCATGCCAAGAGCAAATATGCACAACTTGATTCGTGCTAATATCTAGACTGAGCCATGTATTCTGCTGCTGTAGCACGACCCTCTTTTGTTGGATATTATGTATTGTTGTTAGTTTGAAGCACTCCGATGGTTTGAAGGATAGATACCTTCCTGGGATCAAGTGCATCCTAACTCACCTGCGTAGGATGTACCGATAATGATGATGGAGATGTTGTGCAAAAGCCATATATATATATCAGTTAGGCTTCAAGTGCGTACATGTTAGTTAAACCTATGTATAAATTGTGACACTAAATACGACTAGTAAGTAGTACAGTAGCAGTACTAGTATACATCGGTCAAATTATTCATCATGTCCACACATTGATCTGAGGTGACAACGCGCTGTGCGTGAGGTGACACAAGAATCCCGGCGGCGTGTTCGGGTATTCTGGACTTCAGATTTGGAGTACCACTTATCTGTCGAAATCTTTCATCATTCACTTAAAACGGTCGATTGATCATACATTGAGTACCATATAACTGGAATTACCGATGCAAGTCGAAGAAGGATTGACCCGTGCTGCCGGCTGGCGTCAAGTTCGATCCCACGGATCAGGAGCTGATCGAGCACCTTGAGGCCAAAGTGAGTGCTGACATCACGAGATTTCAGTCTCTCATCGATTTGTTCATACCAACCATCGACAGCGAGCACGGCATATGTTACACCCAACCTGAGAAACTTCCAGGTAAGACACCGATCGGCCGTCTACTTGCACAAACATATTCCTTGGTTTATAGATCTATTTTTATTTTTAGATGTAGACCTGGTGAAGCAATTACAATTTGGCAGTTAATAAAAAGTGAAACAAGTGACTACAACATGCCAAAGATGTTATGAAAATGCCAACTAGGTACACTAAAACCTGTATTCCACAATACTGCAGGTATCACACTGAGTGGCCTAAGGAAGCATTTCTTCCAGTGCAATTCCAGGGTGTTCAAAAGGGGCGCGTGGACGCGTCGCAAGATACAGTCGGAGTGCGGCATGCACGTGATGTGGCACAAGACCGGCAATACCATGTTGGCGATGGTCAACGGCCGGCAGATGGGCAGCAAAAAAGGTTCTGGTGCTACGCACCAACAAGAACTTCGACCAGCAGAGGACCAAGTAGGTGATGCACCAGTACCACCTCAGGGACCTGGAGCAAGAGAATGAGCGCGGAGCTGGTCCTCTGCAAGATTTTCTACCAGACGAACACTAGGGCTAGGAGTAAAAAGATTATAAGTTAGTTTGGTATTGTTAGTTGTACTACCTTGTCGTCCGCAAGTTGGTATTGTTGTTAACGATCTTTTGGTATGAACTTGCATTTGCTTCCAACCATCATGCCGAGGGTCGATGTGGATATAAAGCTGAATCATTTGTTTCGAAACGAATTTTCAGGCACCTGATTTTTATTTGATGGGTAGCATAAGCATCCGCCGTTCGAATTCCCAGTTCTCCAATTTTTTCGAAACAAGTGCATGCACTTATGATCACGATAAAAAAACAATATCCGTGCTGCATCCTAGTTATCAGTCTTTACTTGCAGAATTCTCTCATTTATTGAGCACGTATATTGTTTTTTCAGGTCGAGCAAGTTTCAACTAGGCCGTAGATTGCCCAGGGTTGTTTTGTTTTTAACAGGCCCAGCCCATGACGACAATGGGGCACAAAGATCCGGTAGGTATCTATTGGCCTCTGGCCCGCCAGCGTTAGTTATATTTTGTCTTACAACATCCGCAGGCAGTTTTTTTTACTGGATCAAACACACAACCCAGTTCTATTTTCCTCTTGAAACGCATGTCCTACATCCGTTTTCTAATCTCTACCTATAGTTTTACTAGTTCATATACACGTATCATTATATTGAAAACACATAAAATTCCCTTTTCATATTTACATCCTTATTTTGTTGTTTTTCCCACCCAGCGCTGATTTTTTTACCACTGGTTTTCCCTTAAACCAACTAAATTGTCCCACGTCTTATTTGCTTACAAAAACAAAACGATTTTTTTGGCAAATCAATAAGTTCTTAAAAAATGTTTATCATTTCGGGATTACAACAGTTCAGACTCCACCGAAATATGCAAAATAAGGTTGGACTTTTTGACCATGGTCCTGGGAAAAAAATGGGTTGTAATAAATTACTTAAGAATTAGCAAATGGGCTGCAAATTATAAAAAATAGCAAATGGGCTTTATGTTGTCTGCCACAGATTAGGAGGCTGACTTGTGGGCCTACTAAGTTCATGCGTACACAAGGTTTCTCAAAAAAGAAACTTAGTCAACAATCGACTCTACCAGCGTCAGACCATTAGATGTCAATCTAACGGGAATCGTGCTTCTTCAGTCTCTCATCTTCCTGCCCCAGCCGCCCAAACCAGCGCCGTCGGAACTGCCTGCTCCCGCATCCCGTGGCCGGCAGTGCTGCCGGGAAGGCCTCATGGCCCCATCATACTCGCATCCCTGGCCTGTATATCCCTCTACTCACCCACACCTCTTGTTATTTTCCAGCGACGGTAGCCGAACCAGTCAACCCTTGTACTCTCCACCGCGTGGGCAGCCACTGCCGTCTCTTCCCCGGCTCCGTGTCATTCCCTTCGTGGGCCTCGCCGTCGTCCACCGCCCTGGTGCTCTCGGCGCGGCATGGTCAACGATGTCCATCCAACGACCGTAGTGCTTCTTCAACCTCTGGTATTCTTGCCCCAGCCGCCCAAAGCAGCGCCGGTCATGCCGCATGCTCCTGCCTCCCGTGGCCGGCTGTGCTGCCGCGGAGGCCTCACCGTCCCCATACTACTCCCACCGCTGGCCAGGTCATCCCTCCACTCACCCACTCCCCCTGTTATTCTGCGGCGACGGCATCCTCACACCGCAGCCGAACCAGTGAACCCTCGTACTCCTCTCCGCGTGGGCATCCACTGCCGCGTCTTCCCCGGCTCCATGTCGTCCCCTTCCTAGGCCTCGCCGTCGTCCACCGCCGTGGTGCTCTCGGCGTGGCGTGGTCAAGGTGGTCAATGATCGACTTCCATCGGAAGAGTACTGTACATGGAGAGGCTGACAGTTGGGTCCACGGCAGCCGCAAGGTAGTGCCTCCTTATTACGCGCAAAATAATCATTCCTGCACCTGACAGCAGGGACCCACCGAACGGGCCAGCAGTATTTCACAGAAAAAACGTTATCCCCCTGACTGATGGGACCCACCGGACGGGCCACCGTATTTCACGAAAAAACGTTTGCCCCTGACTGCTGGGACCCACCGGACGGACCACCGTATTTCGCGAAAAAAACGTCCCCCCCCCCCGCTGTCAACTCGGACCCACCAGAAGTGCCTCCTTATTACGCACAGAAAAATGAATACTCCCCCTGCTAGCTGGGACCTAACCTGGTGGGAGGCTGACTTGTGGGCCTACTAAGTTGAAGAGGATGGAGGGCTTTGTCAACTTAGTCAATATGAACGATTCTAGCTCCAGTGACCGGACGATGTCCATCCAACGGTCGTAGTGCTTCTTCAACGTCTGGTCTTCTTGCTCCAGCCGCCCAAACCTGCGCCGGTCGTGCCGCGTGCTCCTGCCTCTCGTGGCCGGCTGTGATGTCGTGGAGGCCTCACCGCCCCCTACTACTCCCACCGCTGGCCCATGCTATCCCTCTACTCACCCACACCCCCTCTTATTCTGCGGCGACGGCAGCCTCACGCCGTAGCCGAACCAGTGAACCTTCGTACTCCTCTCTGCATGGGCATCCACTGCCGCATCTTCCCCGGCTCCGCGTCGTCCCCTTCCTAGGCCTCGCCGTCGTCCACCGCCTTGGTGCTCTCGGCGCGGCGTGGTCAATGTGGTCAACGAACGACTTCCATTGGAAGAGTACTGTACGTGGAGAGGCTGACAGCTGGGTCCACGGCCACAACCCAGTTTTTTTGTGATTTGCCAAGTAAGTCGCTTTGTCAGGCCTGTTGGGCTGCAAATCTTGCATGACGAGGAGAGCTTCATTCGGCTGGCCGAGAAAATGGCCCATCAGTAATGAGAAATGGGATGTACATTTTTAAAACACATCAAACCGGTAATTAGTTTAAAATATCTTTTTTTTTCATTTCGTGATTTTAAATTACATTATTTTTTATGCGTGGAGAATTTGTTGGATTTTATATTGATATACATCTATTTTTTAAATCAGTTTGAATGTGAGTCGAAATTTCGGGATTAAAAACAGTTCGGACCGCACCGAAATATGCAAAATTTCGTTAATTTTTTAACCATGGCCACAATATGGGCTGTAATGCTAACAAAAAGAATATGGGCTCCAAAAAAACCTTAAGAATTATCAAATGCGCTGTAAATTATTAGAAATAATGGCAGATGGGATGTATGTTGTTTTCCACAGATTTGAGGCTTTCCTAAAAAAGGTTGACGCACAAGCAGTGACTGTTGGATGTCCATCGAATGGCCGTCGTGCTTCTTCAATCTCTGCTCTTCCTGCTCCAACCGCTCAAACAAGCGCCGACGGGACTGCCTGCTCCCTCCTCCCCGCGGCCGGCTGTCCTGCCGCGCAGGCCTCACCACCCCACCATACTCCCATCGCTGGCCCCACCATAAGAACCAGTAAACCCTCGTACAGTCGTACTCCCCTTCGCGTGGGAAACAACTGCCGAGTCTTCCCTGCCTCCGTGTCGTTCCCTTCCTAGGCCTCGCCATCGTCCACCGCCCTGTCGCTCTTGGCGCGGCCTGGTCAACGTGGTCAACGACCGACATGCATCTGAAGTAGACTGTACATGGAGAGGCCGACAACTGGGTCCACGGCCACACGCAAGGAAATGCCTCCTTATTACACGCAAAATAATGATTCCTCCACCTGACATTAGGGACCCACCGAAAGGGCCTCTGTATTTCGTGAAAAAAACGTTAACGCCGCTGACAGCTCGGACCCACCAGCTATATCTTCACACGCAAGGAAGTGCCTCCTTATTACGCTCAAAAAAAATGAATACCCCCTGCTAGCTGGGACCCACCTTGGTGGGAGGCTGACTTGTGGGCCTACTAAGTTGACGGGGACGGAGGGCTTTGTCAACTTAGTCAATATGCACGATTCTAGCTCCAGTGACCGTACGATGTCCATGCAACGGCCGTAGTGCTTCTTCAACCTCTGGTCTTCTTGCTCCAGCCGCCCAAACCAGCGCTGGTCGTGCCTCGTACTACTCCCACCGCTGGCCAGGCCATCCCTCTACTCACCCACACCCCCTGGTATTCTGCGGCGACAGCAGCCTCACATCGCGGCGAACCAGTGAACCCTCGTACTCCTCTACGCGTGGGCATCCACTGCCGCGTCTTCCCCGGCTCTGCGTCGTCCCCTTCCTAGGCCTCGCCGTCGTCCACCGCCCCGGTGCTCTCGGCGCGGCGTGGTCAATGTGGCCAAGGAACGGCTTCCATCGGACGTGGACTGTACATGGAGAGACTGACAGCTGGGTCCACGGTCGCAGCAAGGAAGTGCCTCCTTATTACGTGCAAAATAATTATTCCTCCACCTGACAGGGGACCCACCGGACAGGCCACCGTATTTCGCCCCCCTGACTGCTGGGACCCACCAGCTACATCTTCGCACGCAAGGAAGTGCCTAACAGTCAGGACCCACCTGGTCGAAGCGTATGTAGCATTGTCATTCTGGTCGCGAACATGTACGTACATATATACTTGTCGATGTAGAGGCGCGCACGTGTCGTAGTAGAGGCGCGCACATAGCATGTACACGTACATACAACGGCCAGGGTGCAAGAAAGAAAATACGGCCACGTATGTGTACATACGGGCGGGGTCTCGAACGCCTACTCGCGCATACGTACGGCTGGGGCTCGTGTACATGGCTGTGTCAGAACAGAGAAACAGCGTCGTCGTCCTGTTCATGGGGAGGCAACAGAATGCGTCGTGTTCATGGGGAGGCAACGGAATGCGTCGTGTTCATCGGGAGGGCTTGGATGGAACAGGCGATGGAAACAAGGCCTGGCATACCGCAAAACGGAGGAAACGGCCTTGTGTTCGACCGGCCACGTTCGAAACAGGATCCTGTTCATCAGGAGGGGTGTGGCGTACCGCAAAATGGAGGAAACAGACCTCCTATGGTTGAAACGGGGGTCCTGTTGATCGGGAGGGGTGTGGCGTACCGCAAAACGGAGGAAACGGACTTGTGTTGGAGCGCTACGGTCGAAACGGGGTCCTCTTCATCATGAGAGGTGTGGCGTACCGCAAAACGGGACTCCACGGGATATTGTACATCTCCACCGTCGACCCCCTCCAGCCTCCATGAGCTACTGTTCATCCACCGCCGAGCTCCTCCAGCCTCCACCTGCGACTGTTCATCCACAGGCTCCTGTTCATCCAGCCTCCACCACGCGCTACTCCACCGGCTACTGTTTAACCAGCCCTCTCCACGGGCTCCTGCTCAACCACCCCTCCGCGGGCTACTGTTCATCCTGCCCTCCATCGTCTACTGTTCATCCTTCCCTCCATGGGGTGGTCCTGTTCATCCAGCCCTCCACGGGGTCCTGTTCATCCAGTCCCAACCGGCTCAATCGATCGGGGTCCTGTTCATCCAGAGGCAACACCATGGGGTCCGGTTCATCCACCCCCACCGGGAACTATTCATCCAACCC